>NW_006202562.1:8230132-8241003 GCF_000334495.1 Tupaia belangeri chinensis | reverse complement strand
AACCGCGGTCGATTACGTGGGAGTCCAGCGACATAGCCATTATGCTAACTGCTGGTTCCCTGTACTCAGAATTTTTGGCATGCACACAAGCACCTGGTGTGTTTTTCAAGCCACCAGAGCTGGGATTCGAATCACCATGTGGGATCTGGCTCCCTTAACCACTAGGCTAAAGGGTTGGCCTTATCTGTTCAATATAAAACAATGGATTTTCTTTTTTTCCACCTCAATGCTTTAGGTAGAGTTGACACTCTAGGAAGATGAGGAGTTTGAACCTATGGTTTTGGTCACTCTATGAACCCTGAGGGTTGATGGGTATGTGTGTGTTGCACCTTAGATCTGAAATCTCATTCTTTTTTATTTTTAATTTGCTATAGGGAGCATGCGCTCGCTAAAGAGAGAGAAGGAAAATGAGAAAGCATCCATCAAAGGAGATGACCATGTGTGTGTGCGTGCATGCCCAAAGTCCCAAAAGGAGAAGTGAGGGAGAAGGGATTGTGACGTGGCCATCCCCCATGGTGGGGTGGGAGTGCTTTCTCATTTCCTTTCTCTCTCACTCTCCAACAAGCACACACTCTATAGCCAAAAAAAGGAAAAGAAAACAAAAAAAGATGTCTTGATTGTCTATCGCCATGTACGAAACCACTGCAAACTCCTAGTGGCTGAAAGCCACAGACATTTTTCCCGTGGAGTCTGGGTTTTCTGGATAGGTCCCTCCACATGGTACCAACTGGGGCACTGCTGTTATCTGGGAGCTCAGCTGGGCTGCAGCCAGAGGTCTTAGTTATAGAGCATTTCTCCATGTGGCTGTTTGGACAGTCTCATGGCACTGTGGCTAGGTCCCCAGACAGAACATTCCAGGAAGACGAAGCCCTGACTTTGACTGCTTATCAAGTTTTTTTTTTTTAATTTTATTTATTCATTAATTTATTTTTAATTTGACAGAGAGAGAGGAAGTAAGAAAGCAAGCCACCAGGTCTGGGATTCGAACCATGATCAGTCATGTGGAAGTGTCCAGCTCCTTAACCACCATACCACCTGCTGGTCCCCATGTGCTTATCAAGTTCTGCTTGCAGCATGCTCACTAATGCCCCCGTTGGCAGGTGCGAGGACGTGGCCAAGCTCACAGGCCACGTGGAGAACTTCAAGGGATGAAGATGAGGTGTGTGGTTCATTAAGGGAGCTGCCAAAGTGGTCAGTCACACAGGGCCATCGCAAAAAGTCGTTGGAAGTTTTGCCTCCCAGAAGGCAGCTGCCCAGCTTGGAGTAGTTCCCTTTGGGCACCTAGGTGGGCCATAGCCAGTGGACACCTCGTTCGTGCCAGGAGTTCTGGGTCAGCCCCAGCTTCTTGGTTCTGCTTGTGAGCTTGTCTGCAGAGAGGAGTGGACAGGAAGGGGAGGCAATCTGAGCCTGATGGGGTGGGGCCTGGCTGTGGGTCCCCTAGGACTACAAAGGCCTCCTCTATGCCCATCCTAGTCTTAGAGCAAATTATCACTCTCCCTTTAAAAGTTTTATGGCATATAATTTGCATATTATAAAATGCACCAATTGTGCGTGTATAATTTTAAGTGATGTTTAGTAAATTTATAGAGTTGTACTACCAGCACCCAATCTAGTTCATGACACATTTTATTTTATTTTTAGAGATATTTTTGCTATAGGGCATGTGCTCTTCCCGGAGAGACAGAGACAGAGAGATAGAAACCCAGAAATCACCCCCGAGAAGGGAAGGCCATGTCACAATCCCCTCTCCTCCATTCTCCTCTTGGGATTTTGGTCACACACCCACAAGCGTCCAGCGTGGGTTTTAAGCTGCTGGATCTGGGAACCAAACCATGGTTGACTACATGGGAGTCAAGTGACTGAACCATTATGCCATCTGCTGGTACCAGGACACATTTTTTTTTAAAGCAAATTATCAAAAAAACTCCCTGATGCTCATTTGTAGCCAATCCCCATTTTTACCTCAGCCCCAGGACACTACTCATCTGTTTTCTCTCTCTGAAGATCCACCTTCCCTGGACGTGACATATCAAGTGACCCCTGCTTTACCTCATGGTGGCTTTCCTTCCCCGCTACCTGAGAGGCTCGTCTAACCCAGCAGAGATCATCACTTTAGGGGTATTGGTATAACTGCTCCCCGGCTTCTGCTTAGGCACACAGCTCTATCCGGCATATGCTGTCTTTTATTTTAAAAATAAAACATGATTGCATTGTACATCTTGTTTTATAAGATACACAATTTCTTTTTTCTAATTTCAGTAAAATTGGAAATAGTATTCTAAGTTATCAAAAGTTTTAAAAACGTGATTATGTTAGACTCGCATTTCATTGTAGGAGTGTACGCTAATGTAACACCTCTCTTTTGTGTCCAATTTTCCTATTGTAAACAACACTGCACTGAATATTGTGGGGTTTTTTTGTTCATTTTTTGGTTTTTCTTTTTAACTGCCAGAGAGTGTGTATGTTTGCTGGAGAGAGAGAGAGACAGAAAGCGTGGGAAGAAGATCCCCCGAGTTGGGCATGATCACATCACAACCCTTCTCCATTTCTCCATCCTCTCAGGATTGTAGGCACTCACATCCACACACACACAGTGTGTTTTTCAGTCACTGGGGCCTGGACTCAAACCACAGTTGGCCATGAGGGATCCAGCTCCCTTAAGCAATAGGCCACAGAGCCAGCCCTGCACTGAATATTCTGGAGGCGGACTCCGCATGTGTGCCTGTGACTGCTCCCTTAGAACGCACGCCTGTGAGTGGGATGTCCTGATGTGCCGTCAGGAGCAATCACAATAATGCTCACTGATTGCCAATTCCCGTGCGCTAGGCGCCATTCTACAAAAACACCCATAGACGACTCGAGGAGCAATCACAATAATGCTCACTGATTGCCGATTCCCGTGCGCTGGGCGCCATTCCACAACAACACCCATAGACGACTCAGAAACGTATTTAAATCTCACAGCAGCTCAAACCATTCTCATTTTTCTCAGTGAAAGAAACTGAGGCACAGAGAAGTTAAGTTACTTGTCTAAAATCTCACAGCTAGTAAACAGCAGAGCCAGGATTTAAACCCAAGAAGTCTGGTGCCAGAACCTTCGCTTTTCTCTTTCTTTTCATGGAGTCAAATTATTATTATTTTTTCTTTTTATTCATGATAGAACTCATGCATGTGTGAGAGAGAGAGAGAAAGAAAGGAACACCCTCATAGTATCCAGTCATGCCACAAGTCTCTTCCTTTAGCTCTCAGCCCCTCAGATCTTGGGCACTCACCCAGAGTTTTTTGGGAAGACTGGGCTGGGGATTCAAACCTTAGGTGCCATGTGGAATTCAGCCTCTCTTGAGCAGTGCACTACCACTACACTATGCAGTTTTTAAAAAGAGTTATTTATTTTATTTGTTATTATTTTAAATTTACTATAGAGTACTTACACTCACCAGAGACAGAAAGAGAGAGTGAGAAAGCAAGCCGCCAGGTCTGGGACTCGAACTGTAGTCAGTCATGTGGGAGTCCAGCACTTTAACCACCATGCCGCCTGCTGGTTCCTGTACCATGGATTTTAAGCAACACAGTTTAAAAGTAAAATTTGCAATTCAATTCATTTTATTGGATTAATAGGCAATTCCTACTTTTCTTAGTATTGACTAGATAACTTGTGAAGTTCAAAAAGAAACTCCAGAGCAAAGTTAAAATACTTTAGCATGTTATTTCACAAAACTTACTGCAGAGCTAAGGCAGAGCACACACGACAGATGACGTGGAATGATGGAATAGAAGAGAGAGCCTAGAAAGAAACCCCTACCTTTATGATCAACTGATTGATTTGAAAAAAGGATAGAGGCCAGTAGGTGATACAGTGGTTAAGGTACTGGACTCTCACATGGCTGACTGTGGTTTGAGTCCCAGACCTGGAAATTTGAAAATCACACCGTGGTGTACGTGTGGATGCCCAAAATTCCTGGGGAAGAATGGAAGAGAGGGATTGCAGTGTGGCCATTCCCCCTGGGGGTGATTTCTCATTTGCCCTCTCACTGTCTCTCTCTGTCTCTCTCCGGTGAAGCACATGCACTTTATGGTGAAAACTTTTTAAAAAATTGTACGTGGGGGGAGGAAATAGAAGCCGTTTTTTGACCACAGTTCACCAGTCATTACAATAAAGTGAACAATACCCAAGTGGATTATATTCTGATCGCTACAAGGTTATTTATTTGTTTGTTTGTTTTAGCTGGCTTTCACGGAACCAATAACTCAGATAGTTAGCCCAGTAAGATCGAGCCGTATGAAAGGAAGAAGTTGGGGTAAAGAAACCATTTGTGTCAGTAAGATGCTCACCGACGTTCACCCATATATGCCAGCAGGTCTCAAGCTGCCAGCCTCCCTAACCATCTGATTAGATTTCTGTGAGCCGAGACTTCAGCATTCCGTGAATGTCTACATTGACCTTTTAGTCAATATGGCAGAGGGTTTCAACTATTCGTAAGGATGATTTGCTAGAGGGATCTTTAAATGTCCTTTAAGTCTTACTCGGCTAATTAAAATGCACCACAATATGGCTGGTTTCCTCATCTGGGTAGTGAAATTGTTGGTAGTGATGAAACTTTTCCTTTTAGGAATTTTTTATTTTAGACAGAGTTTTGCTAAAGGGTGCATGTACTCACTGGAGAGAAGAGAGAGAGAGACGGAAACCAAGAAATTACCCCCCTGCTCCCGGGGGGTATGGCCACACTGCAATCCCTTTTTCTCCATTCTTCTCTCGGAATTTTGGGAACATATGCACATGTGCTCGGTATGAGTTTCAAGCCACTGGGTCTGGGACTTGAATCACAGTTGGCCTTGTGGGAGTCCAGAGATATAACCATTACGCCATTTGCTGGTCCTTCCTTTTAGGAATTTTACATATAAACTTATGTTTATATGACTATAGCTATAAATATAGATTCAGATATGATTTATTTTAAGTTATCTAATTTAAAGCTTTTATACCTAAATTTTCTAGTTCATTATAGAATCACATATTTAATTTGAAAGGTTACAGCTTCAGGAAAATTTTCAGTTTAACTTGAGACAATCTGTTTCTTAGGTTGCTCAGAGTAATGGCATTTCAGAAACACAGGCTTACCCAGGGTTTTCATTGGGGTGGATGCTTTCAAAACAAACATGACTGCACTGGGACCAAGCCTCAACATGAGTTTGGGTGGAGACAAAATCACATCCAAACCATTGCAGGCATATGAGTTATAGGCAAGTTCTGACTGAGTAACAATTATGGAAAATTTGCCCAGCATTTAGAAAGGCTATTCTCTAGGGGTGGCCCTGTAGCCTAATGGTTAAGTGAGCTGGATCCCACATGGCCAACTGCAGTTCAAGTCCCAGCTGGATCATGTGTGCATACATGCCCCAAATCCCAACAGCATGGAGAAAAGGAAGAGAAGCATTACAGTATGGCCACACTCCACTGGAGGGGGTACTTCCTCCCTCCCTCTGTCTATTTGTCTTTCTCTCTGGCAAGCACACTTGGGTTCTGGAGGAAAGCATGTTATTTGTGTGAGGGGCAGCAGGATAGCACGTGAAGTCCCTAGCACGGTGCTTGGTAACTGGTGGGCACACCATGGTGCTTACCTTCAGCGTGGAGGAAACCTAGTTAGGGGAGTGGGGCTGGACACCCATGGGGTTCGGTCATCTGCAGAGAGTCTCAGGCAGCTGGTTCAGGCCATGGTCTGGGCAAATTTACTTTTCAGATCTTCCCAGTGATTCTGACGGATGGCCAAGGTTGAGGACCACAGGCTAGAGGGACTGATCAAGGATGGAGATCTGTTTACGCACTTTCTCTCATCCCTCCCATCCTGGAAATGACATGCCTTTGCATAGACCCTGGAGTTGAAGAGGTCCCAGGCATACTGGCCCGCCACTGTCCGTCAGGTCCCCATCTCACTTTCCTCTTTTTTTTTTTTCTTTTAAGTTTATTTGTGTATTCCTTCCATGAGAAGAGCAACAGAGAGAGATAGGCACTCCCAACAGGGTCCTCACACCATGATCCACCCCCAGCCTCAGCCAGCCAGGATCACGGGCGTGTGCATGTGCCCAGCATGTATGGGAGACCTTAGCATGCAAACCCAGGAGCTTCCCATGCAGGACCAGCAATGCAGAGCCTTGCATTCCGCTTTGTCCCACTGTGAGGACCACGTGGCCCCTCATTTCACTTCCTGACATGCGTTCTTTCCTAAGCCGAAGGCCCTCCTGGATTTCAGTAACTGACATCCTCTGAATGAGATAGAAGGACTTCTTTTTTCTTTTCTTTTTTCTTGTCTTTTCTCTCCTTTCCTTTCCTTTCGTTTTCTTTTCTTTTTTCTTTTCTTTTCTCTTTCTCTTCTCTGATACAGGGGCCAGAGAGACAGACAGAGAGGGAAAGTGAGAAATCACCCCTCTGGGGTGTGTGTGTGGTGGACCACGCTGCAGTCTCTTCACCATTCTCCTATCAGGACTTTGGGCTTGCACACAAATGCACTGGCATGTTTTTAAGGCTGCTGGATCCAGGACTCAAACCACACATTTGGTCTCGAGGGATCCAGTGCCTTAACATCCATGCTGCCTTCTAGCCTCTCTTCTTTTTTAGGTGAAGTTGACTTAGTGTTTAATTCCGTTTTATTCTCACAGGTCCTTTTTCTTTTATATCATATTGGTGCTTGTTTCTTTTTTCTCTGTATTTCTGTAGACAGAAAACTCGACTCACTGACTTTTTGCTCAAAGTTTAAACTACTGGGGCACCTTAGAGGAGCCCAGGTATAAACTAATGTTTGGGGAAAGCTAGGCTTCTTCTTCAAGCTAATCAGAGTCCCCAGGGCTAGAGATGAGGAAGAGAGGGAAGAGATAGAAAGAAGAATGTGAACTAGGTAACTTGGGCAAGGTGCTTTGGGCTGCAAGGGTCATTGGGAAAGTCATGGAAAGAAAAATAGGTCATGACTTTCCCAATGACCTAATAGAAACCCCATCTCAAACTGACTTAAACAACTACCACTTCCAATTTTCGTGCCACCTAGCCCGAGTCCAGAGTCAGTGTGTCCCATGGTCACACAACTTACTAACTTATTAGCCATGTGACCTTGAGCAAGTAACTTATCCTGTTCCTCATCTATAAAAAATTGCTGAGGGGTGTTGCCAGATGGTGGCACAGAGGTGGCACAACTGGGCCTATATGCAAGGTCACTGGAGTCCATCCCAAGGCCTCCTTGTACATGCTAGGTGCACACACCTGTGCCCATAATTAAGTTGACCGAGGCTGGGGGTGCAGTGGATCATAGCATAAGGCCATATTAGGGATCTCGCTCTCTCTCTGCCTCTGCCCCTCCACCCCCATCAGAGGAAAGAAAGAAAGGAAAGAAGGAAGGAAAAGGAAGGATTATTAGTACTAAATGAGTTGATGTAAGTAAACAATCCTTAGTGTAAAATAAGTGTGTTATAAATATTCCAACTATATTGGCCAGTCATTGCTGCAAAACAAATACACAAATCTCAGTGGTCTATAGCAATAAGTTATTTCTCACATATCTAGAAGCTGATGGGGTTTGTTTAGGCTACTCTAATTCAGTTCGTGTATGTAGCTGGGTTGAGCTTCTGTGCTGAGGGGCTGAAGTCTGCCCCCCAATTTGTTCTTTCTGGATCCCAGGGCAGCACTGCAGCAGACACACCAGGAGAACACTCTTCCCACAGCAATGGCAGAAGCATGAGGCAGTGGAAAAACAACGCCTGGGATATTGTCACTTTCCCCCCTTTCCTTTGGCCAAAGCATCACACGTTCCAGCCCAGTTTCAGCAGGGAGGGGAAACAACCTTCCTCCATTCCAATGGGTAGTAGTGTAAAGTAGCATAAGTCACACGGCAAAAGGCATGAAGAACTATAGCAGTATTTCAAGGAAACGTGAACTGGTAAACTAGATGAGGTATGTTGTTATTTAACCTTGTTAAGTTAAATTAAAAACAGTTTCTAATTTCTCTTATGACTTCTTCGACTCACTGGTTATTATCTAATTTCCATATCTTTGGGAAGCTTTTCTTTTTTTCTTTTTTTAAGTTTAGCTTAGTTAATAGTTTATTTATTTCTTCTGGAAGAGACAGAGAGAGAGAGACCCCCAACAGGGCCTTCACATAGCAATCCTACCCCAGCCTTATCCAGCAGGATATGGGCACACATGCATACCCCAGAGTCAAGGAGACCTTGGGAGGTGAACCCTGAACCTTCCCATGTGGTCTCAGCATCGTGGAGCATTCTGCTACCAGTGCATTACCATTGACGGTCTGGATCATTTTTATATATCTTTCTGTTACTGATTTCTAGTTTAACCTTCTTAAGATCAGATAATGTATTTGGTATCAATGTTAAATTCTATTGCATTCTCTTCAACTATGCCCTTATGGGTGGATATCCTGGCATGCCTAGTTCTTTTGCCGCTATAAGGAAGGCAGAAAAAAACCCCTTGTAGATATGAGTCATTGTATTATATCCTGAATTGCTTCTTTTTCTTTTTTAAAGGCTTATTTATTTAATTTTATTATTACTATCATTATTATTATTTTAATTTTCTATAGGGTATGGGTAATCGCCAGAGAGAAAGAGAGAAGGAAAGTGAGCAAGCAAGCCACCAGGTCTGGGACTCAAACCACCATTGGCTATGTGGGAGTCCAGCACCTTAACCATCATGCCACATGTTTGCCCCACTTTGCTTTCTTTTTTAATGCCAGAGAATGTGTGTGTGCCAGAGAGACAGAGGAAGCACCTTCAGTGGAGTTTGATCATGCCTCCGTTCTTTTTCCTCCACTTATCCATCTTGTCAGGATCTTGGACACACACACTTGCCCGACACTTTCTTTCAAGCTGCCAGGACCAGGACTTAAACCCTGTAGGCCATGTAGAATCCAGCTTCCTCTCTGCAGTTCCTAACCAGTGCACTTTGAGGCTGGCTCTGGAGCTCTCTTCTGAAATTAGAATTTTGATCAGAGTCAGGAGGCACCACAATCCTTCCAGATCCCTTATGCTCAAAGCTGTTCTGCAGTGGGTGTGAGGCTGGTCTCCAGAGGCCATCTGCTGCCACCTCATGTCCAGGTGTGTGAAGCCCAGCATTTGCTGGAGGAAGGCAGAACATCCTCTGAGAAGTCTCTTTTGGAACATGGAGACTGTCGAAACTTGCCTGCCGTCTCATGGCAGGGCCCCCACATATTGCAGGTAAATGCAACATTATCCTATACCCACAGACCTCACACATTCCTTCCTGGCTTGGTCACAGGTACTCTCTAATTATATAACTTTAAAAAAATTTTGCTGGAAGCTTTAGGCAGGGCCCTGGCTTTTGTCTGTGGGGCCACGTATGGTCCACTATGGAGGTTGGATGCTCAGATGGAGTCAAATCCTAGCGCAACCAATTTGGCCGAGACCGGGGTTTGGGGCACATCGTACCTGGGCACAGTGCCTCACACCAGGAGTAACGGCTAAGACTCATGGAATGTGGCCCTGTGTCAGGCCATGAGACAAGCACTTTTATAGACCGTCTCATTCCCTCCATAACTCTGTTGAGTTACAAATGTTGTGTAACTCCATTGTATCACTTACCTATTTCCACAACAATTCTGCATAAAACCTCCCCAAAATTTTGTAGCTTGAAACAATCATCTATGGGAATCAGTGGGTGGCGTAGTGGTTGGCGCACTGAACTCCCACATGGCCGACCAGGGTTCGAGTCCCAGACTTGGCAGCTTGAAACTCATGCCTGGTGGGTATGTGTGTGTGTGTGCCCAAAATCCCCAGAGGAGAATAGTGGAAAAAGGATTGTGGTGTGGCCACCTGCCCTGGTGGTGATTTTTCACTTTATCTCTCTCTGTCTTTCTGTCTGGTGAGTGCATACATCCTATAGCAAAAATCCCTCTCAATAAAACAAAAACAGGGGAGCCAGCTGGACTCCAACGTAGTCGACTGCGGTTCGCGTCCTGGACCGGGTGGCTTAAAACTCATGCCGGGCGCGTGTGCGTGTGTGCCCAAGATCCCGAGAGGAGAATGGAGGAGAAGGGATTGCGGCGTGACCATCCCCCCTGGGGGGTGATTTCTCGCTTTCTGTCTCTCTGTCTTTCTCTGTCTGTCTGGTGAGCGCACACGCCCTATAGTAAAAACCTCTCCAAAAAAACCCAAAAAAACAAAAAAAAACAGGGACCAGCAGTTGGCGAAATGGCTATGTCACTGGACTCCCATGTGGTCGACCATGGTTTGAGTCCTGGATCCGGTGGCTTAAACTCATGCCAGGCACGTGTATATGCGTGCCCAAGATCCTGAGAGGAGAATGGAGAAGGGATTGCGGTGTGGCCATCCTCCCTGGGGAGGTGATTTCTCACTTTCTGTCTCTCCCTGTCTTTCTGGCAAGTGCACATGCCCTGTAGCAAAAATCTCTCAAAAAAAAAGAAAAGAGAGTTGCTCCAGCGTCCGGGTGCTACTGTGGCTCATGCTGCGCGGTCCTTTGCCAAGATGCCTGAGGAGACCTAGACCCAAGACCAGCCCATGGAGGAGGTCGAGATGTTTGCCTTCCAGGCAGAAATTGCCCATTTGATGTCATTGATCATCAACACTTTCTACTCCAACAAAGAGAGCTTCCTGAGGGAGCTTATTTCGAATTCATCTGATACGCTGGACAAAATCAGATACAAAAGCTTGACAGATCCCAGTAAACTAGATTCTGGGAAGGAGCTGCACATTAATCTCATTCCAAACAAACAAGATCGAACCCTCACTATAGTGGATACTGGGATTGGAAAGACCAAGGCCAACTCGATTAATAATCTTGGCACTATCGCCAAGTCCGGGACCAAAGCTTTCATGGAAGCTTTGCAGGCTGG
>NW_006202562.1:8222358-8228649 GCF_000334495.1 Tupaia belangeri chinensis | reverse complement strand
CACTCCTGTCTTCTGGGTTTAGTCTGGAAGATCCCCAGACACATGCTAACAGAATCTACAGGATGATCAAACTTGGTCTGGGTATTGATGAAGATGACCCTACTGCTGATGATACCAGTGCTGCTGTGACTGAAGAAATGCCACCCCTTGAAGGAGATGATGACACGTCACGCATGGAAGAAGTAGATTAAGCTCTGCCTGAAGAGTGACTTACATATGTGTTCAATACTTAATCTTCATTCCCTCTGATAATATATATATTTTCAAGAATTGTTTTTCTTTATTTTTGGTTAATACTTTAAACATCTGTAAGGCATGACAGTAACTACATAAGGGGAAGCTAAGATTTCTTTTTACTTGTAAGTGTGATACTGTGATACTTTAGGCACTAAAGCAGAGCTAGTAATGTTTTTCTAGTTTCACATCAGCCTGTTTTAACAGATCAAGGTAATGTTTGTTGTAAGATGTATGTAGCCTAATGTTAACTTTGGTCTAAAGAAGTGTTTAGCTGTCTGAGCCAGATATCTTAGTAGACCAAATCTTTTGTTGTTGAAGTGTTCTGAGATACCTTGATGTTTGAAAGAATTATTTGTTAAAATACTTTTCAGTTTCATCTCCTGAGATCTACTATTTAACTTCTCATACCCTGTATTTACCAATTCTGCATGTATTAGTCTTAGTCCTTTAGAAATAGGTTAAGCTGAAGCAGCTTGAGAGAGGAACTCTCCAACAGGGTTTGTTTTCCAAAGAAAAGTGTTTAGAGAAACATAATTATAAGCCAACTTGAGTAGGTTGAAAGCCTTGGGAAAAGTAACTCAATAAGGCTTATGAATGGAAGTGTGCCCAAATTATACTCTGCTTAAAGAGGTGGTAACAAATACAGATGAGTTGAAGAAGAAAAAAAAAGAAAAAGAAAAAAAGAAAAGAAAAAACAGAAAACAATAACCTATATCTATTTATTTATTGTAGTTTATAATAGAGTATGTGCACTTCCTGGAGAGAGACAGAGGACAAAGTGAGAGAGCACTGGCCCCCGAGGGGATTGGCATTCTACAATTCCTTTCCCCCTATTATCCTCTTGGGATTTGGGGCAGGCATACACACAAGCCCAACATGCTTTTCAAGTCACCAGGTCCAGAACTTGAACCACACTGTCATCGACCATGTGGGATCCATTCACCTTAACCATGCCACTGGCTGACCCACAGTCACCTATTACTTTCTTGTGATTCTGACAGTGAATAACTTAGGCTGGACTCAACGAGGCAGTCTGGTTGTTACTGGATTCCCTTGGGTCTATGGTCAACTGCAGTACAGCTGGTTACCTTGGCTTCTGGGAGTTGGCTGGCTTTTAGTTAGAGCAACAGAGATTTTGATCCATGAGAATTCTCATCCTCCCAGGATGAGCTAGCCTGGGCTTATTTACATGTTGGGTGAGGGAAGTGGGTGGGAAGTGGGGAGAGATGGAGAAAATGAGTGAGAAAGACAAGGGGTGCCAAGACTTGTGGAAATCTACCCCCAAATTGGCACATTGCTTTGCCACATTCTATTGGCCAAAGGAAATCACAAGGTCAGCCTAGATTCAAGGGCTAGGAAAATAAATCCCACTTCTTGGTGGGAGGAGCTGAAAAGTCACACTGCAAAGGTGAATGGATATAAAGAAGGTTTGTGGGGACCAGCAGTTAGCGTGATGGCTATGTTGCTGGACTCCCACATAGTCGACCGCAGTTCGACTCACGCCAGGTGCGTGTGCATGTGTGCCCAAGATCCCAAGAGGAGAATGGAGTGGAAGGGATTGTGGTGTGGCCATCCCCCCTGGGGGGCGATTTCTCGCTTTCTGGCTCTCTGTCTCTCTCTGTCTGTCTGGCGAGCGCACGCGCCCTATAGCAAAAACCTCTCCAAAAATAAAAGAAATTAAAAAAAAAGGTTTGTGGCCATCTTTGTAATTTACGTCACCTGGTTTTGCCAGTCAAATTAGTGCAGTTAACTGGGACCAGCAGTTAGTGTAATGGCTATGTCGCTGGACTCTCATGTAGCCAGACCCAGTGGCTTAAACTCATGCCGGGTACGTGTGTGTGTGCGCGCTCAAAATCCTGAGAGGACACTGGAGGAGAAGGGATTGCAGCATGGCCATCTCCCCTCGGGGGTGATTTCTCGCTTTTTGTCTCTCTGTCTCTGTCTGTCTGGCGAGCGCACGCGCCCTATAGCAAAAAAATCTCTCCAAAAAAAAAAATAGTGCAGTTAACTTACTAATTGAGAAGCAAATTAATTTCCCAAGCTCACAAATCCACCAACTAGTAGGCTTGAACCAAGACAGTCAGACACCAGTTCCTAAACATTTAGCTCTCTCTCCCACATTTCCCTGTCTGTTAAGGTTTCTTGACTATTGTGAGCCTCAATGATCTCACCCTCTCTGAAAATCTCCAGCACACAGAGCACATGTGCCCTATAGCAAAAACCTCTCCAAAATAAATAAATAAATAAAATAAAAGGAATTTATCTCTGAAGACATTTGGTTCCTCCAAGGAGAGGTATATGACAATCTGGAAGTGGTGTGCTGGTGGGTTTGTGGATAGGTGTTTGGTGGATGGATGGATGGATGGATGAATGGGTGGATGGGTGGTTCAGTGGAAACATGGGTGGATGAGTGTATGAGTAGGTGGATGGATGGCCACATGGGAGGGTATATGGGTGGGTACATGAGTGGCTGTGTAAACAGATAGCTGGATGGATGAGTTGTTGGCAAACAGGTAATCTGAGGGGGCTAAGGAGACCTCTGATCTCCTCTCAACTTGGGTTTCACTGAAGTTGAGGAACAGAAAATAAATCTGAATTCCCAGATGGCCTCCTTTAAGGCCTTCAGGTCTGAGGTCACCATGGGAATGAGACAACCTTTCCACTCAGGGGGATGTGAATAACTTCAGACTTCTGAGCTGGGGATGGTGAGAGCCTTCCTTACTTTAGAGGCAGGAGTGCTCAGAGTCAATTTTAAAAGGTATCTTTCGGTCCCAACATTTGGGTTGATCATTTTCCATGTCTCTGTCCCTATGTAAGATGCCAGGATTCTCAGGAGGACTATTAAACAAAGGATTTATAATCAGGACTTCACTTCATAGAGTCAAGAGGAACATGCTCTGCAGCCTCTAAACTTGGCTGATGGCCAAATAGAGGTCCTCTCTCTCCCTCTTCATGGGTCACTTGAATGACTCCACCATGTTATAAGGGTTCATGTCAAGGACACTAGGCCAACCCAAAGAGTTTTGTGGGAAAGGTCTCAACTCTGGCCTGGAAGCTTCCCCTGCTCACCTGCCCTCCAAGCCATCTGTGTTGCCCTCACATACACTGATCCGTAGCTCATCATGCCATTGTCCATGATCCCATCATCTCCCAGTAGAACTATGAGGAGATAGCATTGGGGTTCCAGAGGGACAACTGTAATGATCTTCCAAATGTGACCTCAGGAAGCTACAGTTTGTGCAGCTGCTTTCCATTTGAGTCCGTACCAGCCAGCTTCCTCTCAATACAGCTCTACTGTGGTTGAAATGTGTCCCCCAAATTTCATGTGTTAAAATGTGGTGAGCCATTGTAACAATGTTGAGAGGGTAGAGACTGTCCAATTATGGTGTTGAAAGGTGGGGCCTTTGAGGAGATTGGGATCAGGGTGAAGCCCTCATGATTGAGTTCTGGGGGGTTTATAAGAAGAGGAAATGAGGTAGAGATGTGCTTTGTGCTTCATGTGGGTAGAGATGTGCTCTGTGCTACATGTGCTCCTGTCCTGTCATGTTACCTGCTAGCAAGAAGACCCTCATTTGGACCTCCAAATCATGAACTAAACAAACCTTTGTTCTTATAAATTACTCAGACTTGGAGCCAGCAGGTGGCATAGTGGATTCCCACATGGCTTATTGCAGTTCGAGTCCTGGACCTGCTGACTTAAAAATCATGCCAGACTCGTGTGCATGAATGCTCAAGATTCCAAGAGGAGAATGAAGGAAAAGGAATTGTGTACTTTCCCTCTCTCAGTCTCTGTCTCTCTCTTTGGTGAGCACATGAACCCTGTGGTGAAAACCTAAAATAAATAAATAAATACTCAGGCTCAGATAATTTTGTTATTAGTAACAGAAAAAACTAGAATAATCACCATGCTCTTTCAAATTTTTCCATTTTATTAAGTCAACTTGATGACTTTTTACCTGGGTATACCAGATATCTATTATAGACAAAAATATCAACCTTTCCAGTACTGTAGAAGTTCCCCTGTACCTCTTCTAGTTAGAACTCTCCAGGGTCACCACTTTCTGATCTTTATTCCTGTAGGTAACTTTTACTAAGTCTTGGCTTTCATAGAAATAAATCATCTTGTATCTCATGCTTTCCCATGGTTACATTTATTGTTAATTTGCACTAGCCCTTCTCTACAGGCCTGAAGCTCCTCAGGGATGGGACTGAGTCCTGTTCACCTCTGTGCCACCACACACCACCCCCACCCTTCTATACCTCAACCACCAGACTAAGAGCAGGGTTCACAGTGAATATTCCATAGCACAGAGTGTGAATAGTAGTACAACTGCTAGGGTTCAAATCCTGATGCACTCACTGCTATGTGACTTGGGCAAATTTCTTAATATCTCTGTACTCAAACCAGAGAGAGTAATAACATTTGACTTATAGGGTTATTTTATTTATTTTCCAATTCTCTGTCCTATCAAAATTCTGAGCATATTCACAAGTACCTAGCTCAAAGCCACTGGACTAGGACTTGAACCCTGGTTGGCCATGTGGGATCTGACTTCTGCACAGTGCCTAATCACTATGCTACAAAATTATCCCTCTAAAGACATTCTGATAATTAACTGCACCAGTATTATAAAGCTCTTGCAAATGTCTGGAACATGGTGATGCTATGTGTTTGTTAAATGAAAACATGGAAAAAAATTTCCACCTCAGCAGCTGAGAGCAGGGCTTAAGCCCTCTTTTTTAATTTTGTTTTGCTTTTTTGTTTTTGCCGTAGGGCGCATGTGCTCACTGGAGAAAGACAGAAAGAGGAAAAGTGAGAAATCACCCCTAGAGGGATGACACAATCCCTTCTCTATTCTCCTTCTGGGATTGTGGGCATGCATACACACATGCCAGCATGATTTTCAAGCTGCCAGGTCAAGGATTCAAACCACAGTCAGCCTTGTGAGCATCTAGCACCTTAACCACTATGTTACCGGCTAGCCCCAGTCCTTTTTTTTTTAACCAGAGAGAGATTTTTGCTATAGGGCACATGCAGTTGCTAGAGAGACAGAGAGACAGAAAGCAAGAAATATCCCTTCAGGGAGGATGTCCATGACTCAATCCCTTCTCCTCCATTCTCCTCTGGGTATTTTGGGCATGCATGCACACGCATCCAGTATGAGTTTTAAACCACTGGGTCTGGAACTTGAACTGCATTTGACTACTTGAGAGTCCAACAATGTAACCATTACGCCATCTGCTGGTCCCATCTCAGTCCTCTTTTTAACCACCATTTCTTGAGTCAGGGGTCTGCAAACTGTAGCCTGCCTGCCACCTATTTTTGTATGTAAAGTTTTATTGGAACAAGGCCATGCCTGTGGTGTATGTATTATTGACAGAAATAACCAACTCTGTAAAATAATAATTAATGTAGTTTATTTTTAAGCATGAATATGTGTGACCAGCCTGGAGAAAGGTAAATATGTCCTTCTCAGGTACAGGTGATCCTTTTATTTGATTCTGAGAGAGGCAAAGTTTGGAATTTAGTGAAGAGCTTTTCCATTGGTCTGGCCCAAAAAGGTGGGGGTGGGGGCTTATAGGTTACAGTTGGGTTCCACAACTCTTAGGTTGGTGATTGGAAGGGTAGATGTGTCTTGGGAAAAGATCAGCAAAAGAATATACTGTAACCAGTTTAATATACACCTCAGAGATATTATGCCAGGGACAGGATGTAGGAAGAATACTGTTGTCAATGGGAAAAATGGTCTGCTAAGGTTTGAGGGCATGACTCCCTCCAGGCCCTGGGGAAAGGATTTTGGAAAATAGAAGAAAGCAGTCAGACTTCTATCTTCAGTATCATCTATGCTTCCTTTCATGCTACAGGGGGAGGGTTGAGTAGTTTCAACAAAGGCCATGTGGCCAGGAAAACCTAAAGTACTTACTCTCTGGGTCTTTCCTGAATAAGTTTGTTGATCCCTTCTTTGAGTTCTCTAAATATGACTGGGCCATTGGAGAATCAAAGTAGCTCCATTAAACTTAGTCTTTTTTTTTTTTTTTTTTTTTTTTTTTCTT
>NW_006202562.1:8198177-8220780 GCF_000334495.1 Tupaia belangeri chinensis | reverse complement strand
CTCTGTCTTTCTGGCAAGCGCACGCACCCTATAGCAAAAAAATCTCTCAAAAAAAAAAAATAGTGCAGTTAACTTACTAATTGAGAAGCAAATTAATTTCCCAAGCTCACAAATCCACCAACTAGTAGGCTTGAACCAAGACAGTCAGACACCAGTTCCTAAACATTTAGCTCTCTCTCCCACATTTCCCTGTCTGTTAAGGTTTCTTGACTATTGTGAGCCTCAATGATCTCACCCTCTCTGAAAATCTCCAGCACACAGAGCACATGTGCCCTATAGCAAAAACCTCTCCAAAATAAATAAATAAATAAAATAAAAGGAATTTATCTCTGAAGACATTTGGTTCCTCCAAGGAGAGGTATATGACAATCTGGAAGTGGTGTGCTGGTGGGTTTGTGGATAGGTGTTTGGTGGATGGATGGATGGATGGATGAATGGGTGGATGGGTGGTTCAGTGGAAACATGGGTGGATGAGTGTATGAGTAGGTGGATGGATGGCCACATGGGAGGGTATATGGGTGGGTACATGAGTGGCTGTGTAAACAGATAGCTGGATGGATGAGTTGTTGGCAAACAGGTAATCTGAGGGGGCTAAGGAGACCTCTGATCTCCTCTCAACTTGGGTTTCACTGAAGTTGAGGAACAGAAAATAAATCTGAATTCCCAGATGGCCTCCTTTAAGGCCTTCAGGTCTGAGGTCACCATGGGAATGAGACAACCTTTCCACTCAGGGGGATGTGAATAACTTCAGACTTCTGAGCTGGGGATGGTGAGAGCCTTCCTTACTTTAGAGGCAGGAGTGCTCAGAGTCAATTTTAAAAGGTATCTTTCGGTCCCAACATTTGGGTTGATCATTTTCCATGTCTCTATCCCTATGTAAGATGCCAGGATTCTCAGGAGGACTATTAAACAAAGGATTTATAATCAGGACTTCACTTCATAGAGTCAAGAGGAACATGCTCTGCAGCCTCTAAACTTGGCTGATGGCCAAATAGAGGTCCTCTCTCTCCCTCTTCATGGGTCACTTGAATGACTCCACCATGTTATAAGGGTTCATGTCAAGGACACTAGGCCAACCCAAAGAGTTTTGTGGGAAAGGTCTCAACTCTGGCCTGGAAGCTTCCCCTGCTCACCTGCCCTCCAAGCCATCTGTGTTGCCCTCACATACACTGATCCGTAGCTCATCATGCCATTGTCCATGATCCCATCATCTCCCAGTAGAACTATGAGGAGATAGCATTGGGGTTCCAGAGGGACAACTGTAATGATCTTCCAAATGTGACCTCAGGAAGCTACAGTTTGTGCAGCTGCTTTCCATTTGAGTCCGTACCAGCCAGCTTCCTCTCAATACAGCTCTACTGTGGTTGAAATGTGTCCCCCAAATTTCATGTGTTAAAATGTGGTGAGCCATTGTAACAATGTTGAGAGGGTAGAGACTGTCCAATTATGGTGTTGAAAGGTGGGGCCTTTGAGGAGATTGGGATCAGGGTGAAGCCCTCATGATTGAGTTCTGGGGGGTTTATAAGAAGAGGAAATGAGGTAGAGATGTGCTCTGTGCTACATGTGCTCCTGTCCTGTCATGTTACCTGCTAGCAAGAAGACCCTCATTTGGACCTCCAAATCATGAACTAAACAAACCTTTGTTCTTATAAATTACTCAGACTTGGAGCCAGCAGGTGGCATAGTGGATTCCCACATGGCTTATTGCAGTTCGAGTCCTGGACCTGCTGACTTAAAAATCATGCCAGACTCGTGTGCATGAATGCTCAAGATTCCAAGAGGAGAATGAAGGAAAAGGAATTGTGTACTTTCCCTCTCTCAGTCTCTGTCTCTCTCTTTGGTGAGCACATGAACCCTGTGGTGAAAACCTAAAATAAATAAATAAATACTCAGGCTCAGATAATTTTGTTATTAGTAACAGAAAAAACTAGAATAATCACCATGCTCTTTCAAATTTTTCCATTTTATTAAGTCAACTTGATGACTTTTTACCTGGGTATACCAGATATCTATTATAGACAAAAATATCAACCTTTCCAGTACTGTAGAAGTTCCCCTGTACCTCTTCTAGTTAGAACTCTCCAGGGTCACCACTTTCTGATCTTTATTCCTGTAGGTAACTTTTACTAAGTCTTGGCTTTCATAGAAATAAATCATCTTGTATCTCATGCTTTCCCATGGTTACATTTATTGTTAATTTGCACTAGCCCTTCTCTACAGGCCTGAAGCTCCTCAGGGATGGGACTGAGTCCTGTTCACCTCTGTGCCACCACACACCACCCCCACCCTTCTATACCTCAACCACCAGACTAAGAGCAGGGTTCACAGTGAATATTCCATAGCACAGAGTGTGAATAGTAGTACAACTGCTAGGGTTCAAATCCTGATGCACTCACTGCTATGTGACTTGGGCAAATTTCTTAATATCTCTGTACTCAAACCAGAGAGAGTAATAACATTTGACTTATAGGGTTATTTTATTTATTTTCCAATTCTCTGTCCTATCAAAATTCTGAGCATATTCACAAGTACCTAGCTCAAAGCCACTGGACTAGGACTTGAACCCTGGTTGGCCATGTGGGATCTGACTTCTGCACAGTGCCTAATCACTATGCTACAAAATTATCCCTCTAAAGACATTCTGATAATTAACTGCACCAGTATTATAAAGCTCTTGCAAATGTCTGGAACATGGTGATGCTATGTGTTTGTTAAATGAAAACATGGAAAAAAATTTCCACCTCAGCAGCTGAGAGCAGGGCTTAAGCCCTCTTTTTTAATTTTGTTTTGCTTTTTTGTTTTTGCCGTAGGGCGCATGTGCTCACTGGAGAAAGACAGAAAGAGGAAAAGTGAGAAATCACCCCTAGAGGGATGACACAATCCCTTCTCTATTCTCCTTCTGGGATTGTGGGCATGCATACACACATGCCAGCATGATTTTCAAGCTGCCAGGTCAAGGATTCAAACCACAGTCAGCCTTGTGAGCATCTAGCACCTTAACCACTATGTTACCGGCTAGCCCCAGTCCTTTTTTTTTTAACCAGAGAGAGATTTTTGCTATAGGGCACATGCAGTTGCTAGAGAGACAGAGAGACAGAAAGCAAGAAATATCCCTTCAGGGAGGATGTCCATGACTCAATCCCTTCTCCTCCATTCTCCTCTGGGTATTTTGGGCATGCATGCACACGCATCCAGTATGAGTTTTAAACCACTGGGTCTGGAACTTGAACTGCATTTGACTACTTGAGAGTCCAACAATGTAACCATTACGCCATCTGCTGGTCCCATCTCAGTCCTCTTTTTAACCACCATTTCTTGAGTCGGGGGTCTGCAAACTGTATCCTGCCTGCCTTCTATTTTTGTATGTAAAGTTTTATTGGAACAAGGCCATGCCTGTGGTGTATGTATTATTGACAGAAATAACCAACTCTGTAAAATAATAATTAATGTAGTTTATTTTTAAGCATGAATATGTGTGACCAGCCTGGAGAAAGGTAAATATGTCCTTCTCAGGTACAGGTGATCCTTTTATTTGATTCTGAGAGAGGCAAAGTTTGGAATTTAGTGAAGAGCTTTTCCATTGGTCTGGCCCAAAAAGGTGGGGGTGGGGGCTTATAGGTTACAGTTGGGTTCCACAACTCTTAGGTTGGTGATTGGAAGGGTAGATGTGTCTTGGGAAAAGATCAGCAAAAGAATATACTGTAACCAGTTTAATATACACCTCAGAGATATTATGCCAGGGACAGGATGTAGGAAGAATACTGTTGTCAATGGGAAAAATGGTCTGCTAAGGTTTGAGGGCATGACTCCCTCCAGGCCCTGGGGAAAGGATTTTGGAAAATAGAAGAAAGCAGTCAGACTTCTATCTTCAGTATCATCTATGCTTCCTTTCATGCTACAGGGGGAGGGTTGAGTAGTTTCAACAAAGGCCATGTGGCCAGGAAAACCTAAAGTACTTACTCTCTGGGTCTTTCCTGAATAAGTTTGTTGATCCCTTCTTTGAGTTCTCTAAATATGACTGGGCCATTGGAGAATCAAAGTAGCTCCATTAAACTTCGTCTTTTTTTTTTTTTTTTTTTTAGTTTGCCATAGGCATGTGTGTTTGCCAGAGACAAAGAGAGGAAAGTAAAGAAGGAAGTTAAGAAATCACCTCCTGGGGAATGGCCACACCACAGTCCCTTCTCCTTCATTTTTCTCCAGGGATTTTGGGCATGCACACACATGTATCCAGCATGTTTTTAAAGCCACTGGGTTCAGGACTCTGTGCAGTTGGCCATGTGGGATCCAGCTGACTTAACCTCTGACTTAACTACTTACCGGCCCCATTAAACTTAATCTTAAGTGTCCATCTTAGGGCCAGCTGGTGGTATAGTAATTAAGGTGGATTGATCCCTCATGGCCATCTATCAATTCGGTCCTGGGCTCAAAGGCTTGAAAAACATTGTGAGCATGTATGTGAGTGCTCAAAATCCTGAAAGGAGAATGGAGAAACGATTGTGGTGTGGCCATCATCCTGAGGAGTGTTTTCTCACTTTCCCTCTCTCTGTCTCTCTGGGGAGTTCACATGCCCTACAGAAAATTAAAAAAAAAAAAAAAGTCCCTCATAGTAAATTAAACCTTTGGAAAATCTGCCTTTAACTTATGTCTTTTAATGAGCCCTACAGCAACAACCCCTGTCACAGCAGATATAACCTAATGCTGAGCTGGTGGACGTTAAAGACACGATAAGTGTGCTGAGTCTTTATAAATGCCTGGCTGCAGAGACAGGGGAGGAAAAGATACCATCAGACCCTTTTCACATGACTGCTGAGAGGATGTTATCAACTATCTTCAAGATCCTCGCAGAGTATGAAAACTGATCTTTCTGCTCTGTCTTGTGTGCTCAGAGAGATGAAAACTTACCCCCAAGCAGTGTGAGAGCAGCCCTTAGGGAAGACAAGCCTTTTAATAACAGGCCCTTCATTTCTTCCCCTGTGTGAGCTTTGTGTTTTTTCAGTAGGTGAGATGGCAAGGGGCTCAGGTCTTGGTCTCACTGAGTAAATTCCTTTCTTTATTCACCAAGTCTTGTGGCAGGGACCTGATTTCAGGGACCTGAATCAGCATCCCTGCTGTTCTGGTATTGTTCAAGAGTCCCCCGTGGGTCCAGTCTGCGTTTGGGGAAGAGGAGGGGGTTTGAATTTGAGATCTATGAGAGTGAGGACTGGTGAGAAGAACAGACAGGCCCTCTGAGAATTCAAGGCCCACAGAGACCGGGGCTCCCTCTCTGCCATGAGGAGCACCTCACCCACACCTGTTTGAAGTGGGTTATTAAGTGTTGGCCGAGCGCCAAGTTTTGGCAAGCCTGCCATTTCATCTAGCACCTTTCACCAAGCTTGCTGTTGGAGATTACTCAGGAAGGCGCCAGAGACATAACAAGACCTCGTTTATTATGTAAATCTGGGGCTGGTTTTAGCAGGCCATGGGGTTGCTGAGACCTTGCTGTTCTTCTTTTCTTCTTCTTCCTCTTTTCAAAGTTTGCCATAGGGCTCATGAGCTGGTCGGAGAGAGACAGAGACAGAGAGAGGGAAAGTGAGAAAGCATCCCCCCAAGGGAGATGATCAGGATTTGGAGCACACGTGAGCAAGTGTCTGGCATGCTTTTGAAGCTGTTGCGTTCAGGACTTGAACTACATAGTCAGCCATGTGGAATCAAGCCTCCTTAACCACCATGCCACCAGCTGGCCCTGTTATTGTTCTTAGGAAAGAACCATAACAAATAAGAATATTTGTTAATGAGTTCAATGTAAGAAAAGGAAAAAACCCTCAATCTTATGTACTTATTTGAGAATTCCTACAAGATACTGTAAACCAAAAGATCAAGATTCAAAGCAATGTGTAGTTTACTACTACACATGAATCCCCAGACCCCATGACTGTGTTATGTCATGTGGATGGCAAGGGGGCACTCAGGCTGCTAGTAGGCTAAGTTTGAGACGGGAAGATGTTATGGCTTGTTGCTATGGTTTTGTCCCCTCAAAGATCATGTATTGGCACTCGGTTGTATTCTGAAGATATTAGCTTATTCCAAACAGTTACAAGAGAGAGCTCATGACCTCAGAAGAATCATATCCTTGGGGCCACAGACAAAGCATTGAATGCAGCACATGAGCAAAGAGCAGGCAGATTTATTTTAGTGATAATATAACATGCTCCAGAGGATCAGGAGCGGCTCCAGCTAAACAGCTCAAGAGCACCTTCCCCTCACAGAGCCAAATGAGTCCCTAGCTATGATTCTGAATGTGGAAGTCCATCAGAAGCACATCATGGGCAGAATGTTGTGGACTCTGTGCATTACCTAACGGAGACGCTACCAGAAACAATTCTCTCAGTACATAAAGAACAGGGAAACTCCAGACGCGATGGTGGAGAAGTGTAAGAAAGTTCATGCCGCTACACCAGAGAACCCAGTCTATGAAAAGAAGCCCAAGGAAGAAGTTGAAAAGAGCACATGGAATGCCCCCAAAATGTATCTTGCCCAGACAAAAGATTGGGTAGCCCAGGAGAAGGCAAGCAACCTCAGAGCTCAGGAGTGAGTTTGCTGAGGGCTAAACCAATTTTCTATGAAGATATTCCGAATAAAGACGATAAACTTAATAACAAAGAGTGGAAAAAAGTGTCATCCTCAGGATTTTTTTTTTTTAAGAAAATTATTTATTTATTTTTATTATTTTTATTTAGTTTGCTATCATTATTTAATTTGTGAGGGCACACACACTCACAAGAAAGAGAAAGTGAAAGAGAAAGTGAGAAGGCAAGCCACCAGGACTGGGACTCAAACCACTATGTGGGAGTCCAGTGACTTAATCACCATGCAACCTGCTGACCCCGGATTTGGGGCTTTTTATATCTGAGTTTTTAGTCATGCATAGCTCAGCTGACCATATTCTGGGTAGCCTCACCCTGGCCTTGTGCTGCTCAACCCCTTACTGCGCATGTCTGCTCCATACAGACCATAATTCTAAGTACATGTATGAGACACAACCCAATTGCAGGAGCTGTTCATGATCTGTTCCTAGGGTCAGGGTAACTTTATGTCACAGGCGATGTGTACCGCACAGCCTCCAGAGGCGGTGTCTTTACAGTCAGGTGCTCTGGTTTTAGCAGGGCTGGGTAAGGATCAGTGGCCAGAGGCTCTTCCAGTTGAGTCAGGCCAGGCTTTATGCAATGGAGCAAGACTTTTGCCCTATTATCCCTTTACTAGCTATCTTGCCTGCCTCCATATAGGATTAAGAGGTCGGGCCTTCGGGAGGTAATTAGGGTTGGATAGGTTCATCAGGGTGGGGCACCCAACCTGAATCCTGGTGACTTTATAAGGAGTAGAGTGAGACCAGAGAAGAGATACCCAGGCATACTTTTCCCACCCTCTAACGTCATACAGCAGAAAAGAATGTCTGAGTTCAACTTTTTCCCCATATTTCTTTATTTTATAATTTCTTATCTACATGTATGTTTTTGTGGGGCACAAAGTGGTTTTTCAAAGCACACGTGCAGCACGTGATAATCGGATCGAGGCTATCGCCCTATTTGTCATCTTCAGCAAAGAACACCACATTACTCTGTGCACCTTTACTACTCGTTCTGCGGGGTTTGTTGGTTGTTTGTTTACATATACTTATTATTGGCAATGTCCTTTTTAAAAAATTCCGTTGGGGTCAGCAGATGGCATAATGGTTATGTCACTGGACTCCCATGTAGTCAACCATGGCTGGAGTCCCAGACCTGGTGGTTTAATGTGAGGCACGTTTGTGTATGTGCCCAAAATCCTGAGAGGAGAATGGAGGAGAAGGGATTGCAGCATGGCCATCCCCCCTAGAGGGAATGGCAATCCCTCCTGGAGGGTGATTTCTCACTTTCTGTCTCTCTGTCTCTCTCATGAGTGCATGCACCCGATAGCAAAAATATCTCTCTCAAAAAAAATTACATTGTGCTATATCGGTCCATACCCTATTTACCTATTTACACGGAGTTTAACAGAGACAAGAAGGCTTTTCTGTATGCTCATGTGATGCTGTGCTGGAGTCAGGATGTGGGGAGCATCTTAATTGGTGGACCATGTGTGCATGCGTGCCCAAAATCTGAGAGGAAACTGATGGAGAAGGGATTACAGCCTGACCGTCCCACCTGGGGAGTGGTTTCTCACTTTCCCTCTTTCTCTCTCTCTCTCCCTGTTTCTCTCTGGTGTGCTCATGAGCTCATGTGCCTTGTAGCAAAAAATAAAACACATCAGGAACTGACTTATAGACCAAACAAAACGAGAGAGTTACAGGGCACACAGAGTGTGGTTGTCATCCAAGTCTGGCTCTTGCTATAAGTCACCTTGTCTGTCTGTGCCCTCTCTGGCTCTCTGAGGGTCTACCTTGACCCCAGCCCTGGCCTGGACCTGCAAGCAGGGTTGAGGCAAGATGGAAGCAGTGGCCTCAGTCCTTCATCATCAGGACTCTAAAGTGTCATTGGAGGATTTTAATGAGCTAATCTCAAATTAATCCAACTTCAGCTTTAGAGCCCATGCTGCTTGCTGGAAGGAAGCAAGAGATGTTCCTCTGAGTGTGTTTCTGCCACTGGATCCCCAGGGTGACTGTGGTGGTCCAAGGCCAGCTCTCCCATTTGCCAAGTACAAATAATGCTTCCTCCTCCCAGCCTCCTCAGGAAGCCATGAGGATGACATAGGCCAAGCGCAGCCCCTGAGGCTCTCAGAAGAAAATCAGGGTTCAAATGATAATTGTCGTCCCCCACTCCAGAGTGGGGGAACAAGTGCCTTAGAACAAGTTACTTTAATTAGTAAGCCCCTCACATGAGGTGTTAAAAATGACTAGAAGTAACAGATTCCACAAAGTATCAGCTTCACAAAGGCAGCAGCCTTAGTTTTTACCTCCTCCCCCCTTTTTAAAGTTTATTTATTCATTTCTTGTAGGAGAGGGAGAGACAGAGAAAGAGACAGGCACCCCCTACAGGATCCTTACACAACAGTCTGACCCAAGCCTCAGCCAGCCTGGAGTAGGCACAAGCATGCATCTGGAATCCACAAGGAGAGCCTGGGACGGCTACCCGGGACCTTTCCTTGTGGGTCTGGTTGCATCACTGCTGTGCCATCACCTGACCCCTGATGGTTTTATTCCTAGCACCTAGAACCATCCTTGGCATAGAGTGTGCTAGAAAAGAACTGTTGAATGAATGAATAATTTTCAATACTTCCCTCCAAAATGCAAATGAGAAAATGAAGGCACAGAGCTTCCCTCCTTCAGTTTCTCCTGAGAACACCCCCTCCATCTACCCTGTGCATCTGATTTATTCACTCAAGTTCTTCTCTGGACAATCTGACCAAAAACAGAGCATTCACTTCATACAGAGTTTTCAAAGCGCTTTCAGCTGCATTTTCCCAGTTGATATCCTCCACCTTCCTGTGAGGTCCCACGTATCTATCCTCATCTTGTAGACACTCCTAGCATCTTTCTGGGAACATAGCCAGGAAACAATAAATGTTAATTGCTCTCCTTTTCTAGTCTTCTCTTCCATGCTGACTTACCTACCAAGCTGCATTAATTAGTCTTTTGCATATTCTGACTTTTTGTCCAATGGAACAAAAGCTGCACATATCAATTAATATTTGTCACTCACTTACACGTTTTGTGGCAATGAGCAGCCTCTGGGTAACAGAGCAGATCAAGGGAGACATGACTACAAATTTTGATTTATTTTATATATAATAAATAGGTTGAAGAAATAACAGGAAACATTTTCGCCAGTATTTCCCAAAAGCAGATATATATTTTAAACAAACTGCTAAAAGAAAAACTTCAGACAATTTAATTTAGCAGAGTTTAACTGAGCAAAATGAATTCAAGTTGGGAATCCCCAGAATAGCTTCCATGGAACGCAGGATAGCCACGTGGGGGATAATATTTATGTGCAAGAAAGTGATGTAGAAAAACAGAAGTGAGGGAATGAGGCAGAGAAATAACGGATTGGTTACAGCCTGATGTTTCCCTGCAAGAACACAACTTAAAGGGTGGGCTATCTGGGAGCAACCAAGGGCTGGCTGCTCTGATTGGCTGTAACTTAGCAACTTGCTAACGAAGCTGACTTCCAAGCCAGGTTATGATTTCTTACAGGAGTACAGAAGCCTTCTCAGGTCAATACAGTTTAGCAATACCTTCTGATTGTTGGGAGAACTGATAAATCTGAAAGACATAATACCAACAGCAATAATTCTTCTACTTACTAAACTTTTTATTGCCTGTAGACTGGTTGTTCTAATGTTTAGAACAATTTTTAAACTTATAAAACTTTTCCTTTATGGGACCAGCAGTTAGCGTAATGGCTATGTCGCTGGACTCCCATGTAGTTGACCACAGTTCGAGTCCTGGACCCAGTGGTTTAAAACTCATGCCGGACGCGTGTGCATGCGTGCCCAAGATCCCGAGAGGAGAATGGAGGAGAAGGGATTACGGCGTGGCCATCCCCCCTGGAGAGTGATTTCTCACTTTCTGTCTCTCTGTCTCTGTCTGTCTGGCAAGCGCACATGCCCTATAGCAAAAACCTCTCCTAAAAAAAAGAAAGAAAACAAAACTTTTCCTTTATATGGATTATATAGAAATATCTTTATACAATAACTCACAAATTCCTATTTTAGTACATTTCCAAATTAACAATTTCTGAAGATTTCACTGATTTTTCTTTCTTTCTTTTTTTTAGGAGAGGTTTTTGCTATAGGGCATGTGCGCTTGCCAGACAGACAGAGACAGAGAGACAGAAAGTGAGAAATCACTCTCCAGGGGGGATGGCCACGCCGTAATCCCTTCTCCTCCATTCTCCTCTCGGGATCTTGGGCATGCACACACACGCCCCCGGCGTGAGTTTTAAGTCACCGGGTCCGGGACGCGAACCGCGGTCTACTACATGGGAGTCCAGCGACATAGCTATTACACTAACTGCTGTTCCCTCACTGATCTTTCTTGACACTTGAATATATTAGGTCATCAGGAAAGTCATGACATATTTTTCTGCTTTTCTAGTAAAAATGTGTCATGACTTTCCTGATGACCCAATAATTCAGCCTGATAAGGACTTCATAAACATCATCATGTATAGTAGAGAAAACAGCCTATTACCAAATAAAAACATGATCACGACCCTAGGTTTGGCGCTCACCAATGTGAGCAATTGCCTAGAAAATCTGAGATTTTCAAGTTCAAAGTTTAATAAAATATTTTATTAAAATAAAAGAATGCCAGAAAAGGAAAACAGAGGGAAACAAAACAATGAAATAAACAAATGAAGCAAATGGCGAAATGGTAGACTTCAGTCAAACTATATTACTAATTATATCAAATATAAATCAACTGAATACTTCAGCCAAAAGGCAGAGATTATTAGACTAAATATAAAAGCAAGATTCCACTATGTCCTGTTTATTAGAGATGCAATTTAAGTTTGATCGACCCACATGAATGATATCCTAACCTGAGGAAGGGTATCCTAGAGTGGCCAGGTCTTGGCAATTGAGGAAGAAGTTATTAAAATTAAACAAAGGATTTAAGGAAATCCTCTCGATGGGAGGAGGATTGAAGAATTTGTGGTCACTTTTAAAAAGTTACATAACGGAAGCCAGCAGTTAGTGTAATGGCTATGTCGCTGGACTCCCACGTAGTCAATCGCGGTTCGCGTCCCAGACCCGGTGGCTTAAAACTCACGCCGGGCGCGTGTGCGTGCGTGCCCAAGATTCCGAGAGGAGAATGGAGAAGGGATTGTGGCGTGACCATTCCCCCTGGGGGGTGATTTCTCGCTTTCTGTCTCTCTCTCTCTCTCTCTGTCTGGCGAGCGCACGTGCCCTATAGCGAAAACCTCTACAAAAAAAAAAAAAAAAAAAAAAAACTCCTTACATAAGGACCTA
This sequence comes from Tupaia belangeri chinensis, assembly GCF_000334495.1. NCBI lineage: Eukaryota > Metazoa > Chordata > Mammalia > Scandentia > Tupaiidae > Tupaia > Tupaia belangeri. Next base: position 8,208,852 of record NW_006202562.1, on the reverse strand, counting down.
ACCTGTAGGTTGCTTACGAGGATCAGAATTGAACAGAATGCATATATCAGGCACGTAAGTAAGTAGTTACTGGTACAGTTATCATAGCTATTAAAACAGTAAACAATCTGAATGCACAATTATTTCTTTGAACTTTAGCCCTCAGAACTTCAATATCATGTGGTATCTTGGCATGAGATGTTAGAAGCTTACTCTCTTGGGTCAGATGCCCCAGAAGCAGGCTCTGAACTGAGGACATGAGTGTAGGAGATTTTTGCTATAGGGCATGTGTGCAAGCCAGGGAGAGAGACAGGAAGCGAGAAATCATCCTCTGGGGGGATGGCCATGCCACAATCCCTTCTCCCCTAGGGATTTTGGGCACAAATGCACACGTGCCTAGCATGAGTTTAAGCCACTGGGACTGGGACTCAAACCACAGTCAACTACGTAAGCATTATACCATCTGCTGGTCCTGGATTTTAGCGTTTTTTTAAAACCAAATAAATTTGTATTTTAATTCTGTTTTTCCTTGAACAGTTGGAAGTCCCCTTATAATAATTTCCTAAGACTTTCACAGCAAAATATCAGACTGAGTGACTTAGAAGAACAGAAATTTATTGACTCATAGTTCTGTAGGCCAGTTCAAAATAAGGTGTCAGCCAAGACATGCTTCCTCTGAAGGTGCTGGGAAAAAATTCTTCCAGGTCTCTGTCCTCGTCTCCAGGAGCTTCAGTCTTTCCTTGGCTTGTAGACACATTACTCTATTCCTCTGTAACCACGTGGCCTTATCCTCGTGCATTTTCAAACCATCTTACCTCTGTATGTGTCTATGTTAACAATTTCCCTTTTTCGTTTGTTTGTGTTTGTTTGTTTGTTTTTGCTATGGGGTTCATGTACTCATCAGAGAGAGAAAGAAAGAGAGGGAAGTGAGAAATTACCTCCAAGGGAGATGACCATGCTGTAATCCTTTCTCTTCTATTCCCCTCTTGAGATGTTGGGCACACATGCGCATGCAGCTGATGTGTTTTTCAAGCCACCAAGTCTGGTACTCAAACTGTAGATTTGACCATGTGGGATTCAATACCTTAACCACCATGCCACCTGCTGGTCCCCAAATTTTCTCTTTTCATAAGGACACCAGTGACCTTGTCATTCCCAATGAGATCATTTTTTTTTCCACATGAAAAAATTTTAGTTTATTAACCCTCTCATGAAAAATCCGCACAGTCACTGCAGATAGTCATTGCAGAATCTTTACTCCTTCGACTTTTTGCCAGCACCAACACTGGCCTTTGCAGTTCCCCTGACTTTCTTCATTCTGTTCTTGCGTTCCTTTCACGGTTTTCTTGACGTCTTTTTCTTCTCATAAAGGCCATGTCTTACAAATCTATGTTTGGGTTCATTTTTCTTCACATAATCCAAAGAATTGTAAATCATGCCAAAGCCAGTTGTCTTGCCACCACCAAAATGGGTTCTGAACCCAGACACGAAGATGACATCTGGTGTGGTCTTGTACATCTTTGCTGGTCTTTCCCAAATTTCTGTCTTAGGTACTGTTGCCTTCCTGGGGTGAAGGACATCAATGATCATTTGTTTCCTCTGAAGTAGTCGGTTGGTCATGAATTTCCTGGTTTGGGTAGTTACTGTGTCATTCATGATGGCGGTATATCCTCAAGCAGCCAGGGAGGAAAAGAACTCCAATGAGATCACTTTCTGAGGTTCTGAGGACTAGGACTCCAACATATGATTTAGAGGGTTTGGGTGACTCAATTTAATTCATAGCAGCTGCTCACACTTCAGACGATTTCAATACATTTATAAAACCTGGTTCCCAGAGTTCCAAAAATGTAGACATAAAAGATTATAGAGGGACCAGCAGTTAGTGTAATGGCTATGTCGCTGGACTCCCATGTAGTCAACCACTGTTCGAGTCCTGGACTCGGTGGCTTAAACTCATGCTGGGCACATGTGCATGCGTGCCCAAGATCCTGAGAGGAGAGTGGAGGAGAAGGGATTGTGGGGGTGGCGATCCCCCCTGGGGGGTGATTTCTCGCATTCTGTCTCTCTGTCTCTCTGTCTTTCTGGCGAGCGCATGTGCCCTATAGCAAAAACCTCTCCAAAAAAAAAAGATTATAGATATGTTGGGGCCAACAGGTGGCATGGGGGTTAACGTGCTGGAAGGTCCCACATGGTTGACTGTGATTCAAGTCCCAGACACAGTTTGCAAATCATGCTGGGTATATGTGTGTGCATGCCCAAAATCCTGAGAGGAGAACGAAGGAGAAGGAATTGCAGCATGGCCATCCTCCTTGGAGGGTGATTTCTCACTTTTCCTTTTACTGTCTCTCTGTCTCTCTCTGGCTAGTAGATGTGCCCTATGGCAAAAAATCTAAAAAAAAAAAATTATAGAGGTGTCAAGAGACATAGCAGTTCTCTTATATCCCTTTTACATACCTTTTGAAAAATTAATTCATAAAGAGGTACTTGTAAGTTTAAATAAGCTGGTCATGTTAGGTCTCTGTGAGACGGGAACAGCTGAGTATAAACCCAAAAGAGTTGAGGGACAGCCAAGTGGCTATCTAGAGGAAGAGCATGTTAGGCAGATGGAACAGCAAGCTCAAATCTTGAGGCAACAGTGTACCTATACAAGGAACCAGGTGGCCAGGGTGGCTGGACGGAAGAGTGAGGGAGAGGTAAGATTGGACACATGGCAGCTGGACAGTAGGAGAAGGTGTGATGTCTCCTGCAGCCCATTTGGGACACCTTGAATTCTCATTCCAAGTTAAATGGAAGCCATTGAAAGATCAGAGCAACATGATCCGACATACTTTAATGGAATCATGCTGGTGACTCTGGGAGATTAGATGGAATGGAGACAAGAGTGGGGTGGGCAAAATAGCCACTTGGACAAGAGCAGAAATGATGAACACAAGTGTCGTGGGGACTAGGATCCAGGTCACAGCTGTTCAGGTAAAGAAATTGATAAAAACTATGGATTATGACATCCTTAGGTTCTTAAAATAAGCTAAAACCACACTCCTTACAGAGCAGGAAAGTCATACAAACTAATGTGTCAATCAGCTCAGTCCAAGTATGTCTTCTCTGTAACCCTTCTAAGTTCAGCACTGCCAACGTATTAATGCAATTGTCTAATCACCTGCTGTTTGCATAGAAGACCATAAAGAGCACTGGGGATTTTTCTGGTTTTTCTCCTAAAATCTGTCCTCCACATTGAAGTCAGGGTGATATTTTCATAATGCAAATCTGATTATGCTTCTCCTGTTTAAAATAATTTAATAGCCTTTCATTTCATATTTTAAAAAGCACAAATTTTCATATTTAAGTCTGCAGGATCCCTTTTGATTTGATCTCACTGTGATGTGAAATCATCACAATTTGTGCTCTAGCAGAGTTGCCATTTAGTGCCTTCCTGCACCACGCTCCCCTCCAATTCCTTCTGCCTGTGCTTTTTTTTTTTTTTTTTTTGAGAGACATTTTTGTTATAGGGCATGTACACTCGCCATAGAGACAGAGAGAGAGACAGTAAGCAAGAAGTCACTCACTAGAGGGGATGGCCAGGCTACAATCCCTTTTCCTCCATTCTCCTCTTGGAATTTTGGGCACGCACACACGCATGCCCAGTGTGAGTTTTAAGATGTCAGGTCCGGGACTCAAATCCTGGTTGACTACGTGGGAGTCCAGCGATGTAACCATTACGCCATCTGCTGGTTCCTGCTTGTGCTTCTTTTTGTTCCCTTCTTCATCTCAATTTTTTTCTCTTCCTTGTATTAACTTACTGCTGTATGAGGGAACTTTAAAATATCTGTGGAAGAAAATGGGATTAAAGTCCAAGCTTATTGGGGTGCAAACAATTTTGAAATTCTTGCATAGTTTTTTCGTAATATATGTTTTCTTTGAGGGACCAGCTGTTGGCGTAATGGCTATATTTTCTTTGAGTATTTTGAAGCCCTTTCATCTTGTTACTCCATTTGGGTTTTCTTTAAGATTTTTGAATGTGGGTTAGCCTCCAGTGGAGACTCTGGACTCTGATTGCACCTGCACCTCTTTCTTATTACGTATGTCACAGTTACAGGGTTTTATACATTTATGTGATTGTTAATGTCACCTCCTCTCCCAGTCACCAACCCCTCAACTGGACTGTAAGCTCCTTGGGAGTGGAGACTATGCCGACTTCCCTTCATCAGTTATTCACCGCACTGAGCACAATGTCTAGCACATTTGTGTTGGATGAATGTGGGGAGGAGTGGATGAGTGGATGGAAGAATGCATGCATAATCTCATTGGCTTAGAATTTAAGTATTGCTCACCATTCAGTGCAATTTGTGTTCTTGGAAGCATGGCTAGAAACCAATTGCAAGTGTTGATTGTCCCAAATATGCTGCAGTAAAGCTGGGCTACAGGGGCGGCCATTTTGTCCTGTCTGGGAACAAATAGGCATAGTTTGAGTAATGGCAATTAGAGTCGGAATCCAACTGGTGAATCATGTGGACCACCACTCGAATAAAATGGTGGGCTGTAATTATGTCTATTCCTCATTTGGAAGCCTGGAGATTAATGCTTTTGTTTGCCTGTGTTTTTTTCCCTGGCACAGTCTGTGAGCTTAGAATGAAAAGATTATTATCTTCAACCGGCATCTCATGTTCTTGGCTTTTCATCAAGCGTTCTCACATTTTCATCTTTTTTATTTATTTGTATATTTTTAGATTTTTGCCATAGGGTGCATGTGCTCACAGGAGAGAGTCAGAGAGAGAGATAAAGTGAGAAATCACCCCTCAAAGGGGATGGGCATGCCACAATCCCTTGAACTCCATTCTCCTCTCTGGATTTTGGGCATATTTGCACATGTGCCTGGTGTGATTTTTCAAGCCACCAGGTCCAGGATGTGAACTGAGTTGTCCACATGAGGGTCCAGTGTCTCAACCACCACACCACTTACTGGTTCCACATTTTCATCTTAAGAAAATGAAAATGGGGACCAGCAAATGGTGTAATGGTTATGTTGCTGGACTACCATAGTCGACCATGGTTCAAATCCTGGACCCGGCGGCTTAAAACTCACACTAGGTACATGTGCATGTATCTCCTCTCCAAAATCTCAAGAAGAGAATGGAGGAGAAGGCATTATGATGTGGTCATCCCCCTGGGGGTGATTCCTCACTTTCTGTCTCTCTGTCTCTCCAGTGAACAAACTTGCATTATAGCAAAAAAATCTCTCTGGAAAAAAAAAAAGAAAAAAAATTGAAAGTGAAAATTATTCATATCTAAGATTGTTTCAATGACATTTTATAACTAGTTGCCTTTTAAAAATTATATACAAGAGATTTAAGCAAAAGTAAAAACTTATAATCATTTCATTAAAAAATGTAATTCATCATTGAATTTCTCTCTCTCCTGACAGCTGGAAAAACAATATTTCTACCCAGAGTCTCAGCTTTAACTAGAATTGGTGGGTGATCTAACAGTTCCTGCTCTTGCTATGCAGGTTCCTATTGGCTAGCAAGATCAAAGAAATCTACTCCAGGAGGGCCTTGTAAAGTGGGTGGTGCCCGTGTCAGCCTGGCTGAATGCCCTCTCTGAGCCCCAGGCTGACTCACAGGAAAGGTTCTCTCACCTTGTTCTTCATGTTTTTGCTTTGCTTTGCTTGTTGTCGTGGAACGCTGCCTGGCTTTTCTGCTGGTTCCCATGGGAAAGCGTGCCTGGTAGAGCCCTGCCCCGCTGCGCGATGAGCTTGCAGTGTGCAGAGACTGAGGACCCTGAGGACCGGGATTGCACAATCTCTCATGCCTTCACTCCTGCCTGCAAAACGTAAACCTCGAAGCCCCAGGGTAGCAGGTCCGGGCTGTGTGATGATTCTTGAGTCATATATGTTTTTATTGGCTGGATGATAATGCCAATCTCTCCAGGGAACACTACATGGGGGCAAGAATTCCTAAATGTATTTGCTCTGCTGTCTTGTTCTTTCTCATCAACAGTTCCACAGTGCTGGGGTTGTGGTTGAGTGGATCTAGGGAAAACGGCAACAAAGATCACCTGGAAAATGAGCTCATGAGGAGCAAAGCCTGGGCCCACAGGCTGGGAGCCCCTGCAGGTGGTGACATTTCAGCTCTTGCTCTAATTTCCCCATGTCCTGCCATCCTTTTCCTTTTCCCTTTCCTATGCTGAGATCTGCAGTTAAGGTCCAGAATTGAGGACTATTCTAAGCCTAAGACCTGCAGTGAGCAGACACACACTTCAGTTGTTCTACCCAGGATCCTAAAAGAAGAGAAACCAAATTCAGACATGTGGATAACGTTTTCCTTTGCCAGACTCTGTGATGGTTCTTTTTATTTTTTTTCTTTCTGGCCAGAGGGCACCTGCCCACACCAAAAGGAGACAGAGAAAGAGAGACAAAAAAGGCGTAGTCATGCCACAATCCTTTCTCCTCTATTTCTCCAACTTGTCAGGATTTGGGGCCCACACATACATATGCCCAGCATGTTTTTTCAAGCTGCCAAGGCTGGGATTTGAACCGTGGTCAGCCATGTGGGATCTGGATGCCTTAACCAGTAGGCCATAGGCTGGCCCTGTAATGTTTTTTTTTTTCTTACTGCACCTTGGCTCAGACAGTATTCTGCACAAAGAAGTAATTTATTCCACAAATATTTATTGAGTACCTATTATTTGTCAAGCACTGTTTAAAATGTTACTTAAATGAACAAAAAAGTAAAATAATTCCAAACTAATTATATAATTACAAACTAATTACAAAGTTTCCAAATGGTGAAAATAAAAAGGTTTGGGGACCAGCAGATGGCATAGCAGTTGTGTTGTTGGACTCCCACATAGCCCACCATGGTTCGAGTCCTGGACCTAGTAGCCTGAAACTCACCCCAGGCATGTGTGCTTGCATGCCCGAGATCCCAAGAGGAGAATGGAGGAAAAGGGATTGGGGGGGGGTGGTTTCTCATTTTCCCTCTCACTGTCTCTCTCTCTCTGTCTGTCTCTCTCTCTCTAGCAAGCACACAAACCCTAAAGCAAAAACCCTTTAAAAAAAAAAAGGAAGAAAAGAAAGAGGTTTGGGATATTTTTTAAGCTCTATTATAGAAATATCAATAATTATATTTTGTTTTATTTATGATTAATGAGACAGCAATATCATTTGTACTTCTGTTCCAGGGCTGGAAGGAAAAATACAAGATGAGCCTGAAGTATTTCGTGACATCAGTAAGGAAATGCTTGAGAAAGGGTGATAGCAAGCCAAAAGGCATAGGAACCAACCCTAAAGGCCAAAGCAGGAGCAATTTAAGCAAAATTAAATAAATAAAATAATGTTGGATTGTAACTCATAGAATAAAATGAACATCCATGAGTCCATACTGATAGAAGTAAGCCTTTAAAACTCAGTAAATAAATAAATAAAAGAGAAAGGACGACTCTCCCTTGCAGAAGAATTTTGGTAGAAAATCACATTGAGAAAAACACAGTGATAATTGGTGGGTTATTTTGCAATAAATGTTAAAAGTAGTTGGCAAAAGTTGGAGAAAAAAACAGAATATCCGCAGTCTTAAATATCTCCCTTTTCAAACGTTTATTCATTGCAAAGAGAATAGGAACTTTCCAGCAGACAAACTTGGCGGCCCCCACCCTAGGTGATGAAAGCCCGCATCCAGCAGGTGATGAAAGAGAACATCACCAGTTAGAGGGGGTGTCTACGTGGCATCCGCCATACAATGCACCGAAAGCACTCAATAGCACCAAAGTTTTCTTGCCAAGGAGAACTAGCCTGAATCTGGCCCTGCGACAAACTCAGACTGAGGAATAGTTTACAGAACAACAGACCGGTACTTTTTAATAATGTCAAGGTTGTGAAAACAAGGAAGGACTCAGGGACTGTGACAGAGTTTAGAGTACAAATACGCGAGGTGTGTGTGCAATCGTGAGAACGCTGTTGAAGTCAGATCAAGTCTCCATATACATTAACAGGACTGTACCAAAGTTCATTTCTTAATTTTTTAAGAAAAATGGTTTTCTTTCATTTTATTTATTCTTTCATTTTATTTTAATTTGACCAGACACACACTGAGAGAGAGAGACAGAGAGAGAAACAAGCTACTCTGGGACTTAAACTGTGCTCAGCCAGAGAGAGAGAGAGAGAGAGAGAGAGAGAGAAAGCAAGCTACTCCGGGACTTGAACTGTGCTCAGCTGTGTGGGAGTGTACAACGCCTTTACCACAATACCACCTGCTGGCCCCCCATTTCTTAATTTTGATATGGTCATTCAAAGTGTTGATATTAGGGGGTGCTGGGTGGAAGGTGAGAATTCTCTGTATTATCCTTGCAATTTTTCTGTAAGTTTGAAATTTCTTTTAATTAATTTTTTTTAGAGAGAGTTTTGCTATTTTGCATGTGCACTTGCCAGAGAGACAGAAAGTTAGAAATTACCACCACCACCACCCATCCCCCCGGGCCATGTTGCAATCCCTTCTCATCCATTCTCCTCTTGGGATTTTGGGCATGCAAGCACATGCACCCAGTATGAGTCTTAAATTGCCGGGTCCCAAACTCAAACCACAGTTGACTATGTGGGAGTTTAGCAACTTAACCATTACACAACTTGCTGGTCCCTTGAAATTATTTTTCAAGCTTTCTTATTTATTTACTCCAAGAGGGAGAGAGAGAGACAGACTGAAAGACAGACAAGCACTCTCAAAAGGATTCTCATGCTGCATTCCACCCCCAGCCTCAGCCAGCTCCAGTCATGGGCATGTGTGAACATGCCTGGTGTATACAGAGAGACTGGGACACAAACCTGGGTCTTCCCCATGTGGGCCCAGTTGCCTTGATGCACAACCATTTGGCCCCCAAAGTATTTTTGTTCCATTTTGTTTCTGTTTATTTGGTATAGGTAGGGCACATGCACTCACTGGGGAGAGAGAGAAAAAAAAGTGAGAAAGCACACCACAGGGGGGACGGCCATGCTGCAATCTCTTCTCCTCCAGTCTCCTCTCTGGATTTTGGGCATGCACACATACACAACCAGATGATTTTTCAAGCTGCCAGATCCAGGACTCAAACCATGATCAATCGCTGGGAATTCAGCACCTTAACCACCATACCATCTGTTGCTCCAATGATGTAATACATGCCACAATTACTATTTAAAAGACCATATAAACCAATGCAATTTTGAAGGTTGTCACTAGGAGGGTCTCCCACTTTCATTTTACTACCTAATACCAACATTCCAAATATTAGTGATTTATATAAATTAGTAATGTGCTCATTCAGGAGTAACCAAAAAGCCAATTAACTATGGTTTATACAAATAGGAGTTTGTCTTCACAACAGCAGTACATTGCCTTTGATTCCATTTCTCAGTGATGTCATCAGTTACTAAGGTTCTTTACAGCTTTTCATCCCACCATCCTTAGCACACTGACTTGTTCTCATGCTTGACACCTCATAGTCACAAAATGATTGTTACAGTTCCAGACATTCAGTGTCAAGAGTGGAACAAAGTGAAAGAAGAACTGTCCAGATGCATCCATCCCCTTATTATTGCTATTAATTTCACTAGCCAGAATTATGTCACCTGGCCACTTCTAGCTGAAAACTACGCTGGGAAGATTAATATTTAGGTCAGCATAATCGCTGCGAACAAAATTAGTAGGACACCAGCAATGGGTTACTGGAAAGAAACAATGTCGGCCAGATGGAATGAGATTAATATTGATCTATGATTAAGATTTGAGGTCCAGGTGGCAAGAAAAGTTAAAACAGGAAGGCTATCTCTATTTCCAAGCACATTATAAAGTTAGGTAAAATGTTAGGGGAAAAAAACAGCCAAGCTTGAAGCAACTAAGGAAAATATTCAAGTGTTAAAGACAAGAGAATAAATAAAAACGCTTGAGAACTGAAGCTCAGACTTAGGTAAGCAATGAGAATGAAAGGACCCAAGAGACAGAAGTAAAGATGCCAGAGGCAATGCACAGGTAAGAGTTGGCCCTGATGCACCCATGCCAGCACATGACACACATGGACAGTATATTTCAGGCCTAGCCAAACCAGTTTTCTGTAAGAAATCAGCAATCCTGGCCCATATTTCATACAGAAGGGGTACCTGAATTCGCAAACAACTCACCCAGAATGGAAACCTCAAAGAGAAAATCCATTGTAAATAGTCTAGATCAGGTTTTGTAGGACCCTATAATTGGCAACCACAAAACCTCCTCAAAGAAGCACCTTTATAATTCAGGACACACAGAAGATAACTGCCATGCGTGGCACATCAGGTGGGAGAAATCCTTAAGAATCACAAAGTGATTGCGCACTTTGAGCAATCTCAGAGTGATTCTATACCAAGGGTGTTTAAAATATTGAAAGGAATAGTTAACTATTAAGGCAAGGCTGGATCATTACCAAGAAAAAAAGGCAGATTTAAAAGAACCAAATAAAGGCCATCAGGTGGCATGTTTGTTAAGATTCTGGACTTCCACATGGCCAACCACAGTTTAAGTCCCAGACCTGGAGGCTTGAAGATCACACTAGGTACATGTGTATGCAAAATCTCAGGAGGAGAATGGAAGAGAGCAAAGGAGACGAGATTGCAGTATGGCCATCCCCGCTCCCTCCCACAGTGATTTCTCACTTTCCTTCTCAATGTGTGTCTCTCTCTCTCTCTCTCTCTCTTTCTCTC
>NW_006202562.1:8148567-8198018 GCF_000334495.1 Tupaia belangeri chinensis | reverse complement strand
GATTTCTCATTTTCCCTCTCACTGTCTCTCTCTCTCTGTCTGTCTCTCTCTCTCTAGCAAGCACACAAACCCTAAAGCAAAAACCCTTTAAAAAAAAAAAAGGAAGAAAGAAAAGAAAGAGGTTTGGGATATTTTTTAAGCTCTATTATAGAAATATCAATAATTATATTTTGTTTTATTTATGATTAATGAGACAGCAATATCATTTGTACTTCTGTTCCAGGGCTGGAAGGAAAAATACAAGATGAGCCTGAAGTATTTCGTGACATCAGTAAGGAAATGCTTGAGAAAGGGTGATAGCAAGCCAAAAGGCATAGGAACCAACCCTAAAGGCCAAAGCAGGAGCAATTTAAGCAAAATTAAATAAATAAAATAATGTTGGATTGTAACTCATAGAATAAAATGAACATCCATGAGTCCATACTGATAGAAGTAAGCCTTTAAAACTCAGTAAATAAATAAATAAAAGAGAAAGGACGACTCTCCCTTGCAGAAGAATTTTGGTAGAAAATCACATTGAGAAAAACACAGTGATAATTGGTGGGTTATTTTGCAATAAATGTTAAAAGTAGTTGGCAAAAGTTGGAGAAAAAAACAGAATATCCGCAGTCTTAAATATCTCCCTTTTCAAACGTTTATTCATTGCAAAGAGAATAGGAACTTTCCAGCAGACAAACTTGGCGGCCCCCACCCTAGGTGATGAAAGCCCGCATCCAGCAGGTGATGAAAGAGAACATCACCAGTTAGAGGGGGTGTCTACGTGGCATCCGCCATACAATGCACCGAAAGCACTCAATAGCACCAAAGTTTTCTTGCCAAGGAGAACTAGCCTGAATCTGGCCCTGCGACAAACTCAGACTGAGGAATAGTTTACAGAACAACAGACCGGTACTTTTTAATAATGTCAAGGTTGTGAAAACAAGGAAGGACTCAGGGACTGTGACAGAGTTTAGAGTACAAATACGCGAGGTGTGTGTGCAATCGTGAGAACGCTGTTGAAGTCAGATCAAGTCTCCATATACATTAACAGGACTGTACCAAAGTTCATTTCTTAATTTTTTAAGAAAAATGGTTTTCTTTCATTTTATTTATTCTTTCATTTTATTTTAATTTGACCAGACACACACTGAGAGAGAGAGAGAGAGAGAGAGAGAGAGAGAGAGAAAGCAAGCTACTCCGGGACTTGAACTGTGCTCAGCTGTGTGGGAGTGTACAACGCCTTTACCACAATACCACCTGCTGGCCCCCCATTTCTTAATTTTGATATGGTCATTCAAAGTGTTGATATTAGGGGGTGCTGGGTGGAAGGTGAGAATTCTCTGTATTATCCTTGCAATTTTTCTGTAAGTTTGAAATTTCTTTTAATTAATTTTTTTTAGAGAGAGTTTTGCTATTTTGCATGTGCACTTGCCAGAGAGACAGAAAGTTAGAAATTACCACCACCACCACCCATCCCCCCGGGCCATGTTGCAATCCCTTCTCATCCATTCTCCTCTTGGGATTTTGGGCATGCAAGCACATGCACCCAGTATGAGTCTTAAATTGCCGGGTCCCAAACTCAAACCACAGTTGACTATGTGGGAGTTTAGCAACTTAACCATTACACAACTTGCTGGTCCCTTGAAATTATTTTTCAAGCTTTCTTATTTATTTACTCCAAGAGGGAGAGAGAGAGACAGACTGAAAGACAGACAAGCACTCTCAAAAGGATTCTCATGCTGCATTCCACCCCCAGCCTCAGCCAGCTCCAGTCATGGGCATGTGTGAACATGCCTGGTGTATACAGAGAGACTGGGACACAAACCTGGGTCTTCCCCATGTGGGCCCAGTTGCCTTGATGCACAACCATTTGGCCCTCAAAGTATTTTTGTTTCATTTTGTTTCTGTTTATTTGGTATAGGTAGGGCACATGCACTCACTGGGGAGAGAGAGAAAAAAAAGTGAGAAAGCACACCACAGGGGGCACGGCCATGCTGCAATCTCTTCTCCCCAAATCTCCTCTGGGAATTTTAGGCACACATACGTATGCGCCTGGTGTGTTTCTCAAGCTGCCGTGTCCAGGACTCAAACCACTCAGTCAGCCACATAGGATCCGGCCACCTTAACCACCACATTACCAGCTTGGCCCTCCTCCCCCCCAATTATTTATGTAATAATGAATGAATGGAATATGTTTGATAGTAGGTGTATTTTAGGTTCCACAGGAAATGATTTGCCTTTACAGGTTCGATATGGTTTTGTAAAGCAGGTGTTGATCACAGACTCAATGTATTTGAGAGAGGTAAACCCATGTGTTTGTCTAGAAGTAGCAAAGAAACCAACTGTCAAGGTGAGACTTTCATTTTTGCTTTGCTCCTTGCCAACTCAGTATTACAAGGTAATCTTGGTTTTCCAGGTTTGTGCAAATGATTACCTAGCTTATGAGTATTACAAATCTTACAAGTATTACAATCCTTTGTTCTAAAGGGAAAAAAAATATAGTAGTGTGAATTTTGTTAACTTGAAGCTAGAAATCATGTTGATCCTATGACTTCTGGCCTAACCCTGGTGAATGGATGTCCTCCAATCAGGCTCTGAAAAGCCACATCCCTTTAATACATCTCTTTTCATTAGGGGTACCCAAGTGATGAGAAGAAAATAGAGAATTTCACCCAACTAACTAAACTCTTAAGACTTTCTGAGATGAAGAATCAAATTTCAAGTAGCTAGCTAGAAAGTTTTCAGGTCATTGTGACTATGAAAACCACAACCAAATGTTTAAAAGAAATTTAGATGGTGTCATTTGTTGTTGTCTTAATTGCCAGAGAGCATGTGCACTCATCAGAGAGAAAGAGAGAGAGAGAAAGCACCCCCGAATGGGTTGTGGTCACACTGCAATTCCTTCTTCCCCATTTATCCCTCTTGTTGAGATTTGGAGTACATAAACACATGCACCCAGGTGTTTTTCAAGCTGCCAGAACCAGGATTCAAATTATAGTCAGCCATATGGGATTTGTCTCTCTCTGTCTTTCTGGTGAGCACACACACCCTAATTTAGCAAAAAACTCTCAAAAAAAAAAAAAGAATGAAATGGGGAGCCAGCTGTGTAGCCGCGTGTTTAAGGGAGACAAATCCCATATGGCTGACTATAATTTGAATCCTGGTTCTGGCAGCTTGAAAACCACCTGGGTGCATGTGTTTATGTACTCCAAATCTCAACAAGAGGGATAAATGGGGAAGAAGGAATTGCAGACACGAGGCTACACAGCTGGCTCCCCATTTCATTCTATTTTTTTTTTTTTGAGAGTTTTTTGCTAAATTAGGGTGTGTGTGCTCACCAGAAAGACAGAGAGAGATAGAGAGACAGAAAGCGAGAAATCACCCCCCAGGGGGGATGGCCATGCCGCAATCCCTTCTCCTCCATTCTCCTCTTGGTGGTATCTTGGGCATGCTTGCACTTGCACCCGGTGTGAGTTTAAGCCACCAGATCTGGAATTCAAACCGCAGTCAACCACATGGGAGTCCAGAGACATAGCCATTAGGCTAACTACTGGTCCCTCTCTTTCATTCTTTTTCATATCCAATTTCCCAGCATTTGTTGAAAATACTATATTTTCCCACATTTAATGGTTTTGGCATCCTTGTCAAAAACCTTTTGACTGTGTATGATAGTGTTTATTTCTGGGCTCCCTATTCCATTGGTCTATATATGTCTTTATGACCAAATTACTAAAGTACAAACACTCCATCTTTATTTTTCTTTTCCCAGATTGTTTTGGCTATTTGACACGTTTTGAGGTTTCATGTGAATTTTCTATTTCTTAACAACAAACAGAAAACTCATTGAGATTTTAGAAGGGGTTGCATTGAATCAGTAAATGTCTGTGGGTAATAACATCTTAACAATATTAGGTGAACCTAGGTTGTCTTTCAACTTTTTAAAAATGTCTTTTCAGGGACCAGCAGATGGCAAAATGGCTACATTGCTGGACTCCTATGTAGCCAACCACGGTTCGAATCCCGGACCTGGAGATTTAAACTCACACTAGGTGCGTGTGCTTGCGTGCCCAAGATCCCAAGTGGAGAATGGAGGACAAGGGATTGTGGTGTGGCCATCACCCCTGGGGGGTGATTTCTCATTTGCTGTCTCTCTGTCTCTCTCTATCTTTCTGGCGAGTGCATGTGCCCTATAGCAAAAGTCTCTCTCTCAAAAAATGTCTTTTTAGATTTATTTTTGCGGGAACCAGCAGTGGGCGTAATGGCTATGTTGCTGGACTCCCATGTAGTCGACCACAGTTTGAGTCCCAGACCCTGTGGCTTAAACTCACGCTGGGTGCATGTGCATGCATGCCCAAGATCCTGAGTGGAGAATGGAGGAGAAAGGATTGTGGCATGGCCATCCTTCCTGGGGGGTGATTTCTTGCTTTCTGTCTTTTTGTCTCTCTCTGTCATTCAGGCGAGTGCACGTGCCCTGTAACAAAAATCTCTCCAAAAAAAAATTCTTTTTGCAATGTTTTTTGTTTTAATTAATTAATTGTAATTTATGATTTCCATGTAGTCATAATACATCTTTATAGGGTACAATATGTTTTTAAAAGTATGCATGTGGTGCATAATAAACAGATTAAAGATATAAATATATTCATCACCTTCAATATTTAACATTACATTATGTTGTGAACATTCAGATTTTTCTTTACTGATTATTTTTGAAGTATGTATTGAATTGCTAGTGCTGTTCTTTCCTGTGAACTACAGTTCTAAGGAAAAACAAAGTGATTAAAAATCGGACAACAGAAGTCTTATAAATGAATGAAGATGAATTTTTGAAAACAAAGGTAATCTTAACATAGCCAATGAAAGAAGATTTTGTAATTTCCATGTAGAGGATTGTGGGAGATGGGGGTTTATATTCTGAAAAGATCTGTAGCATCAACCATTGGTCCAGTGAGAGAGAGGTAAAAGTATACATAACAATAACTCATTAGAAGAAAAAGAAATTTTCACTCGTTCACTGCGAGCTCTTGAAAGACCATTGTACTGTTCTATACATAAAGAAATAAGCCCTCAAAAAAGCATAAACAACACAAAATTGGAAAAATATGCTTAAAAGTAAAGAAAATTAATGATTTATTGATTTATGGGCTTTATGAAGATCATTATTTTAGCCTTCTTTTAAATAATTCCAAAGAAAGACTCAGCTACTTGTATCATTTTGGATCTTTTCTCTGTTATTTAGTTTTTTGTTGTTGTTGTTGTTGGAGAGGTTTCTTTTTTTTTGCTATAGGGTAGTGCGCTCACCAGAAAGACAGAGAGACAGAAAGTGAGAAATCACCCTTCAGGGGGGATGGCCACGCCACAATCCCTTCTCCTCCATTCTCCTCTCGGGATCTTGGGCATGCACGCACACGCGCCTGGCATGAGTTTAAGCCACCGGGTCCGGGACTTGAACCACGGTGACTACATGGGAGTTCAGCGACATAGCCATTATGGTAACTGCTGGTCCTTCTTTGTTGTTTAGTTTTATACAATGAGTAATGGTATATTAATAAGTACATAAATGCAATATGAAACCTGTGGAGACAACTGCCTATTAAATAATTGTTGAATTTGTACTTTAACCTGCTTGTGTGTAAAGTAATTGAGTCTGAATTTTTAGCATTTTAATTAGGGAATTTAATCCATTGACATTCAATGTTATTATATATGTGGATGTAATCCTGTCATTTTGTTACTCCTTTTTCCCCCCTAATCGTTTTGTATTCTCTTACTTTCATTTATATCCTTTTAGTTTTCCTGGTGTCATATTCACTTAAGGATTTCTTGAAGAGCTGATTTAGTTTTGGTGAATTCTTTCAGCCTTTATTTATCTGGGAATTATTATATTTCTTTTTCACATTTGAATGATAATCTTGTTGGGTATAGTACTCTTGGCTGAAATTGTTTTTCTTTCTGAGTTTTAAGTATATCTTCCCATTCTTCCCTTGCCTGCATTGTTACAGTTGAGAGATCTGATGTTAGTCTAATGGGGTAACCTCTATAAGTAACTTGATGTTACTCTCTTGCCATTTTTTTTTTTTGAGAGTTTTTTCGCTATAGGGCGCGTGCGCTCGCCAGACAGACAGAGAGAGAGATAGAGACAGAAAGCGAGAAATCACCCCCCAGGGGGGATGGTCATGCCACAATCCCTTCTCCTCCATTCTCCTCTCAGGATCTTGGGCATGCACGCACACGCAACCGGCATGAGTTTTAAGCCACCGGGTCCGGGACATGAACCGCGGTCGACTACGTGGGAGTCCAGCAACATAGCCATTACGCTAACTGCTGGTTCCCACTCTCTTGCCATTTTTAAAATACTGTCTTCTTCAGATAAGGGACTTATAACTTGAATACACAGGGAAGTCAAGCAGCTTGCCTGCAAATCAAAACCACAATGAGATACCAGTTAACTCCAGTCAGAATGGCTAAATTTTAAAAAATAAAGAATGATAAGTGCTGGCGAGGCTATGGTGAAAAGGGAACTCTACTACACTGTTGGTGGGAATGTAAATTAGAACAATCATTATGGAGAACGATATGGAGGTTCCTCGAAACCTACAACTAGAACTACATATAATGTAGTAATTCTACTCTTAGACAGAATTACTCATACTCATCTACTCGAGGATAGGAAAACTCTCAGTCAGAAAAATGCTTGCACACCCATGTTTATTGCAGCATTATTTACAATTGCTGGGACATGAAGTCAATCTAAATGTCCAAAATTATATGAGTGGATTGAAAACTGTAGCACATATCCTCTATGGAATACTACTCAACCATAAAAAACAATGAGACCCTGACATTTGATACAAAGTGGATAAACATGAAAGACATAATACTAAGCAAAGCAAGCCAGATAGTGAAAGACAAGTTTTCTATGTCCCTGCTCAATATATACCAAATGTCTGAGCTCTGTAGCAAAAATAGAAAGATTGGAAGGTGTAATAGCAAGGATGGCAACCGTAGATACAAGAGATAATAAGGGGGCTTTATAAGGATTGGTAATAGGTGGAGAAAGGGAGGGGAACAGGGAAAAAACAAACCATACATTTCATTTACATAAAAATGGAAAGTTTTTGCTGATGTTGTATATGGCAATGTCTTTGTCTTGACTGGCATGCACTGTATTCACTGTATTTACGTGTTGTACACTGTAAAGATATATAGTGATTAAAGGTAAATAATAAATATATATTTTAAAAAAGAAAAAGAATATTGTCTTTATCTTTGATTTTACCAGTTTGGCTATGATATGCCTTGGAGAGGATCTTCTTATATTAAATCTATTTAGATTTCTTTATAGTTCCTGGATTTGGATGTCCACATGCCTCTCTAAATGTGGAAAGTTTTCAGCTATATTATATCATGAAGGAGATTTTCTATGTCTTTACCAGTCTCTTCGCCTTCTGGAATAACCATTATGCAGCTATTCAGCTGTTTAATTGTGTCTAGAATTTCTCATATGTTGTCCTCATTTTTAATAGTTATTCTTCCATTCTTTTCAGTTGCTTGGACTAAATAAGAGGTTTCATCTTCAAGGTCAGAGATTCTTCTGCATGGACTAATCTGCTGTGGATACTTTTAAGGAAGATTTTAATTTCCTGAATCATATTTTTTAATCTCAGAAGTTCTGTTTGATTCTTTTTCAGAGTGTCTGTCCCTTTATGGAGTTCCTCCTCCAACTCCATGCAAGGATTTTCTCATAGTTGGCTGTTTTCTCTTGACTTTCATTGAGTTTTGTTACAATTAATATTCCGAATTTTTTTCGGGACATTTATGTAATCTTTTGTATTTCATCCATTGTTGATGAGGAATTATGTTTCTTTAAAAGTGAAGTATTTCCTGGTTTTCTCCTATTTCTTGGGACTCTGCTCTGATTTTTAATCATCTGGTTATATACTCATTTCTTTGGAGTGTATTTCTGCAGCTGTGAGCTCTTGCCCTACCCTGTAGTATGAGTTGGCTCTGTGCCAGTGTCCCTTCTCAACTGTGGAATGGGAGCGTGGTATCCACAGTGGGAGTTTCGAGTTCAGGTTTTCAGAAGAGAGTTTCTCTCCTACTGCTGAGGTGGGAGTGGGGGGTTGTGTGGAGCGAATTTCTCCAAAAACTCAGTGTTCTCGTGTTGGAATCCTGTATACCCAAATCTCTCTGTTCCCATCATAGGCATTCAAATATCCTCATTATCAGTGCCCCTTTCCTGTCAGTGGCTGCAAGTTGAGCAGGATTGGTAGAATTTAAGGTGGTACTCCAATTCATGTTCCGCAGAACCCCATGCAGCCTTTCCTCCCCCAGTGCACACTGGGCAGGGGTCCCTGCTATCAGCTTTCGCAGGGTGGCCTTTGCTTCTTTGTTGCTCCTGGATGGGTTAGGGGCAGTATGACATCAGCACTGGCATGGCAGCTGCTCTTACGTTCTAACTCTGGGATTGCAGGAAGAGGGTGATGGTCCTTGAAGGTCCAAGCGGCTCCTGCTCTTACGTTCTAACTCTGGGATTGCAGGTGGTGGTCCTTGAAGGTCCAAGCAGCTTCTTCTTCCCCATTGCAGGCTGGGCAGGAGTCCCTGCTGATCAGCAGCTCTGGCCCAGCAGCCTTTGCTCACTTTATTCCTTCTGTCTCTGGTCTTTTAGCAATGTTTTGAAGTTTCAATTATACAAATCTTTCACTGGTAATTAATTTCTAAATATTTTATTGTTTTTGATGCTGCTGTAATAGGAACTGTTTTCTTAATTCCTTTTTCAGATTGTTTGTTGTTAGTCTATGGAAACATAACTGATACTCACCTATTGATCTTATATCCTCCTCTAGCTCTTTACATTTGTCCTGAGATTTTTCCACATGATCAATGTTTAGACACAACTCATTGTGCCCTGGACAGCAACCTATTGTGTAGATGTTCAAGGAGAGAGGTGAGCATTCTCCAGCCCATGGACCAAAGCTGGCTCACTGTCTGCTTTCATAACCAAGCTGAGACTGGTTTTGAAATGTTTAAGTTGTTGTATCTTAAGTAGTACCTACATTGGACCCTACATTTTCCCTCTTGGTCCAAAAAGCCTTTCAGGCCCCTCTATTGTAGAACATGCTGGCCAATCTCTTACTGAAAAGTCATTTGGGTTGTTTTCAACCTCATGCTATTGCAACAAGGTATATCTGTAGAGTTAATCCGTTGTAGAGAAAGAATTGCTTGACCCAGGGATACCTGTATTTTTTTTTGGATAGTTAATGCCACATGCCCTGGAACAAAATCATAGGTGTTTCAATTTAATCTCTCATTATCAGTATTCTTTCCCTGGATGCTTGCAGCGTGAATTCTCCATCTGTTTTATTTCCATTTATTTCTGAATTATTCATCTGCTTATCTATTTTATTTAACTTTTATCTGTTTTGTCTTATTTATTGTTGGAATTTACATTTATGAAATTATAGGTTAAGTTGAACCCTTTTCATATGTAAACTATCTGTCCCTGTCTTTGTTCTTTTGTTCCTTCTTTCTTTCTTAAGTTTACTTAGCTATGCCTTGATTGAGAGAGAGAGAGAGAGAGACGGGCCCTCCACCAGTGTCTTGTCACATCCACCTTCCAGAGAGCCAGGATCATGCGCATGCTTGGAGGTGCACGTGGCTTGTTTAGGTCAACCTGAGAGCCAAACCCAGGCTCTCTCACATATGGCTTCAGAATTATACAGCAACACCGAACCACCTGTGCCACTGTGACTCTGGGCCTCACTTTGTTATTAATAATAGTTCTTTATATATGAAGGCAAATTGGGCTTTTGTCATGTGAATACCAGTTGTTTTATCCATGTTCGTCACTTTAAAACACTTCTAAGGGTCAATTCATGGCGTGGTGGTTAAGGCAGCTATATCCTATATGACCAACTGTGCAGTTTGAGTCCCAGACCTTGGGGCTTGAGAAATACACCACATGTGTGTGTTCACATGCTCAAAATCCCAAACGGAAGATGGAGAAGAGATTGGGGCATGGCCATTCCCTAAGGGAGTGCTTGCTCGCTCTCTCTCTCTCTCTCTCTCGCTTTCAGTGAGTGCGTGTGCTCTCTGGCAAAATTTAAAAAAAGAAAAATTGAAAGAACTTTTAAAAGAAGTACTTCTTCTAAATCAACTTTATATGTACATGAATATAGCTGTCTTTTCTTCTATGGATTCTACATTTTATGTCTTATGTAGAAAAATCTTCCTTATTTAGATAGATCTTCCTTATTTAGAGACAATTCCAAAAGGTACCTCATGCTTTCTTTTGGTGTGGCTCCAGCCCTCTTATTCTTTAAAGTCCTTTAATCCATCTGGAATTAACTTCTGTGTAAGAAGTAAAGGGGTGAGACCAGCAGTTAGCGTAATGGCTATGTCACTGGACTCCCACGTAGTAGACCGCGGTTCGAGTCCTGGACCCGGTGGCTTAAACTCACGCCGGGCGTGTGTGCGTGCGTGCCCAAGATCCCGAGAGGAGAATGGAGGAGAAGGGATTGTAGCGTGGCCATCCCCCCGGGGGATGATTTCCTGCTTTCTGACTCTCTGTCTCTCTCTGTCTCTCTGTTTGGCGACACACACGCCCTATAGCAAAAACCTCTCCAAAAAAAAAGTAAAGGAGTGACTCTAAGGGGTGGTCAGCCGTCCCAAAATCATTTCTTAAGCAATCCATCTTTTTTTTTAGTGCTTTGAAATGCCTCTTTTCCATATGTATTTGGGTCTAGTTTGTTTCATTGCTCTAGCTATACATTCATACATATTTCAAGCCTCCTTAATTAAATAAAGTTCAAGAGGCTGGCCCAGTATTGCTGTGGTTAAACACTATGCATAGGGAGCCAGATCCTCTGTGGCTAACTGTGGTTCAAATCCTGGTCCTGGCAGCTTGAGATACATCCTGGGCTCATGTGCACATATGCCTAAAATCCTGACAGTATGGAGGATGGAGGAAAAAGGGTTGTCGTGTGACAACACCCTATTAGGAGGGCTGTTTCTCTCATGAGCACATACCCCCTCTGGTAATAGAATAAATAAATAACCAATAAATAAATATACTTTTAATGTCTAAGTTTAGAATTAGCTTGCCTACTTAAAAAGTTGGTATTTCTTTGAGATTGTGTTAAATTTTTAGATAAATCCAGGAGAAAGGACATAATAATTAATTTTAAAAACAGGACACCTCTTGCTATTCATTCAGTTTGAATTTTCTTTCTTTTTTTTCTTTCTTTTTTTTTTTTTTGAGAAGTTTTTGCTATAGGGTGCGTGTGCTCACCAAAAAGACAGAGAGAGACAGAGAGACAGAAAGCGAGAAATCACCCTCCAGGGGGGATGACCACATTACAATCCCTTCTCCTTCATTCTCCTCTCGGGATCTTAGGCATGCATACATAAGCGCCTGGTGTGAGTTTAAGCCACCAGGTCTGGGACTCGAACCGCAGTTGACTACTGGGAGTCCAGCTATGTAGCCATTACACCATCCTGGATTTTCTTTTGTTTTAAAACATTTCTTCACTAGCTAAAGCTTTAAAGTTTAGGTGCATATATGTAAATATCAGTTGAGTTTTCTCATAGATATATTGTCTCTTGTGGGTATGTGTAACTGGGATTTGTCTTCTGCTGGATTTTGTAACAGGTTCTTTGTACATCAAAAGGCAATTTTTTTTGTCTATTAAGTTTATAAGTAACTTCTTATTTCTATTCATTTTTCAGTTGATTATCCTGTGTTTCTAAGACATATAATCACAACACACAAGTAACAATAATTTTACCTTCTCCGAAAAGTTAATTACATGCTTACTTTTACTGCAGGGTTTCTTCACAGGGACATGAAATACCCTGTCCTTCTAGGAGTCTGTTGTCTACAGCTGCAATACGCCATCTCCAAATACTTCTTATGTCGATTCTGGGTCTGAAGGGCTGATTTCCTATAAGAATAAAACTTAACAAAGAAGACTTTTAAGCAGAGGAATGATAGACTCATACCCGGAATTCGTACGGATGCCCCAGCTACAGAGTGGGAAACAGACAGCACCAGGGAGGGGCAGAGGCAAGGAGGCTGCTTTGCAGATCACTGGGCCCTCAAGCCAAAGAACCCTGCAGCAGGGCTGCAGGGCAGTGGCCAATCCGAATACAATTAAGGAGGAAGAGTTGGCTAAAAAAGTTTTTTTTAAATTAAGTTTATTAATTTCTTTTTCCCATGAGAAAGAGAGATTGAGACAGAGAGAGAGAGAGACAGAGCCACTCCTCACAGGATCTTCATACCACAAGCCATCCTCAGTCTCCGTCAACCCGGATCACATGCATACACTTCCATAGCCAGTGTGTTCCAGGAGGTCTCAGGGCTCAAATCCAGGACCTTGCACATGTGGATCTGCTTGCACTCCCATCACTCTACCGCTTGCCCGTGGCTTAAATTAACTAGTACATACCGTATGCCAAGTATTCAGCATTCCAAGCCCAGCCAGCCTGGATGGTTTCCTTCCTTTTCAAATGAAGGACTTGGGAATCAGAGAAGTGACATGCCCAGGTCCCCGAGCCAGAACAGAAACTTGGGAGAGAAGTCCTGGAGAGTTTCAGCTGTATGGTCACCACTCTGAGATGGCCAGCAGGAGCAGGGAGAAGGTCTGGGGCGGGAAAGGTTGATTCCCACTCTGCACATGCTAATCAGGGAGGCTGACAGGGAGATGGCTCCACAGGTGGGGGGCCAGGAATGAGCCTGGCTGCTGACAGAGGTTGACAGCCTTCATTCCAACGCAGAGACTTGAGCCTGCCTGGCAGCCCTCACACAGAAGCAGGGTCTTGTCCTTCTTGGAAAGGAGCAGCCTTTATTTCAAAATCTGTTGCCTTTCCTTTTCTGGAGCTCAAGGTTGGATAACTCAAGGATTCGATGTCATCATGCCCCCAGCTAGGGCCAGCTGAACTACATCGCTACAGACCATTTCCCCTTCAATCCACTCTGGGCACTGCTCCGTCCTCCAGACTACCTCCTCCATGGCAACTGCCTGACTGCTCTGACTCTTAGTATCAGCTAGAAAACCTCACTCGACGGATTTCATCTCTCTGTGCCTCAGTCTCCTCATCTGTAAAACGGGCATGCTGATAGTACCAGCTCCAAGGGTTGTTACAAGATGAAATGAATCAATGTTAATATGCATGTACGTGCTCTTTAAATGCTTGCTGTTCAGTAAATAAATGCAAGTAGAGATTTTTATATATGGGACATACTATGAGTATTAAAGAAGTCTGGTTGTATTTGAAGGTTGGGATAAAGTCAAAAAAGAGATCATTCTTGGGGTGCTCCATCGACTTGCACCTCCTTGCGTGGCCAGGTAGCTCCAGAGCTTATTCATCCTGACAGTCCAGGGTGCTGAGGTCAAGGGGCCATGTGGTCACTTGGTCATTTTTCTAATTTCTTTCTTTCTTCTTCTTCTTCTTCTTCTTCTTTTTTTTTTTTTTTTTTTTTTTTTTTTTGTCACTTTCTTTTTGGTATGGCACATGTGCTTGCCAGGGAGAGAGAGAGAGAGGGAGGGAGAGGGAGAGAGAGAGAGGATAACCATGATGCAATCCCTTTTCCATTCTCCTCTCAGGATTTTGGGCATGTACTGTGTGTGCCTGGCTTTTTTTTTCCCCCAAGCCCCAACATTGAGATTCAAACCAGTGCTGTGGTCCATGTAAGATCCATCTGCCTTAACCACCACACTACCTGAGTGACCCCTCTCCTAATTTCTTTAGCTTCTTCTCCCACTGACCAATATGTCAGGTCTTTTCTAGTCATTATTTGATTATATCATATGTGTTTATTATT
Source organism: Tupaia belangeri chinensis (assembly GCF_000334495.1). Lineage (NCBI taxonomy): Eukaryota > Metazoa > Chordata > Mammalia > Scandentia > Tupaiidae > Tupaia > Tupaia belangeri. The sequence continues at coordinate 8,184,217 of NW_006202562.1, read as the reverse complement.
GTAAAAACCTTTCTTACGCATTATATAAACTCATAGACAAGTGCACAGATTATAAATGAGCAACACCATACATTTTTTAAAACCTTATTGTTAAGAGCCACTTTATGTTGATAACAAAATTGAAGGGAAGCTACAAAGATTTCCCATGTGTGCCCAGTTCTCCCTCATACGCCACCTCTGCCATCAGCACCCCACCCCACCCCAGAGTGGTGCATGGTCACAGTCAGTGAACCTGTGTTGACCCGTCAGTGTCACGGTCCATTGTTTACACAAGGACTCCCTCTTGGTGCTGTGCATTGTGAGTGTGTAGTGGCGTGGATCCACCACTGCAGAACCACACAGAGCATTGCATTGTTCTGACAACCACGGATCCCTTTCCTGCCTCCATCGGTTTGCCTTCTCCAGAATGTCACGTCACTGAAATCACACAGTAACCTTTCCAGATCGACTTTAAAAAAAAAATTTAAATTTATTTATTTGCATTCATTCACTGTACATCATTACAACATACAAAGTGAGATTTTCCATCCAGGGTACACTGTAAATTCTCAATCAAGCACATCAACAAACATGTTATTGTCAGCAAATAATTTTCCATTTCTTGTTTCCTGTATGTTTTGCTTTTTTTCCCCCATCCTTGATTCCCTATCTCTTACCCTCTGCTATCTCCCACTCTCCTCCCACACTGTCTCCGGTATCTATGTTTGCTTTCTATACTGTTTTCCCCCTAAATTTTATTGAATTACTAAAGACTTTAATTAATCTAAATATTTTCATAGCAAACACAACTGATATATACATTTCCATGAACACAAGTCTAACTTTAGGCATCCTATAAAGTAGCACCTAGCTGGGGCTATGTATCTTACTGCAGTCATTGAATAGACTTTTTTTTTTCTGAAACTTTTTTTTTTGTAACTTAACTTACATTCTTTCTCTAAGCATCATCACAGCATACAAAATGTGATTTCTGCATAGTGACTTAATCATGCATATTATTATAAAAAATATACTGCATAGTGACTTAATCATGCATATTATTATAAAAAATATACTGCGTAGTGACTTAATCATGCATATTATTATAAAAAATTCCAGATCGACTTCTTACACTTAGCAATACGCATCCCAGTTTCCTACATGTTTTTCATGGCTGGATAGCTCATTTCTTTTAGAGCTGAATAATACCCATTTTTATGAATTTTAATACTATGAATGATGATTATCTATTCACCTAGTGAAGGACATCTTAGTTGAGTCCAGGTTTTGGCAATTATCAACAAAGCTGCTATAAACACCTGCATGCATGTTTTGTGTGGAGATGAGTGTTTGACTCTTTTTGGGTTAAATACTAAGGAGCACAGTTGTTGGAGCAAATGATGAGTGTGTCCAGTTTGATAGAAAACTGCCAGACTGCTCAGGAGCCTCTGCCATTTTGTACTCCCACCATCTACGAATGAGAGTTCCTGTGGCTCCATATCTTCAGCGCCGGGTTTGCATTCTGGCTGTGCTGACAGGTGTGTGGTGGCAGCCCACTGTTGGTTTAGTTTGCATTTCCCTGATGACGTAGGCTGTGGGGCCTCTCTGTGTGCCTGTTTGCTATCTGTTGATCTTCTTTGGTGAGGTGTCTGTTCAAGTCTTTCACTCGTTTTTAAAAGTCAGGTTGTCGGAACTAGCAGATGGTCTAATGGTTTCGTAGCTGGACTCATATGTAGTCGACCACAGTTTGAGTCCCAGACCTAGTAGCTTAAAACTCATTCTGGGTGTATGTGCATACATGACCAAAATCTCAAGAGGAGAAGGAAGAGAAGGGATTGTGGCATGACCATCTTCCCTGGGGTGAGGGGGGAATTTCTCACTTTCTGTCTCTCTGATGAGTGCATGTGCCCTATAGCAAAAAGCTCTCTTTAAACAAAAAAAAGGTTGTCATTTCCTTATTGCTGAATTTTGAGCCCTTTATGTACTTTGGCTAATGTTCTTTATCAGTTATGTCTTGGACACAGTGAATTTTCACAGATGAACACATCCTTGAACGATCACCAGATCAAGGAACAGAACAGTACCAGCCCCTCCTAGTCACTCCTCCAGCTGTAAGCAACCATTCTCTGAGTGCATAACTGTTATATTTTCAAAGACCATTTTCAAAGATTCAGAAAATGATAGAAACCAGCCTTTTTGAATCTCTTCTCACTGTCCTAAGCTACGTACGAGTTTATTAACAGCATGTTGGTCAGGACACCGGGTTTTGCAGCCAACCTCCAGGGTCTAGACACCAGCTACCAACAAGGTAGGCATCCCAAGGCAAGGGGTATGCTGTCCGTGTGCCTGTATATCCTCATTCATAAGATGGGATGTGATTACACCACTTCCTGGGCTATTGAACGAGATAGTCTATGTGCAATGCTTAAAACGATATGTGCTGAGGCTAGCTTATGGGGTGGTGGCTAGGTGACTAGATCCTGCATAGCAGACTGCATGGTTCAAATCCCAGACCCAACAATTTGAAAAACATGCTAGGTGTACATACATGAGTGTCCCAAATCCCGAGAAGAGAACAGAGGAGAAGGAATTGCAGTGTGGCCATCCTCCATAGAAGGAGGGATGCTTTCCCACTTTCCCCCTTTCTCCCTTCTGTTTCTCTCTGGCAAGCGCACATACCCTATAGTAAAAACTAGAGGAGAAAACCAGTATATATATATATATGCATATATATTCTAACTGCTTAATACATATTAGCTGTTGTGGTTTTGATATCCTCAAAAGACTATCAATACTTCAAAATGGCATTCTGAGTGAATTGTATGAAAACAGTGCTGTTAGCTCTTTTCTTTCTTTCTATGCCAACCTCTCCTAGCCAGAGCCAGTAACTCAGACACGGCAGCTAACAGAGCAAACACAGCGGACCAGGAGAAGCCAATGTTTCAGAATCTTCACGCTGACGCTCGAGTTTAAACTGGAGCAAACCCCCTCACTCACCCTTGAGCAGGACAGAGGGTCCCAGGCCTGGTGAGCTACTTGTGGTTAACCTACTGCAGGTCAGGGAGCAGGAAGGCCCTGCAGGTCGGCCCAACCAGGAGAAGGGGCAGACCAAATACAAACGTGATGGAAACCTCAGACAGCCTGAACATTACCACGTAGGAAGGCCCTGAAAGGATCCCCATTGTAGCAGAGAATAGAATTGATGTGTATTTGGTTTTGTTTTTAGGTTGTTACCTTATGGTGTATGCACTTGTCAGAGAGAGACAGAGAAAGGGAAAGTGAGAAGTCACTCCCCAGGAGAGTTGGCCACTCCACAACTCCTCCATTCTCCTCTCGGGCTGAGGGCATACTCATGCACATGTCTAGTGTGTTTTTCAAGCCACTTGGTCCAAGACTTGAACCACGCAGATGGCATATGGGATCCAGCTGCCGTAACCACCACATCTTCTCTGCCACAGATGTCAACTTTTTTTTTTTTTTTTTTAAAGAGAAGCACATGGAACCCTAATATTTTAGGAACTGAAAGAACAGGCTTTTGTGACGGCTCTCGGCACTGCCTCCAAGCTATGAGAGCTGTGTGTTCATGGTTTCTTTATCCCTTAGTTCAATAGCCTTTGAGCCCTGTGCAGTGATCAGAAGTACTAATATGATAGGCAGGAAGTTTTAAAGGAGCATTTGACCTGTAGGAAGAGTTTAATGCAGGTACTTAATCAGCATAGTTATTATTTCAATATAATATAGCTGGCTATATATTTCAATGCCCTGGCTATATATTTCAAGGGCCAGGCCTATACTTCAAAAATAATGACACTCAGTCCATCTTACTGGCCTTCACCTAAAATGTGCCCCTCCAATCCTGACACCTTGGCCTTTTCTTCACAATGTAACACTGGGGGATGATTGCTCACTTTCTCTTTCTGTCTCTGTCTCCGACTAACTCATGAGCCCTATAGCAAAATCCTAAATTAAAAAAAAAAAAAAAAAAAAAAAAAAAGTGAAATAAGGGCCCAGGTGGTGTGGTGGTTAAGGTCTCTGGACTTCCACATGGCCAACCCCAGTTCAAGTCTCAGACCTGGTGACTTGCTTTCTCACTTTCTTTCTTTCTCTCTTTCTCTCTCTCTCTCTCCTTTCTCTCATTCTGTCCCTTTCTGGTCACATTAAAGTAAATAAATAAATAAAGTTAAATAAAATAATTCTTTGGGGGAAAAAAGCCAAAGCAGAAGGAGGAAGAGGGTTAGCCATGACCATCAACTCCTGTGACTTCTGCAACATGAAATGTGCTTTGAAATCCTCCCACCATAACACTTCCCAAGCAGAGGGAGTGAGCTAAGGGAGCAAACCTGAGCACTGTCATCCCTCCGCACCCCCCCCACACACACACACACACGCTTCCTGCAAAAGAACTGACTAGCACATCTGGTACATCATGTGGAAGCTGATACCAAATGGTGGGCAAGATGCGCGTCAAACAGGAGTCTTAACCCCGAGCCCATGGGTAGCTTAGTGGGTAAGGGAGCTGTATCCCACATTGGTCTCCAGGTTTGAATTCACCTGATGGCCTTAAAAACCATGCTGGGCAGGACAAGCAGATGGCGTAATGGCTGTGTCGCTGGACTCCCATGTAGTCAACCACAGTTCGAGCCCCGGACCCGGTGGTTTAAACTCACGCTGGGTGCGTGTGCGTGCGTGCCCAAGATCCCGAGAGGACAATGGAGGAGAAGGGATTGCGGCGTGTCTATCCCCCCTGGGGGGTTGATTTCTCGCTTTCTGTCTCTCTGTCTCTCTATGTATTTCTGGTGAGCACACGCGCCCTATAGCAAAAACCTCTCAAAAAACATAAAACAAACAAACACAAAACGTGCTGGGCAACTATGCTTGATATGTGCTCAAAGTTCCCCACAGAATGAAGAAATAGAGGAGAAAGGATTGGGGGTACTTTTTCCTCTCCCTCTCTTTTTCTTTCTCTCCTCTCTCTCTCTCCTGTCTCTGAAGAGAACCTGGACCTTCTGGCAATTAAAAAAGAGTCTTGGGGGCTGGTAGATGACATGGTGGTTAAAGGCACTGAATTCTCACATGATTGACCACGGTTCAAGTCCTGGACTTGGTGGCTTGCTTTCTCACTTTCCTTTTATGTCTTTGTGTGATATATTTAAAATATAATAATAACAAATGGAATTAAATAAATAATTTTTTTAAAAAGTCTTGGGAGCAGCAGATGACATAACGGTTATGTCACTGGACTCCCTTGTAGTCAACTGCATTTGAGTTCCAGAACCAGCAGCTTAAAACTCATGCTGGTGCATGTGTGTGTGTGTGTGTGTGTGTGTGCCCAAAATCCTGAGAAGAGAATGGAGGAGAAGAGATTGCAGCATGGCCATCCACCCTGAGGGGTGATTTCTTACTTTGTGTCTCTCTGTCTCTCTGGCAAGCACACATGCCCTATAGCAAAAATATCTCTCTAAAACTAAAAAGGAGTCTTGTCTTATCTGTGTGAAGGGTCTTAACCTACTGTTTGCTATGTAATTACCAGGAAAAAAAAAAAGAAAAAGAAGAAAAAAATAAAGAAAGGAGAAAGAAAGAAGAAAAAAAGAAGAAAGGAAAAGAAAAAAAGAAAAAGAAAAAAGAGAAAGAGATAAGAAAGAAGAGAAAGAGAGAAGAAAGACAGAAAAAGAAAAAAGAAAAAAAGGAAGAAAAAAAAGAAAGGAAGAGATGGCTCTGCCACAGAAAGCTGGAGCATTTTTTGCTAAAACTGTAATTGACTAGGAGTCACCTAATCAACTCAGCTAGGAACTTATCATTTCTTTTTTTAAAAGAATTATTTTCTTTTTTCTTTCTTTCTTTCTCTTCCTTTCTTTTTTAAATTTGACCAGAGAGGGACAGAGTGAGGGGGGAAGGAGGGAATGAGAAAGCAAACCACCAGGTCCGGGACTTGAACCGTGGTCAGCCATGTGGGAGTCCAGCTCCCTTAACCACCATGCCACCTGCCAGCTTCAGAACCTATCATTTCAAGATGGACAAATAAGGGGCTGGTGTGGTGGTTAAGGTGTTGGACTCCCACATGGCCAGCTGTCATTTGGGTTCTGGACCTGGCAGCTTGCCTTCTCACTTTCATTCTCTCTGTCTCTGTCTCTCTCTGGTCAAAATTAAAAATAAATAATAATAACATAAAATTAATTATAAATAATTATAATAAGTATTAAAAAAGAATTATTTGTTTTTAAATCAAATTAAAATTATTTATTTTAATTTTGACTAGACACAGACACACACACACACACACACACACACACACACACACAGAAAATAAGAATACAAGCCATCAGGTCTGGGAGTGTCCAGCACCTTAACCACCATGCCACCTACTGGTCCCAAAATTACATAATTTTCTCTCTCTTTTTTTAAAGAGTTATTTTATTTGTTTACTTTTTAATCTGACCATAGAGTGAGAGAGAGAGAGGGAGAGAGAAAGTGAGAAAGCAAGCTGCCAGGTCCAAGTGACTGCGGTCAGCCATGTGGAAGTCCAACACCCTCAACCACCACTCCACCTGCCAGCCACCATAAATAATTCTTAAAAAAAAAAAAAAAAGGAAAAAAAGATGGACAAATAACCCTTTAATAGTTCAGTGCTTTATAGTTCATGCCCAGGGTCACATGCTCCTGTGTCACAAACCATTTCCTGCCCTGTGAAGTGGGTGCACGCCCTCACGGTAGGAGAAGAGGCACTTTTCCACTCTCTTGTAGGTATCATGAAGTCTTTGCATAAGGGCAAAACTGGGAGGTCCAAGGAAGGTAACCCCAAGGATCCCTTTCCTCTCTGGGTTCGCCCTGACCCGTCTGCACCTGCTTTCCTCACAGTGAGATGCTGCATAATTCTCCGGTTTCAGTATGGGAGGAGCTGCAGAGGATCCTGCTGCCTTCCCAGAGACGTGAGGTCCCTGCCTTTATCCTTGAGAGTCTTGGGGTCCTCAGCCAAAGTTCCTGGGTCCTGGCTGCAAACCATGGGAGACAAGGGCACCCTCCAGCTTCCCTGCAGGGTGTCACTGGTACATTAACCACCTGGAGAACCCCCTGCCTGTCTGTTCGGTTAATGTGGCAGTAGCGTGGTTACCAGCCTTCTTTGATATTCCTGACTGTCATCGCAAGAAAGCTTCATCAAGCCATTGCCATTTATAACAGTCGCTTGTGAAAGTGCAATGCAAAATGTCCAGCTGAAGAGTCTGGAAATACCAATAATAATGTTGAACGTTAACTTCCAGGATTTAAACAGAAAGATCAGAGACTACAGTAACAGTGCAAATTCAACAAAAGAGAGATTAGTTTCATGAGAGGGAACTGGTGAAATAGAATTTTATGACTTTTGACTAAGGCATTACTGATTTAACTCTATGCTTTGTCTTCCGGATTTAAGGATTTTTGTTTTCTTTTGCATTGTTGATAGGTTCAGCAATTTGTTCATTTTTTAAAAAATTGAAACATAAACTTTTCTCCCTTCCTGACCCCTCAGCAATTGGAAAATATTTGTGAGCATTCTTCTTTTGTGGCAGGATGGTTATTTGCATAAGTTCAATACTACAATAATATTGCTTGCCTTGCATCAGAAATTGAATTCATATGGGACTTTGTGCAATAACAGACCAAATTGAGGCTAAACTTTTTTTCTTGGCAAATAAGTTACTTTATACCTCCCTTTAGTAAAAGGGAGAATGGAGAGAGGAAAAAAATGTTTCAGGAGAAAAGTATAGTGCACTTGTTACTAGATTTTAGCTTTGTTCATATAGTTAGTTTAATTAAGATCTTTCGTGAATCAATAAAATGTGAAAAAAAAGTTTAGTATGGGAGGGAGTGAGGAGTAAGGGGAAGAAAAAAAGATTAAATGTAAATTTAAAAAAAAGAAAAAAAAAAAAAAAAAAAAAAAAATCTGCAATGCCAGGACGCCAGGCTGCGTGCCTGACCCAGCTGCGCTCAGTCTGCTCTGTATTCAAAAAATTACACCACAGCGGGGACCAGCAGTTAGTGTAACGGCTATGTTGCTGGACTCCCACATGGTCGACCGTGGTTTGTGTCCCGGACCCGGTGGCTTAAAACTCACGCCAGGCGCGTGTGCATGCGTGCCCAAGATCCCGAGAGGAGAATGGAGGAGAAGGGATTGCGGCGTGACCATCCCCCCTGGGGGGGTGATTTCTTGCTTTCTGTCTCTATGTCTCTCTCTGTCTGTCTGGCGAGTGCACGTGCCCTATAGCGAAAAACAAAACAAACAAAAAAAAACCTCTCCAAAAAAAAAAAAAAGTCTCTGGCAGCCCCTCCTGAAATCTTCTGGGCTCAGGTGCCACTCCCTGGTCACACCTAGATTTTTGACTTATTTATTAAGGTTTATGGGGGGAAGGTTTCCCTATTATGTGCTTGACAAATCCTCTTTGGCTCCCGTTCAGAGATGATCTCCAGAAGCATGCAGAGAAGTCCAATGGGAGCTCCAGAGTTGCTCAGCAGTCTCCCAGGCCTGAGGGGCAGGATGGGAGGTGCCTGAGGTTGGGTTGGGTGAGTGGCCAGCCTGACGATCCGAGCACACAGACTCGAAGGGTGTGCTAACATTCTAGGGAGTCACAGCTCTGTGCTGACCCGTCACCGCTGGGGTCAGGCAGCAGGGAGTGGTAGGGACTGTGGTGAAGTGGAGAACACTGGCCCCTCCTAGAGAGCAGCCCTCGCCACTCCAGCTGGCCACCACTTTGAGTGCCCAGCTTTGTCGGATCTATTGATTTGTCAAGAGAAAACAGGAATTTGGAATTAATATGACATGTACATGTTTTTCATGCTGGTGACTGATTTTTTTTTTTTAATTTTTTGAGATATTTTTGCTATAGGGCACATGTGCTTGCTGGAGAGACTGAGAGAGACATAAAGTGAGAAATCACCCCCCACAGGGGATGGCCACATTGCAATCCCTTCTCCTCCATTCTCCTCGGGATTTTGAATACGCATGAACACATGTCCGGCATGTTTCAAGTCTCTGGATTTGGGTCTTGAACTGCAGTTGGCCATGTGGGAGTCCAGTGATGTAACCATTATGCCATCTGCCGGCCCCACTGATGACTGATTTTTAAAGTTTATTCATTTACTTCTTCCATGACTGAGAGCAATAGAGAGACAGTGAGAGGGAAAGAAACGACATCACGAATGGGTCTTGATGCTCCAACCCTCCCTCACGCTCTGCTTCAGCCAGCCCCAGATGGTAGGCAAGTGAGTGCCCAGCTAGCTGAGAGAGTTTCTGGACTTCAACTGTGAACCTTCCCATGTAGCATTGCCTCACTGAGTCTCATGTTTTACCACTGTGCCATCATTTGACCCATGACAACTAATTCTTTTTAAAATTAATTTTATTTAACTTTATTAATTATTATTATTAGTTTAATTTGACCAGAGAGAGATAGAAAGTGAGAGAGAGGGAAAAGCGAGAAAGCAAGCTGCCAGGTCCAGGGCTCAAACCGTGATCGGCCATGTGGGAGTCCAACTCCCTTAACCACCATGACACCTCCCAGCCTCTCCATGACAACTAATTCTAAAAAATGTGTCTAAGCACATGAAAAGATGCTCAACATCCCTAATCATTAGATAAATATTAACAAAACTGAAATGAAATACCACCACACACATTAGGAAGGCCATTGTTAAACCAAAGAAACAAATCAGTCAAGGCCCAGCTGGGTGGCACAATCAGTAGCAAACTGAACTGCAGTGCCAGATGCCCCATGGCTGACCAGGGGTTCAGATCCCTGGGTCAGCCTGAAACCACACCAGATGTGTGCATGGGGGTGTGCAGGCTACAAGCTAGAGGTCTACAAAAGGGGGTCGGGGCATGATGAAATACTGCTTTATTTTACTTATACAATGTGCCAAGAGTAGTCAGAGTCATAGAGACAGAAAGTAAGTGGTTGCCAGGACTTGGGAGAAAAGGGAAGGAGGAGCTAGTATTTAATGGGTCCAGAGTTTCCGTTTTGCGAGCTGAAAAGACTCTGGAGCTGGACAGTGGTGATGTCCACACATCTCGAATATTTAACACCACTGAGCTGGACCCTTAGAATGGATGAGATAGCGTGTTCTATGTGGTATGCATCTTACCACAATTTGAAAAATGAAAAAAACAATCTAAATGTAATGGAGACCAAACAGAATTTGTCTTTGAGCCCAGGGTGGTGAGGCTACAGCTTGTTCCCTCTGCCACACTGATCCTCCACGTCACCCACTTTCCTGCCTGGCCCTGCTCTGCCTGCTGTCAGAGTCGGGCACACCCAGGTTTGAATTCTGGTTCTGCTTCTTACCAGTCATGCAATGCTGGATACTCCACTTATCAACAGACCAAGGATTATCAAGCTTTGTAGCGATTACATTTCTTTCCACTCCAAAGGTCTCTGAAGGTACTGACCCCCAAAGACCTCAGCCCAGGTGCCCTGAATTCACTGACCTGGAAATAGCATCGACTGCCATTCAAATATGCTCTGTGTGACACCCAGGGCGTGCTCGGCTCCTGGCCATGGGAACTGGTTACCAAAGCACTGAGTTGAAATGGCGTTTTAGAATCACAAACTTTCTTTACACTTGTGCTTAGCATGTCAGCGAGGGTAGTAGAACCACCCAGGCATGCTGAGGGCAGGTGTTGACACGAGCCGAGCCAATGTTGTGAAGAAAGCAGTAGGGAGAAGATGTGTTGGATAAACAATTTTTAAATAATATAATTTCCTCCACAGTTTTCTTGGACAGTGCTATGGTTTGAATGTGCCACCCAAAAATTCATCCGCTGACATTTGGTTGTGACAGGATTGAGAGGTGGAAACTTACTGTCACTATGAAATTAAGAGGTGGAACCCTTGGGAGGAGATTAGGATGACATTAATCATTGGGCATGGGGCCGCCATGTTTGAATATTAGTGGGTTTATTTTTTTAAAGAAATTATTTATTTAATTTTATTTATTATTGTTTTTAAATTTGCTGTAGGGCACATGTGCTCACAAGACAGAGAGAGAGAAAGAGAGGGAAAGTGAGAACAAGCTGCCAGGTCTGAGACTTGAATCATGGTTGGCCATGTGGGAACCGAGCATTTTAACTATCATGCCACATGCTGGCCCCTATGAGTGGATTTATAAGGAGAGAGAGTAAGACCAGAGCAGAGACACAGGGACACAGGGACATACCATCCTTTCCTCTATGTGATACTCTTCACCATGTTAGGACTCTGTAGAGTCTTCTCCAACCAGCTGTGGCCCCTTGACTTTGTATCTCCAAAACCAGGAGCTGAATAAACTTCTTTATGAATTCCCCAGTCTGGGCTGGCCCTGTAGTGCAACAGTGTAGAGCTGAATCCCACATGGTCAACCACAGTTCAAATCCCAACCCTAGCAGCTTGAAAATCATGCCAAGCATGTGTGTGCATGAGTGTTTGAAACCCTGATGAGAGGGAGAAATAGAAGAAAGGGGATTGTGGTGTGATCATACTCCTCTGGGGGGTGCTCTCTCTCTCTCTCTCTTTCTCTCTGTGCCCTTTGGTAATGAGAAGAATAAATAAATTACCCACTCTGTGGCATTCAGTCATTAAGCAGAGAATAGACTAAAACACAGAGTTTAAAGTTTTGTTGCCTGTTACGCCTGAGAAATTCCAACTGACTTGCTTTTTTTTTTTTTTCTTTTTCTTTACCGTATAAGACATAATAGATGTAAATTCAAATTTGGGGCCAGCAGGTGGGGTGGTGGTTAAGGCACTGGATTTCCATATAACTGACCATGGTTCAATTCCAGTACCTGGCAGCTTGAACGTCTCGCCAGGTGCATGTGCATGCGTGCCCAAAACCCAAAGAAGAGAATGGAGGAGAAGGGGTTGTGGCATGGCCCATTCCCCTGGGGAGTGATTTCTTTCTTTCCTTCTCTCTCTGTCTCTCACTGTCTCTCTCTGGCAAGCGCACAAGCCCCATAGCAAAAACCTTTAAAATATGTAAATTTTCAATTACATTTTCTTTATTTATTTATCTTTTTAGGTTGCTATAGGGTGCATTCACTTGCCAGAGAGAAAGAGAAAAACAGAATCCCCCCACATCAAGCAGGGATGGCCACCCCATAATCCTTTCTCCTCCATTTTCCTCCCAGGATTTTGGGGACATGCACATATATGCCTGGTGCAATTTCAAGCTGCCGGGTCTGGAGCTCAAACCATGCAGCCAGCCATGTGGGATGAAGCTGTCACAAACTCCACGCCATCAAAAAGCATTTAGCATAGTTCTTGGCATATAATAAATGCAAAACAACTGCTAGTACTTATTGTTATGAGTTTCTAGAAACAATTCCATGGCTCCCTTATCTCCCTTCCCTGTGTTTTTAAAAAATTACAGTGAAATAGGGCCAGCAGGTAGTGTGGTGGTGGTTAAGCACTCTGGAGTCCCACATGGTCAATGGCCTGAGTCCTAGACCCAGCAGCTGAGAGACTCTGTGGGCATGTGTGCACGCATGCCCAAAATCCCAGGAGAATGGAGGAGAAGGGATTGTGGTGTGGCCATCCCCCCTGGGGGGTGATTTCTCGCTTTCTATCTCTCTGTCTCTCTCTGTCTGGTGAATGCACGTGCCCTATAGCAAAAACCTCTAAAAAATTTTAAAAAATAAATAAATAAATAAATAAATTGTGTGGGGTCCCTCTCCTCTAGGAGTTTACATTGTAGAGAAGCCAGGAAAACAACTGTAATTTGCTGGCTTCTGGGCAAGGGGGTTCAGTCCATAGGATAGTTGGAAGGGAGAGGCCAGGGCAAGAGATCTCCTAGAAAGGATGCCAGGGTGGAAAATAACTGGCGACCGGGAGTTAGCTAGAGAGTACAAGGGAGCAGGGAGATGGACGCGCACACGCTGTCCCACTTGCGTGTCTGTGACTAAGGCCTGGGACTAGAGTTCAGTATGGAGCCTGCTTTGACATCTGGTGAAGCCGGGAGAGCCTGGAGTGCCCTGACCACAGTCCCCCGCCCACTGTGCTCCCTCAGACAAGGTCCTCCAGCCAAACTACTCCCTTTCTCAAGGGGCAGTTCCTGTTTATCTCTGAGAAGTGGGTATCGGGTCCCTGTCAGCCCCAGGAATTATTTCAACAAATCTATCACATTGTCCCATGTGAACAAGAGCCACCCTATCCTCAAAACCTGTCCATAGCCAGGGCTGTCTGCTCAGGCGCCGGTGTGGCCCTGCATGGGTCCTCCCCATGGCTGTGAGTCCCATCTGTCCAGCGTCAGGTGTCACATGTCTGGGCATTCCCTTGACCCTAGGAGGGGACTGCCACCTCACAGCAGGATGAACAGGACAAACAATGCCCAGAAAGTGTGTGGGGAGACACCAACCACCATCGTTACAGGATCCAGAGAGGCTGGAGCAGCAGGGCGGCTGAAGGACTTGGGCAGGACCAGCTCCTGAGAGTTCTGGTTCCATTCACTGGACATCATGGGTCCTAGTCGGGGGAGCCCCTGGAGGGTATGGATCAGGGGTTAGCACAGGCCAGCTCTGAGTTGTAAGGAGATGACGCTGGCCAGCCCCATGGCGCAGTGGAAAAGGGCTGCTCAGCAGAAGCCAGATACCACATGGCAATCGCGCTCTGACTCCCTGGCCCAGCCAGCCTGAGACAACCGGGCATGTGCGCCCAGGATCTGGCAGACCCGAGGCCCTAGAGGAAGGGCCTGGAGTGTGATCAGACCCTGCAGAAGCTGGATCCCTCTTTCTCATGCATGTTCATATACTTTTTCATGAATAAAGAAAAAAAATACAAGTGCATGACTTTGGCCAGGGTATGGGCTGAGTTTGAATGGGATGCAACCAGAGGAGCCAGTCTGACCAGGGAGCTTCTGCAGGCACCTCGTTAGAGGATAGCAGGTCCAGCCTGGTGGTTAAAGGAACCAGACCCCACGTGGCCAACCATGTGGCTCAGAGTCTCAGGCCTGGCAGCTTGAAAGACACACCGTGCATGTGTGCATGAGTGCCCCAAATCCCAATAGAGTGGAGAAATGGAGAAGGGATTGCAGTGTCCAGGTCCCACTGGGGAGTATTTTCTCCCTAACCCTCTCTCTGACTCACTCTGGCCAGCACACACACCCTTTGGAAAAAATTAAAACAAAACAAAAAAACAAAAACAGAGAGAGAGAGATGATGGGGACTTCAACTAGGACCAAGAATGTGGGAATGGAGAGGAGAGTCTTGGGAACTGTTTTACTGTCAGCTTGGCCCCAGTTTAATCAAAAGGCAGCAAATGTGTGATGAATATGTTAGTGAATTAGGTGGGGTGAGCACTTCCCAAAGGCATCAGCTTAGATAAATGAGGTCTGGGGTCTTCCTTACCCTCATCCTCTCACCAAACATAATACGGAAGTCTGTAGGGAGTGACAAGGAGGTCTAAGACAAAAGAACAGCTCCCGAGGAGTTGGCCACAATTTGTAAACTCCGAAGGGGACGGTGACACTGCCACCACTGCCAAGTTGCTGATTCAGAAGAGGCGTGGAGCTCGGAAAATGCAAAAGCTCTTTCTCACTCTGTTCTCACGTGAGATAAGAGTTGGGATTCTAGAAAGAAATTCTTTGTGTTTCTTCCCTTTGGGTAGGATTAACCTTCAACGTGTTGTCTCAAGTGTGGATTAACCAATGGATCCAAACATAGGATTTTTTTCTTTTTGTGAGACAAGAGAGACAGAGAAAGAATCGCTCTCCATGGGGCCTGGTCCCACCATGACCGGTGCTCCAGCCCACTGGACCCTGGGTACCTGCATATGTGCCTGGGGTATTTCAGGCTGACCAGGCTGGGGACTCAAACCGCGGGCACCACATGACATCCGGCTTCTCATGAGCAATACATTACCACCATGCCACGGAATCAGTCCGGGATTTGAGATTATTCTTGTTTTTGTTTTTTAATAGAGGCTTAGAAACGTTACTAAGAACTTCTGTGAATTGGAAAGAAAATGTAAGGGCAGCAGGTGGCATCGTAAATAAGGTGCTGGATTCCAACACGGTCAACTGTGATTTGAATCCTGAAATTGGTGGCTTGCTTTTTCATTTTCTCTCTCTCACTGTGTGTCTGTCTTTCTCCCTGGTGAATGCACATCCCCTATAGTAAATGTTAAAATAACAATAATAAATAAAATAAAATAATTCTTAAAGAAAATTTAGAAGGGTGAGAAACACAACATATTAATATTAAATACTACAGAACTTTACGCCTGTGGTTTTCAACCTGGTTGCACATTAAAATACCTGGGAACTTTTTAAATGATTTAAACCTGGACTCCACACCCAGTAGTGGTGATTCAGTTCGAGAGTGGCAGGGACCCAAAATCTGTACTCATATCATCTTCCCTGGAACAGCTATAGGGGAGCTGCCTGCCAGCCTGTTTGCTCAGAAAGGGCCCATTGTGGCGCCAATACACTGTGAAACCAGTAAGCTACATTTTTATGTTAAATGGCTTTTTTTTTAAAGTTTTTCTATAGGGCATGTACACTAGCTGGAGACAGATAAAGAGAGAATGTGAGAAATCATCTCCCCCAGCAAGGATGACCATACCATCCCTTCTCCTCCATTCTCTCATGCCTTTGGGCATGCACACACATGTACTCACTCACACACATACTCACGCAGGGTGTGGTTTTCTTTTTTTCTTTTTCTTTTTTTAAATGATTAACTTGTTTTATTTCAGATATTGAATCACCAAATAACAATTGCAATCGATGGTTTAAACAGTTCCAGATGATGATTTCAGGAAAGCTTTCTAAAAACTTTACTACTATTCCAGACTTTCTCCCCAGCATTGTATGAGTACCATCAGAACTTAATTTGTTTTCAGATATTCATTTGTAAAGTCACAATTATTTAAAGTAGTCAATAATACGTAGAAAATACACTCTGCTGTGGCTGACACCAATTCTTTTTTTTTTTTCTTCAGAGATTTTTGCTATAGGGCGCATGTGCTTGCCAGAGAGATAGAGAGAGACAGAGAAATAGAAAGAGAGAAATCACTCCCCAAGGGGAATGACCATGCTGTAATCCCTTCTCCTCCATTCTCCTCTCAGGATTTTGGGCATGCACACACAGACACCTGGCATGAGTTTAAAGCTGCCAGGTCTGGGACTCCAACACAGTCGAGACTACGTGGGAGTCCAGCGACGTAACCATTACGCCATCTGCTGGTTTCAGCACCAATTCTTTTAAAGCAACAACTAAGGCAACAGGTGCAGGAGCTGATTGAATCGTGCACTGGAGATACATCACTAGGGTACTTTTCTTCGAAATTGTAGATACTTCGTCAAGTATGATGCAGATTATGGCATTCTCTTTAACAGTGCTCTTAAATGTCTCCATCCTCATTTCTTTCTTTCTTTCTTTCTTTCTTTTTTTTTTTTTTTTTGAGAGGTTTTTGCTATAGGCACACACTCGCCAGAAAGACAGAGAGAGACAGAGAGACAGAAAGCAAGAAATCACTCTACGAGGAGATGACCACGCCACAATCCCTTCTCCTCCATTCTCTTCTCAAGATCTTGGGCACGCATGTACACGCACCTGGCGTGAGTTTAAGCTACCGGGTCCGGGACTCGAATCGCGGTCAACTATATGGGAGCCAAGCTACATAGCCATTACGCCAACTGCTGGTCCACCCATTCTCATTTCTTTTGCAATGTGTTCTGCTATCCTCGTTGCACTGTAGCGTGTATTTAAACAATTGATCTCTCCATTTCTCTCCTGTAATTCTACTGCTCCTTCAATATCAGATAAAGGTCTATTGTTTTAATAAACTGTAAACAATATTAAAAATTTTTATAGTTTTAGCCACTGGGTCTGGGACTCAAACCATGGTCGACTACATGGGCATTCAGTGACAAAGCCATTACGCTAACTTCTGGTCCCACCTTTTAAAATTTCAAGCCATTTATACTGTTCTCTGAACATAAATGCTTGTTTTTCATTCCAAAAATCTGGAAGCACCAGATTATTTCTTTCTTTGATGAACGAGATGGCTTTTCTTCAATAATCGGTTGTTCAGCATATGGTTCCTTCGACTTAGACAATCCACAATGATTTTTGTTCCTCTTGTTCCTCTCTGTGTCTGTTTTTGTTTTCTTCATAGTTAAATACACAATGAACCACTTTGTCATTCTGCATTTCAGGGAATATAACATCACCATGATAGGTGCTAGGCTCTTCTTCATCACCACAAACCAGATCAGTGTATTCAAGAGCAGATCTTGGAGGTCCTTCACTAACAAACTGAATGTCTTCTTCATTTTCATCCGCTGTTGCCGCATGTGTCTCAGCCCAGGTGGAGGGACAGATTCTGTTATCACTGAGCCCGGGTCTCTCATTTCTCCAACAGCCTGACACTACCACGGGTGTTGCTGTTGTGCCACCACCACGATCGCCGTAACTTCCCCTGTACCTTGCACCACCAGGAGGCACTCTGGGTGTGGTTTCCAACCCGCCGGGTCCAGGACTTAAACCATGCAGTTGGCCATGAGGGATCCAGTCACCTCAACCTCCACACCACCTGGTTGGCCCAAGGACTTTTAAAATTAGTAGCTGTCACTTATTTAATTCACATGTTATGTTAAATCAATGCTCAAAAGTCTTGCTCATGTTCTCAGAAAAAAACTATCAAAATTTGTAAGTAAGAGAAGGTTATCAGTTGAAAAAAATTGATATAAAGAAGATTTTTATCTTATTGATTTAAATTTCAGGACATTACCAAGCATTTGGAAAAGCTAGTTGTTATCCAACGTTTTGTAGGTAAAAACCCTGGTAAGTTAATTTTCTTAAATTCTCCTGACAATTTTTTCATCTTCTCCGTGTCTCAAAACAAACCATAAATCAAGGTGCGCAAGGATTTAGAGGATCACATTTCCCTAATACTTCTCCCGAAAGGCATGGCAGAGTGGAGAGAACGGTCAGGCTGCATGTGCTCCTGGGCTTAGCTGCCGGGTCCCCCCCACCCCCCATGGCTTCCAGCAAATTCTTAAGCTTTTCCCATCCAGATAATTCGTAAACACCATGGACAACATCTCCCATGGACAACACCAACAATGCTCCAGGTCCTTCAAAAACCACAGAGAAAACACATATGTCTCAGACACACTTAATTACCCAAACTACTCCATAACTGAGAGTAGTGTAAGCCAACAGAAAATGATCAGCTCTAAAGTAAATACCTGACTGCTAAAGACATTTTATATATATAATAGGTGTGTGTGTGCACACACATATATATACACACATATATATGTGTATGTATGTTATATATATATATATATATATGTATATATATATATACTGGGTATCAGAAAAGTTGTGACACATTTTTGCATAGGAAAACACAGAAAAATACGTCATGAGTTTCCCAATGACCCAATACTTATATACACATTATATACTTTATATAGATACATATATGTATATATGTACATGTATATACACTATACTTACACTAATATGCATATACACTATACACATGTATAATATGTGTATATATAATATGTATACATATATATAGGATTAATGATCTATAGCAGAAGTCTCTAAACTTTCTCAGCTCATAATGCCCTAAGCATCTCAGTAATTTTTTCATGGCACCCTAGTAGGCCAGTATGAACATTTAAATTTTTACTACCAGGTTCAAGCAAATACAAATATTTAGTAGCTATTTCAAAATAATACACAAAAATTGGAGAAAAATTAATTTTCTTTTGCTATAGAGTGCATGTACTCACTGGAGAGAGAGGAGAAAGTGAGAAATCATTATGCTGTAATTCCTACTCCTCCATTCTCCTCTCAGCGTTTTAGGTATGCACACACATGTGCCCAACATGTTTTTTAAGCCACTGGGTCCAGGGCTTGAACCGTGTAGCTGGTCACGTAGGATCCAGCAGCCTTAACCTTCTTGCCATCTCCTGGTCCCTTCTTGTAAGCATTTTTAAAATTTATTTACTTACATTGATTTGCTACACATCATTATAGCATACAAAATGAGATTTTCCATCCAGAATACACTGTATATTGGCTTGATCAAGCACATCAACATACATGTTATTGTCAACGAACAATTTTCCATTACTTGTTTCCTGTATATTTTGCTTTTTTTCCCATCCTTGATTCCCTACCTCTCACCCTCTGCCATCTCCCGTCCTCCTATCACACTGTCTCTGGTATCCATGGTTGCTTTCTATGTCTTTTCCCTCCCACATTTTTTATTGATTCACTAAAGATCTTAATTAATCTAAATATTTTCAATAGCAAGTGCAGCTGATATATACATATCCATGAACAGAAGTCTGACTTTAGGCATAAACCTCAGTGAGTAGAATGAACATATTATAAAGTGGCACGTAGCTGGGGTTGTATAGCTTACTGCAGTCATCAAATAGGCATTTTTAATGCATTTCTTTTTTATTTCAAGAAAAAGTTTTCATGGTTTCTTTTTCTGAAACATTTTTTAAAAAATTAATTAATTTGGGAACCAGCAGTTAGTATAATTGCTATGTCACTGGACTCCCACGTAGTTGACCGCGGTTCATGTCCCGGACCCGGTGGCTTAAAACTCACACCGGGCGTGTGTACGTGTGTGCCCAAGATCCCGAGAGGAGAATGGAGGAGAAGGGATTGCGGCGTGACCATCCCCCCTGGTGGGGGGTGATTTCTCACTGTCTGTCTCTATGTCTTTCTCTGTCTGTCTGGCGAGCGCACGCGCCCTATCGTGAAAAACCTCTCCAAAAAAAAAATTCATTAATTTACATTCATTCCCTAAGCATCATCACAGCATACAAAATATGATTTCCCATCCAGACTATACTGCATAGTGGCTTAATCAATAATTTTCCATTTCTAGTTTCATAAATATATATACACATACATATATATTTTTTTAATATATTTACCCTTATGTCTGACCCTCTGCCCTTTCCCACCCTCTTCTCACACTATCTCTGGTGTCTACAGTTGTCTTCCGTTCCCTTCCCCCCATATTATATTGATCACACAATTTCTTAAATAATCTACTTTCACCCCTGGGGGGTGATTTCTAGCTTTCTGTCTCTCTGTCTCTCTCGGTCTGTCTGGTGAGTGCACATGCCCTGTAGCACACATTTCTCCAAAAAAAATTTTTTTTTATAAAGGAAAACTTACAAAAAAAATGAGAAGACAGAGACAGAGTCAGTGACAGAGAGAAGGCTTGAGGGGCTTCCTACCACTCGAGTTTGTGAGCTGGAGGCTGAATTATTGGTAGAAAAAAATCTTCATTTCTCTTTTTTCCCTGAAATCATTAGTTCTCAGGAGCCATGAAGGTTTCTTCTTCGGGAGGCCCTCGTAAGCATTTTTTAGGAAAAATGCTTAAAATACTTAAAATTTTTAAATATTGATGTGTCTCTTGGGCACTGCACTTCTCCAACCTGAATCTGATAGGATGCTGCCACCTTCACATCATGTACCCTGGTGATCTTTACATGGTATTTGACTTTCATCACAGCAGACACTAAAACTCAGCTTTGCAAAGACCTGATATCATTGAAAATGTGAGCCACTTTGAGCTGTTCTCAACATCTCAAGCCCGGCTCTCTCACTCCTTCAAAAGTGGTAAGACAAAGGTATGCCTTCCTTTCTTGGTTTTACTGTTGTGAGAAAAGATTGGGATAAGTATAAAAGAGGTCACTAAAATTGTAAAGCACAAGGGGACCAGCATGTGGCATGGTGATTAAAGTGCTGGACACTCCCACATGGCTGACCACAGTTCAAGTCCTTGACCTGATGGCTTGCTTTCTCACTTTCCTTCTCTCTCTCTGGTCAAATTAAATGAATGAATAAATAAAAATTTTTTTAAATTGTAAAGCACAATAACAATGTGCATTCTTACTTCCAGTAATAATTTATTAAAAATAATAAACTAAAATAGATCATAAGACAATGGAGTTAGGAAATTCAATACTAATATCTCGAAAATTATCATCCTTTAAATCTTGCTACTCAGTGTACTTCTAGGACCAGCCTCAGATGAGAGTGCATAAGAAATGCAGATAGTCAGTGGAGCCAGAAGGTGGTGTGGTTGTTGGGGATGCTGGAATCCCACATGGCTGACTCTGGTTTGAGACCTGGACCTGGTGGCTTACTTTCTTGCTTTCCCTTTCTCTCTCTCTCTCTCTGTCTGTCTCTCTCTGGTCAAATAAAAAAATAATAACAACAAATGGAATTAAATAAATAGATAATTCTTAAAAAAAAAAAAAGAAAAAGAAAAAGAAAGAAAGACACACAGACAGGTCCCATCCCAGACTTTCTGAATCAAAATCTACATTTTAACAAAATGAAATGGATGGGGTGATAAAATTCCATGCACATTATATTAAAAAATCATTTTTTATTTTATTTTATTTATTTACTTATTTTGAGACAGATTTTTGCTATTGGGTGTTTACACTCACTGGAGAGACAGAGAGACAGAAAGCAAGAAATCACCTCCACCCTCACCAGGGGATATGACCATGCTGCAATCCCTTCTCCATTCTCCTCTTGGGATTTTGGGTGTGCACACACATGTGCCCAGTGTGAGTTTTAAGCAGTTGGGTGCGAAACTTGAACCATCGTTGACTACATGAGAATCCAGCAACATAGTCATTATACCATCTACTGGTCCCATATTTATTTATTATTTTCTAAAAATTTGACGAGAGAGAGAGAGAAAGTAAGAAAGCAAGCCACCAGGTCTGGGGCTCAAACTGTGGTCAGTCATGTTGGAGTCCAGCACTTTAACCACCATGCCATCTGCTGGATCATATATCTATATATATATATATTTTAAGAGATATTTTTGCTGTAGGGCTCATGTGCCTGCTGGAGAGACAGAGAGAGAAAGAGAAAGGGAAAAATCACCCTCCTAGGGGATGGTCACATCACAATCCCTTCTCCTCCAAACTCCTCTTAGAATTTTGGGCATGCATGCATGTGCCTGGTGTGAGTTTCAAGCCTCTAGGTAAGGGAGTCAAACTGCAGTCAGTCATGCAGCAGTTCAACACCTTAACCCTCACTATGCCACCTGCTGGTCCCACAAATTACATTTTAAAAAATAGGAAAGTAAAGAGCAATTTCCAGCTAATTTTATGAGGCCAGTATAACCCTGACACCAAACTCAAGATATCATAAGAAAACAAGACTACAGAGGTCCAGCCCATGGCATGGTAATTAAGGTGACAAGATCCCATATGGTCAACTGCACAGTTTGAGTCCTGGACCCAGCATCTTGAGAATCATGCTAGGCACTTGAGCATGTGCCCAAACTCTGAACAGGAAAGAGAGGTGGAGGAGAAGGGATTGTGTATTACCATCTTCATGGTGGGTGCTTTCTCACTTTCTCTGTCTCTCCCCAGCTAGCATACATGTCTTCTGGGAAAAGTTAAAGAAGAAAAGAAGACTAGAGACAAATATCTCTCATGATCATGGATGCAAAAATCCTTAACAAAATATTGGGAAATCAAATCCAACAATATAGAAAAAGGAATTGTGGTGTTTTTCAAATATATCCACAAGTACGTGGACACTCAGCTCCCTTCAAACTATAAAGTCTTATTTCCTTCTTAATAATTGGATAGACTTAATGACTTGCTATTAATGAAAAAAAAAATGTGGAGGAAATGACAGTGTTAGGATTCCAAGAGAAGATCATAAACAGCACTGTGGCTTTTTTTTTTTTTTCTCCTCTTTTTCTTGAATCATTCTATTTAGGGGAAAGTAGTTATTATGACATCACTACATTCCAACAGCCCAATGGAGAGGTTGAACTGAGGCCCCCTGCCAACAACCAGCAAGAAACTGAGTCCTCCTGCCAAGAGCCACGTGAGTGAGCCATCCTGAAATTGAATCCTCGAGGCCCAAACAAGTCATCAGATTACTGCATCCCTGGTTGACATCTTTTTTCTTTCTTTCCTTTTTTTTTTTTTTAATTGAGCTGAAATTTATGTAACATAAAATCAACCATTTTAAAATGTGTAATTTACTGGCATTTAATACATTCACAAATACAACCACCACTTCTATCAAATTCCAAAACCATTTATCAATCCTCCCCACAAAATCCCTTTCCCATTAAACAGCCACTCCCCATCCCTACTCCTCTCATTCCCTAGCAACCACCAATCTGCTTTCTGCCTCAATGAATTACTCATTATGAAGACTTCATATATTGAAATGATACAATATGTGATCTCTTGCATCTGACTTTTTGTCACTTAGAATAATGCTTTTGGAGCTTATCCGCATGATTGCATGTCTCAGTATTTCTTTCCTTTCCGTAGCTGAATAATAAGCATGTGCACATTTTATTTGATATACATTTGGGTTATTTTTATCTTTTGGTGGCTGTGAACAGTGTTTCTATAAACATTTGTGAGCAAATATTCATATGAGTAGCTCTTTTGTTTCTTTGGGGTATATCGCTACAAGGAGAATTGTTAGGTCCTGTGATAATCCTATGTTTGACTTTTTGGAAAACTGCTAAACTATTTTTGACACCAGTTTTATCATTTTATATTCTCACCAGTAATGTCTCAACTTCCTATTTCCTTTCTTCTTTCTTTCTTTCTGGCTCTTCTAGTTCCTTCTTTCTTTTTCTTTCTTTCTTAATGTGGCCATGCTTGTGGATGTGAAGTGGTTATTATTATGGTTTTGATTTGCACATACCTAATGACTGATGATGTTGAGTATCTTTTCATTTGCTTATAGGCCATTTATTTTCCTTGAAAGAACATCTATTTAAGTCCTTTGCCTACTTCTTTCTTTCTTTATTTATTTTGGTATTCTTTTGCCACAGGGTACATGCACTCACCAGAGAGAGAGAGAGAGAGAGAGAACATGAGAAATCACTCCTTAGGGGGGATGGCCATGACACAATCTCCTCTCTTCTATTCACCTCTTGGGATTTGTGCCAGGATGATTTTCAAGCTGCCAGGTTGGAACTCAAACCGCAGTCAGCTATGTGGGAATCCAGCTCACTAATCACCATGCCATCTGCTGATCCAGTCCTCTGCCCAATTTTAAACTGTGGGAGGTTCTTTTTGTTGTTGTGTTTTAGAAGTTTTCGTTAAATTCTGAATATTAATTGCTTATTGAATACAGGCTTCAAGAATATTTTCCCATTCTGTCAGACGCCTTTTTTTTTTTTTAGAGGTTTTTGCTATAGGGCGTGTGCACTCGCCAGACAGACAGAGAGAGACAGAGAGACAGAAAGCAAAATATCACCTTCCAGGGCAGATGGCCACTCTGCAATCCCTTCTCCTCCATTCTCCTCTCAGGATCTTGAGCACACACACACACACACGCACCCGGCGTGAGTTTAAGCCAACAGGTCCAGGATTTGAACCATGGTCGACTACATGGGAGTTCAGCAACATAGCCATTACGCTAACTGCTGGTCCCTCAGTTGCCTTTTTAAACTCTGTTGGTAATATCTTTTGCTGCACAAAATTTTACACATTTCTTCTTATGCGTAGTTTTACATAATTTGATCTGAATGTGCGTTGGTGTAATTTTCTTCATATTTCTTGGTCTTGAGTTTGATAAGCTTCTTGGGTCCCTGGGTTTGTATTAACGTTTTGTATAAACTTGAGAACATTTCAGTCATTGTTTCTTCAACTGCTTCTTTATTATTTCTTCTATCCTCCCTTCATTTCAGAGACTTAATTTCACATATATTTTTCTCCTTGAAATTATCCCACAGCCAACCGTTGCTCTTTTTTCCTTTTTAAACTCTTTTTTCTACGTGTCTCATTACGAATAGTTTCTATTCTTAGGTATTCAGAACCACTCTGTAGTGTCAAATCTTCTGTTAATTTTACCCAGAGTATTTTTTATTTTTGCCATTGTAATTTTCTTCCCTGGATATTCAATTTGGGCCCTTTCATATAAAGAATTAAGGGATTCCCTTCCTCATGTCACCATGTCACTTCACTTTAGAGTCTCTCTCTTTTTGGCCTTCAAAAGTCTACATTCCCAGTTCTTATTGTTTGAAATTATGGTGTTTTCTCAAAATTTTTGATGCCCACATTACTTTACAGTTCCATGACCAGGGTACCGTCCTCAGAGCTAAGCCATGAGAGAGAAACATAAAATAAAAAATCCTTGTACACTTGTTGAATAATAGTGATCCGTTTTCATGGATATTTTGATACAAAAGGTAGGATTTCTAATTATATATTATTTTTAAGAACTATTTTATTTAACTTTATTTATTATTATTATTATTACTTTCCAGTTTGATCAGAGAGAGAGAAGAAAAATGAGAAAACAAGCTGCCAGGTCCAGCACTTGAAGCCTGGTCAGCCATGTGGGAGTCCAGTGCCTTTAACCACCACATCACCTGCCAGCCCCAGGATTTCTATTTATTTTTATTCACATTTTGAGTTCACGTTTGTTACAATGGATGAGCGACTCATTGACATGTTATTAACTAAAGTGCACATTTTACATCAAGGGTTACTGTTTGCGTAATACAAAACACAGAACTGTATGTTTTTGGCAAATGCGTAACGACTTGTATCCATGATTCGTTTATATTTTTTATGTACATTGTCATATTAGATTTGCTGATAATTTTTGAGAGATTCTTACATCTACGTTCAAGAGAAACATTATTATATTATTTTCTTTTAAAGAGGTTTTAGACTTCTTTAATTTTATTTATCATTATTATTATTTGAACTTGCTGCAGGACACACACACTCACCAGAGACACACACACACACACAGAGAGAGAGAGAGAAGGAAAGAGAGAAAGCAAGCCGCCAGTTCCGGGACTTGAACCATGATCAGCCATCTGGGAGTCTAGTACCTTCACCACACCACCTGCTGGCCATTATAATTTTATTTTCTTGAAATGTTTTTGTCTGGTTATGGTTTAGGATCATGTAGGCCTTATAGACTATGTTAGAAAGTGTTCCTTTTGCTTCTGTTTTCGGGTATAAAATGTAGAGAATTAGTATCCCTTCATCTTTAGATGTTTGGCAGAATTGACCAGTGAAACCATCGACGCCTGGTGCTTTCTGTTTGGGAAAGTAATTCATTGTTGCTTCAGTTTCCTTAATAGTTGTAGGACTATTCTGATCATCTGCTTCTCTTTGTGTTGAGTTTTGGTAGGCTGTCTTTCATCGAATCGGTCCATTTTATCTGTTTTAAGTTGTCAAGTTCATGAACACAGAATTGTTCATAACTTCCCTTTATTATACGTTTACTGTCCACGGGATTAGTAGTGATAGCTCTCTTTTGTTTTCAGTATTAGTCATTTTTGTCTTTTCTCTTTTTTTCTTCTTTAGTTGGTTAGGGTTTTATCAACTCTATAGAACTTTTCATAGAAGCACCTTTCAGTTTTGTCGATTTCCTCCATCTTCTGTTTTCTATTGCATTGGTTTCTCTTTTGACTTTATTATTTCTTTTCTTCTATTTATTTTGGATTTAATTTGCTCTTGTTTTTTTATTTTTTTCTATTTTCCTAAAGTAAAATTTTGATTTTGGATTGTTCTTCTCTAATATACTCTAATATACTCATTCTATACATTTTCCTCGGAGCAGCACTTTCGGTGTATCTCACCAATTTTTGATATGTTGTGCTTTCCTTTCCATTTAGTTAGAAGTGTTTTCAAATTTCTTTTGAGAGTTTTTCTGATCCACAACCTACATATTAGTCACTTATTTAAGTAGGTAGTTAGTTTTGCTCTAAGGCACATATGCTTGCGCAAGAGATATAGAGAGTGAGAGAGAGGGGAAGTGAGAAATCACCCCGCAGGGAGGATGGCTATGCCACAATCCCTTCTCCATTCTCCAGGATTTGGGCACACATGCACCTTGCATGTTTTCAAGCTGCCAGGTCCAAGACTTGAACTACACAGTCTGTCATGTGGGATCTACCCACCTTAACCTCCCTGCCACCTGCTAACCAACTCATGTATTATTTAGAAGTATATGGGTTTTTTTCCTTCTGTTTTTGATTCATGATAGCGTGTATGTGCGTGCATGAGAGAGAGGAGAGGAAAGAAGCATCCTGCCGAGGGCTTGGTCATTGCCACAATTCCCTTCCTCCAGTTCTCCAGCCCACCATGCCCCTGGCATGTTTTCAGACAAACCGGTCTAGAGGCTTGAACTGTAGTTGACACGAGGCTTCTTCCAGCTCCACAGTACAGTACACTACTAACTGCATCTCTGAGGGAGGCTGAGCCTGGAAGTGTGTATGTATGTGTGTTCTTTGTTTTGTTTTGTTTTTGCCTTAGGGCACATGCGCTCATCTGAAAGACACAGTGAGAGGAAAAGCGAGAAACCACTTTCCCAAGGGAGATGGCTACACCACAATGCCTTCCCCTCCTGAGATTTTGGGCATGAATTTTAAACTGCTAAATCTGGGACTCTAACTGTGGGAGTTCAGCACCATAACCACTACGCCACCTGCTGGCCTCAGAAGTGTTGTCTAAACTCCAATATTTTGGATTATCCAAATCTCTTTCCACTGCTGATCTCTAGTTTAATTCTGGCAGGGTCTGAGAGCACACATTATATGGCTTGTATTCGTTTAAAGTTGCTACGGTGTGTTTCATGGTTCTGAATGTGGTCTGTCTTGGTGAATGTTCCACTTGAGCCTTTGAGGAATGTGCACTCTGCTTAGTTGGGTAAAATACGCAGTAAACGTCGATTAGATGCAGCTGATTGATAATTCTGCTCAGTTCAACTATATCCTTACTGGCAGAAGGGTCTATACATTACTGATAGAGGGATATAGAAGTCTCCAACTATTACAGGGAGTTAGTCTGTTTTTCCTGCAGTTCTATTAGTTTTACCTTTCATATTTTAATACTCCGTTGTTAGATAACAAGGAAGGGTTGTTATGTCTTCTTTGAGAAATGACCCCTTTATTGTTCAATAATGCCTCCATTATCACTGATAATGTCCCTTGCTTTGAAATTTGTTTCATCTGAAATTAATATAGTTACTTCACTTTCTTTTGATTAATGTTAATTTGTCTCATTCCCACCCTTTACTTTTTTTCCCCTCACTGTGAACTAAAAGAATTTATGACTGTACTTTCAACTTAAAAGTTTATAAGAATAAAAATGTGCAGGGAACACAGCTTAAATTCAGTAGGTTCAAATGTGCCTCCTTATACAAACCTAAAATTTACTGCGTGAAATTCAAAAAAATTTTTGAAAGACCTAGAATAAATGTACTTCCAATAAAGAATCAACACTGCTTCACATGTTTTATTTTGTTGTACATTCTTGTAGAACCAGGTTCATTTTTCCAGTTTTGTAGAAAAATAGATGTTCCAGCCACCATTTACTTACTGTCTAGTCTTTAAGACCAAGCAATATGTTTCCCTGCAAAGGTGAATTAAGTCTCATGACTAACTCATTTTTTTAAAATGTTTGTGGGTTTTATTTATTTTATTTTATTTTATTTATTCATTCATCTATTTTTTAGTTTGACCACAGAGAGACAGAGGGTGAGAGTGAGAGAGAGAGGAAGTGAGAAAGCAAGCCACCAGATTCAGGACTTGAACCCTGGTCAGCCATGTGGGATTGTTCAGCGCCTTAACGACCACGCCACCCGCTGGTCCCGACTAACTCATTTTTAAAAATTCTTTAAGACAAAGAAATAACTTTTGGGACCAGCAGTTAGCGTAATGGCTATGTCACTGGACTCCCACGTAGTTGACCGGGGCTCGAGTCCCGGACCCAGTGGCTTAAACTCACGCCAGGCACGTGTGCGTGCGTGCCCAAGATCCCAAGAGGAGAATGGAGGAGAAGGGATTGTGGCATGGCCATCCTCCCTGGGGGGTGATTTCTCACTTTCTATCTCTATGTCTCTCTCTGTCTGGCTGGCTAGTGCACGCGCCCTATAGCAAAAACCTCTCAAAAAAAAAAAAAGAAATAACTTTTTTTTTTAACTCTCAAAGCATAGTATTTCAACAACAGCAGCCAACATGGGGTTTTAGCACGCTATCCCCTAAATAAAGCACTGTCCTTGAAAGAAAGGAGTGGTGGGGCCAGCAGGTGGCATGGTGGTTAAGGGCGCTGGACTTCCTCATGGGAAAGAAAGAAAGAAAGAGAGAGAGAGAGAGAGAGAAAGAAAGAAAGAGAAAGAAAGAAAGAAAGAAAGAAAGAAAGAAAGAAAGAAAGAAAGAAAGGAAGAAAGAAAGGAAGAAAGGAAGGAAGGAAGGAAGGAGTGGCAGTCAGACATCAATGCCAAACTTGGAATGATTAGGTCATAAACACGGCACTTAACAAAAGGTAGCTTATTAGGATACTCCACTTAAGAAGTGGTTACTTTTTGTCTCTCTTTTACCCTCTTCTCAAAACAAAAACAAAAAGGGACCAGCAGTTAGCGTAATGGCTATGTCGCTGGACTCCCACATAGTCGACCGCGGTTCGAGTCCCGGACCCGGTGGCTTAAACTCACGCCGGGCACATGTGCGTGCGTGCCCAGGATCCCGAGAGGAGAATGGAGGAGAAGGGATTGCGGCGTGGCCATCCCCCCTGGGGGGTGATTTCCTGCTTTCTATCTCTCTGTCTCTCTCTGTCTGTCTGGCGAGCGCACGCGCCCTATAGCAAAAACCTCTCCAAAAAAAAAAAAATCAAAAACAAAAACAAAAACAAACAAAAAAAAGTCTTTAAAAATACCCCTTATATGTAAGCTTATGAAATTTCAGAAATGCCTTGTACCCAAAAGAAGTGTTAAAAAAAAGAAAAAAACAAAACAAACAAACAAACCTGTGCTAACACCTCTTACAATTCATATACTTATTTTGTATTATGCAAGAGTTCTTACATTCAGTAGCTCTCTGGTTTAAGACGACCCCTGCCTCCTTCACTTACAAAATGCTTTCTACCCCTTGAAGGACAAAGATCTCTGAGTTGTTTGGAAATTATTCCAGCCTGAAAACATTCTTCTACAAATCGCTCAAGCACAGAGTATGAATGTGGCACATCCAGGTTAATATCTGGAATTTCATTATAAATTCTCTCATAACCTCTTTTCATTTAGTCTACAGTAATGGTAGAAGACTTCCAGAGGGATTTTAATCAATGCCAAATCATCTTAAATGTACTTTCTCCAGTTGACCCTAAAACCATTACAATGACTTCATATACAAGCTCATGGTGAAAATGAGGTACTTCCAGTTCTCTAAGACAATGTTCGGCTTCAGATATGGCTCCAGACAGTAAGTACTCTTTCGGCAGCATGTCAATCTCTTTCACAAGGTGATTGACCGACTGCTGCCCACCGCCAGAGCCCCACACACTGTCTTGACGCTTTCCACCTTTGGACATACTGAGGAGCACAGTAGCCTTATCCGGAACAGCTCTGGTCTATACACAATCTACAGTTCCTTTGTAACTATCAATATAGGTATTACATAAAATTCCATCTCCAACGGCTCTAGCAATAAACTGGCCCACCAACTGTGGTGCTCTAGGAGTATCCATTGCTAATTCAGGTAGATTTTTCAATAGCTTATCAAATGATTTTTCCACATCATTTGTGCTCATTACTGTCCCACAAAGGTCAGAAAGAAGTTTAGATGTCATTTCTCTATGACTAGCCAGCCTTTCCTTCCAATGCTAAGGACACTGCCAAAACAGGTACTCCGCTTTTCATTTCACCAAGATTTAAATCTCTCAGCATTTCCACAACTTTATTAAAATCTCCTGTATGATCGGTGTTAAAGTCTTCTCAAATGCCCTTTCATCCAAAGGCAAGACTACAGTTTCATAAACACAGTTCTCCTGGTCATCATCATAGTTAGGATCTTTCACATCCACCTCCTCCACATCATATACCTGTCCAGGTGTACCCCAAACACCTTTGCCTCCTGCACCACCTTTCTTTGGTAGTCCCCTTCCTTTCCCAGATCTGTATTGCCCATCTAGCAACCTTCCCTTTGGACCGGCTGGTACAGATACTCCACTTCTAAGGGCTTCACCTGACAGAATCACCTCTGCCGGAGTCCCAGGATGAGTTTGTCCGTAGTTGTCTTTTTACCTTGGCATTGTTTCTAGCTTCATTAATGTAGGATGTTGAAATCCGATTTCCATTTATTTCATTCTTTATTTCCTCACTCCCAGCATTATCTTCATCACCTGAAAAAGAGAGTCACTTAAATTATCAGGATCTGTGGGGCTTACATTCAGTATCTGTTCATTTTCTATGTCCATCGTCTCTTAATTCCACTAGCACTGATTAAACGAGTTACCAAACGGAAGTCTTCCTTAAGGATACCTCGGGCTACCACTGCTGCTCGTCTAGGTCCTTGTGCCCCCCCGCCCCCGCCCCCGCTCCCCAGCCTCTGCCGCCGCTCAGCGCCCCAACACTTTACTTTTTTTTTAAAAAAGGATTTATTTATTTTTAATTTTATTTGTTTTCATTATTCTTCAATTTTGACCAGAGAGAGATAGACAGAGAAAAAAGGGAGCATGAGAAAGCAAGCTGCCAGGGCTGGGACTTGAACTGTGGTTGCCCATGTAGGAGTCCAGTGCCCCAACCACCACACTACCTGCCGGCTCCAACAGCCCTTTACTTTTAATTCATCTGTGTTTTATATTTAGAGTGGATTTCTTGAAAACAGCATATAATTGGGTCATTTTTTTATCCGTTCTTTCTCTTTCTTTTAATTTGTTATTTAGGTCATCCACACTTAATGGATTAATGTCTACCGTATTTGTAACTGTTTTTTATTTATTGTTCCTGTATTTGCTTTCTGTCTTCCAATCTTTCTGCCTTCTCTTTTTTTTTTTGCCATAGGGCATATGTTCTCCCCAGAGAGAGACAAAGAGATAATGATAGAGAGGGAGAAAGCACCCTCCCAATGAGTATGAGCACATCACAATCCCTTCTTCTCTATTTCTCTATCCTCTTGGGATACTGGGCACACATGCATATGCACTCAGCTGGCTTTTCAAACTGCTGAGTCCAGAACTCATATTGTACATTCGGCCATGTGGGATCCAACTCCCTTAACCATCAGACCATGGACTGACCCATTCTTCTCCGTTTTTAATAGAGCATTTTATCCAATTCCATTTTCCCTCTCTACATATCAATTGCACTAATCTTGTACATCTTTTTTTTGGCTGCCCTTGAGTTTTCATCCTCAGGTAATCTAAGTCCACTTGGAAATATACACCGCTTCACTGCTAGTGTGAATACCTTATAGCATCTCATAATAGCCTCATTGGGTACTCTCCGTTGTTGTAGAGTTATTTCCTAGAGTTATTCCTTGTGTACACATGTCTGCCCTATGTGCACATTTTTAAAGAAAATGATATACCTCCTGATTATTTCACTTAATAAATTCAAACATAGATATTTGTATACTTCTTGTTTCTAACATATAAAAGTAGACTAGTGTGTGTGCAAGCATCTAAAAGCCCACATTCTCATTCAAGGCTGGTCTTTAACCTGCCATGTAATGAGAGTAAATGATCTCACCGTGCTGGTAGTATTTTCAAGTGCCTATAAAAAAAGCATAATTAAAAACATTAAAGTAATTATGTTACTTATCCCTAGTTTCTCTTTCTATATAATGACTACTAGGGCAGACTATCTTCCTGAGGGCATAATAAAAGATGAAAAGGTAGATAACAATGCAAGATATCAAAGATATCAAATACCCACATGAAGGACATTTTGCTAAATGAAACAAACCAGGCCCAGAGAAACAAACTCTGCCATGATCTTACTTACATGTGGGATCTAAAAAAATCATGCTTGTAGCAGCAAAGAGTAGCATGGTGGATACAAGGTCTGGGATGAGAGCTAGGGGAATGCGATGTTGGTCCCAGGGTACCAAGTTTCAGCTAAATGGGACAAGTTCTGGAGACCTATCGTCAGCATGGACATTAGAGTCATAATAATGTATCATGTACATGAGAATTGCTGAGAATAGGGTTTTGTTTTTGTTTTTGCCAGAGGCATGTGCACTCTTCAGAGAGAGGGAGAGGAAGAAAGCAGTCCCCCTAATGGACTGGTCATGCTATAATCCCTTTTCCATTTCTTCATCCTGTTGGGATTTGAGGCACACATGCATATCCTGCCCCTGTGTTTTTCAAGCCACCAGGGAGGGATATGAACCATGAAGTCAGCCACAAGGGTTCCAGCTCCCTCAATTACTATGCCACGAGTTGGCCCAAGAGAGTAAATATTAAATGTTCCTATTACAAGTGATAAGTATATGAAGTGGTGGGTATATTAATCAGCTGATTTAATAATGTCACAGTGTATACATATATCAAAACATCACATTGTAAGCCATAAATATATACAAATTTTATTTGTTGGTTGTACCCTAATAAAGTCAAGGAGAGGAATTTAAAAAAATACCCAAATAATTAAGTTGCAATCTTCAAATTTAAGACTTTATTTTTGGTCCCACTCTAACTGGCACAGGTCATAGCGGCACTGCTGCATGATGCTGGAAGCCATAGAGAAGGCTCGGGGTTGTGTGCTGGGTCTCCTGAACCTGGTGGGTGGGCCCTGGGTACACCTATTGTTCTGGGTGGCAGCAGGGCAGGGAGAAGATCAAGGAGTAAAGACCTCATCCAGGGTGCCTCTTTCTCAGAAAATAAATAAACTTAAAGATTTATAAATTTTTATCTTAGAATTTTAGTTGGGGAAACAATAAAGTGCAGATAAAAGAGTGTCTTACACAGAGAGTTGCATTTGAATTCCAGTTCAGTCCCAATTATTGGCTAGACGCCTTCAATTGGTTTATGTAAAAGGTTTTTTTTGGTAACATTTTTGTTTTCGCTGGAGGGAGACAGACTTAGACAAAGAGAGAAAGTGAGAAATCACCTCTCAGGGGGGATGGTCACACTGCAATCCCTTCTCCTCCATTCTCCTTTCAGACCTTGGGACACAGGGGCCAGCAGGTGGCATGGTGGTTAGGAGTGCTGGACTCCCATGTGGCCGACTGTGGTTCAAGTCCTGGACCTGGCGACTTACTTTCTCTTTCTCTCTCTGGCCCTCTCTAGTCAAATTAAAATAAATAAATAAATAAATGAATGAATGAATAAATGAATGAATAAATAAATAAAACAATTATAAAAAAAAAAGAATTTTTGGGAACCAGCAGTTAGCGAAATGGCTATGTCAGTAGATTCCCACGTAGTCAACCACGGTTCACGTCCTGGACCCGGTGGCTTAAAACTCACGCCAGGCGCGTGTGTGTGCGTGCCCAAGATCCCAAGAGGAGAATGGAGGAGAAGGGATTGTGGTGTGACCATCCCCCCTGGGGAGTGATTTCTCGCTTTCTGTCTCTATGTCTCTCTCTCTGTCTGTCTGGCGAGCGCACATGCCCTATAGCAAAAACCTCTCCAAACAAAAATAAGAATTTTGGACACACGCACATACACGCACACACACATGTGCCTGGTGTGTTCTTCAAGCCACCAGGTCTGGGACTTGAACTGTGGAGTCAGTCATGTGGGATCCAGTGCCTTAACCCCTACATTACTTACTGGCCCCGACTTAAGTAAGTATTCTGTTGCTGTGTGGGTTTCCTGTGTCAATGTGTATGGCCACTTCCTGGGGATAGATGGAAGAGAGGGTATTGATGGGGCGTCTGAAGTGTATGTCCAGAGTTACCGAGGAGCAGCTGTCACTCTGGGGGTGTGCGCTGCAGGCGCTCCACACACTTGAATGAGGAGAGCCCTGCCCAGAGCAATGAGCCAGCTTTCTCTGAAAGCATGTGGACTCGTGTTAAGAAAGAATACAATATGGTCACGCACTAAAACATGTGGATTTGGTCTCTGGCCCCAGCTCCTGGCACAGAACTCCAAAAACCCTTGTAGATAGGGCCAGTAGGAGAATCTTTCATTTTAATGTTTGGTCTTTGACCTCCAACTCCCCTTCTAGTTCCTGACACAGAATAGCTAAGACCTTTGTAATTTCCTGAATGATAAAGAGGACACTAAGCTCCCAAATCCCTTGGAATTTCCTGGGTGATAGGAGCAACTTTTGTTCTGGTGAGATATCTCTGGCTCCTCGATAGGCTCAGGGTGGGTCTGGTTGCCAAAGCAACCAACTCTGTGGTTAGAGGGGTGGAACTTCCATACCCACCTCCAAGGAGTAGGGGCTGAAGGCTGAGTTGATCACTAACGGTTAATGATTCAATCATGTCTACCAAATGAAGCTTTCATTAAAACCCTGAAGAGCATGGTTCAGGGAACTTCCAGGTAGCTGAATGGGTGGTGGATACTCGAAGGTTGAGCTCCTGGAGAGGACATGGGGGAAGTCTGAGGGGTCTTCAAAAAGCTCATTGAGGAACCAGCAGTTAGTGTAATGGCTATGTCGCTGGACTCCCATGTAGTCAACCGCGGTTCGTGTCCTGGACTTGGTGGCTTAAACTCATGCCAGGTGCGTGTGTGTGCGTGCCCAAGATCCTGAGGGGAGAATAGAGGAGGAGGGATTGCGGTGTGACCATCCCCCCTGGGGGGTGATTTCTTGCTTTCTGTCTGTCTCTCTCTGTCTGTCTGGTGAGTGTACGCACCCTATAACAAAAACCTCTCCAAAAATAAATAAATAAATAAAACAAAACTCATTGAAAACTCATTTTGGGGGCTGGCTCCATAGCCTAGTGGTTGAAGGAGCCAGCTTCCACATAGCTGACTGCAGGTC
>NW_006202562.1:8127137-8148108 GCF_000334495.1 Tupaia belangeri chinensis | reverse complement strand
AAAAAAAAAAAAAGAGAGAGAAGAAAAGAAAAATGTTGAGCTCAGAGTCTTCTAGGGTGAAAATGGACACTCTGGCTTTCTTGTCCCACATTTACTTATCCTGTTTTTATTGTCTTAAGACATTGTAAATATGTACTATCCTAGACTACGATGTGCTAGGTCATGTCATGAGGGATCCTCTAAAGTAGAGGGTTTGATTGCCAAATAGAGGAATGGTCCTATGGGACATGCCAGTGTCTCGGAGAGCACCGGAGAGTTAAAGAATAGTTGCAAGGAAAGTGACTTACTACCCACCATCCTAAAAGTTGACTGATGTTTTTTTAAGACAGATTCTTGCTGTCATGACCCTCTTGCCTCAGCCTCTCAACAGAGACTACTCTGCTGATGCCACCGTGCCCAAACTTTAGGTTGGGCCAGAAATTTAACCTAGGCCTTCCAGGTGGCCCAAGCCTACAGAGCACAGTGTCTTGGTATGTGCCACCATGGCTGGCCCAGTATTCTTAATTCTATTATCTTTCTATATCCTCATAAAACATTCATTGTGACTTCCTCTAGAAAACTGCCAGTTATGATGAAACAAGACAAGACACAGTGTACTAGCACAGAAAACCTAAAACAGGGACCAGCAGATGGCATAAAGGCTACGTTGTTGGACTCCTATCTCCTATGTAGTCAACTGTGGTTCGGGTCCTGATCTGGTGGCTTAAACTCACACTGGGAGCATGCACGTGCATGCCCAAGACTCCAAGAGGAGAATGGAGGAAAAGGGATTGCAGCGTGGCCATCCCCCCTGGGGAGTGATTTCTCGCTTTCTGTCTCTGTCTTTCTGGTGAGTGCACATGCCCTATAGCCAAAACCTCTCCAAAAAAGAAAGAGAAAAGAAAACCTAAAACAAATAAACAAAACCCCCCAAAACAAATATCTCATTAAAACAATTCTACTCTTGGGCCAGCAGTTGACGTGGAAGTTAAGGCACAGGGTACCACGTAGCTGTCGAGTCCTGGACCAAGCAGCTAGACAGTCACGCCAGGTGCTTTCGTGTGCATTCCCAAAATCCTGAGAAGAGACTGAAGGAGAGGGATTGCAGTGTGGCCATACCCCAACTCCTGGATAGTGTTTTCTCACTTTTCCTTCCTCTGTCTGGTGAGCACATGTGCCCTAGTAAAACTAAAGAGAAAGAAAAACTGGACCCTTGACTTCTATAACCATTACAGCTCCATAGTATCCTCTTCCAAGAAGCTGAGCCCCATTCATCTCTACAGCAGGCCTGTCTATCCATAGGTATTGCCTTTCCCATTACTAAGCCTTCTGCAGTCAGACTGCCTCTGGAGCACCTGGAGATAGGCCATAGAGATGAGACTGGAAATTTAGTATCTTTCTTTCTTTTGTTTTTGTTTTTGCCATAGGGTTCACCAGAGAGAGAGACAAACAGAAAGTGAAAAGTCATCCCCCAGGGGGTATGACCACACCAAAATCCCTTCTCCTCCATTATCCTCTCAGGATTTGGGGCAGGCACACACACATACAGCCAGTGTGATTTTTTTTTAATCATTCTTTTTTTAAAATTTCTCTTTATTTATTCATTCATTAATTTTTAATTTGACCAGAGAGAAAGAGAGAGATAAGGTGAGAAAGCAAGCCACCAGGTCCAGGACTTGCACTGTGGTCAGCCACGTGGGAGCGCTCAGTGCCTTAACCACCACGCCACCCGCTGGTCCCGCCAGTGTGATTTTTAAGCCACCACAACCTGGCTGCAACAGTTGGCCATGTGGTACCCAGTGCCTTAGCCATCACACCACCTGCTGGCCCCAGTGCCTATCTCTTTCTAAAGATGATCTCTTCATAGTCAACAGCACAGATCCTTTGATTTGATTTCATAAGATCCTCGTCAAATAGACTCGGAGTGTCAAGTGTACAAAAGAGAAAAATATTCTGGGGAAAATTCTGCTTTTAAACAATCTGAGTTTTCTAACTGTCTAAACAACAGTGGCCCACCAGGACAACAGCAGTCTCCTCCCTTCTGTCCCTGAAGCTCACCAAGAGTTGCTCAAAAGCACATGGAGTCACCTGCCTATCCCATTGTCCTTGTCAGTCCACGGCAAGGTTTCAGCCACCCGAAGGACTTGCTGAGGTCAGCTCTGAGCACGCTGGGAGAAGTGAGACCTGGCACTTCCCCAGGGAGGGAAAACAAGAGGAAATATGTTATAACACATGATGACAAAAATATTCAGATAGACATTTATAAAATGTGCTACAAAAGTCAAAGCAAGGAGTGAGGTGGGGTGGGGAGTTCGGAGAAGAGCTGACCCTGAGCTGGACCTTGAAGGATAAATACGAGTTTGCCAGAAGGAGGTAGTGGGATTCAATCTGCAGAGTATAGGAAGGTGAGGAGCTTGAAGCACAGCATGTTGGGGGAAGTCCAAGCATCTTGCAGTGGCAGGAATTTCATGGGGTGGGGTGGGGAAGGGGAAAGGAGAGCAGTGAAGAGTGGGTACAACCAGGGGCAGCTTGGGGTAGACTGGAATGGGGTTGAGGATTGGTCCTGAGCAGCAATGAGCCTCTAGAGGTTTATAAGCAGTTCAGGTCAACGGTCACAGTTCTGCTCCAATAACCGGGGAGCAGACAAGTGAAGTGAGAAGGCTTGGCAATGGCTGAAATGCTAGCAGAGAAGCTGCTGCATCAGCCCCCAGGGAGGACAAACAGGGTGTGGGCCACATTCAAGGCTCAGGTGATGGGGATGGGGAATGGAGAGAACCTGGCAGACCTGAGCACAGAGCAGGCAGCGGGCGCTTGGGCACTGACACCGTGTCAGGACAGGAAGGTGCCTCTTTGCTCCTCTGCCCCTTTGCTCCAGGCAGTCAGTCACGGACACTGAGAGGAACAGGTGCAGTCAGTGGGACAGGGGATGTAGAAGGAGAAAGAGGTTTGTTTAGGAAGGGAAATAACGGGAAAGTCTGAGGCTTGCTGAGCTTGAGGTGCCCGATGGTCATTCGAGCAGGGACATCTGCCTGGCAGTGGGGAATGGGCCTGCAGCTCAGGAAAATCTATGGGGGATGGATCTTGCATTCTCTCACAGAAGCCCATAGAGAGATTGGTTTTGACCCAGAACATTGCAGAGCCATTGTAATTCTAAAGCCAGGGGAGTAAGGCTCATTCAATGCACCACAAAGGGAGGAAAGCTCATCTAGCAGCTGAAAAAGAGGGCCTGGTACCAGACCAGACTGGGAAGGTTTCTGATTTGGCCTGCGTGGGTGGGGGGGGTGTTCTTTGGTATGTGAGAGTTCTTTGATATTTTGGATAGTAGCAGAATGTCCCTTCTGAAGAATTAAGTAATTCCTAGCAGCTGGCATATACTTATGAACCCTTTGCGTGAATCTTTATATCTGCCCGCAGGTGAGAAGAATGTGTTTTGTGACACTGGTCCCTGCGGGGGTGGGGAGAATAAGACAATTACAAAATAAAGTTATGAAACAAGTTGCCCTTCTTCTCTTTTCACAGGGTTTGATTAGATCTAGTAAGAGGACCATTTGATATGGTAGAGCAGGGTGTACATTGAACAAAACCGGGGGTGGAATTCTTATTTTAGACTGCACAGAAATGACTATCTATTATGAAAAATTGCAGGCAGATGGCAGTAAAATGCCTTAAGGAAGGGAACATCTTTTTTTCTTTCTTTCTTTCTTTCTTTCTTTCTTTCTTTCTTTCTTTCTTTCTTTCTTTCTTCCTTTTTCTTTCTTTCTTTCTTTTTTATTTTTCTCTTAATTTGCTAGTGGATGTGTGTGCTTACCAGAGAAAGAGAGAGAGGGAAAGTGAGAAAGAACCCCCCATGGGACATGGTCACCCCATAGTCCCTCCTCCTCTATTCCTCTCTCCCTTTCAGGACTTTGGGCATGCATGCACATGCACCTGGCTTATTTTTTTAAGCTTCTGGGTTCAGGACTCTAACTATGCAGTTGGCCATGTGGGATTCAGCCCCTTAACCACCAGACCACGGGATGACTACGGGGAACATCTTTTTCTAATTTGCACAAAGACGCTTTCTGAGTGACTCTAAATTCTCCCTCCCCGGTGGGCTAGCTAGGGTGGTAGGGGTGGCTGGACTCCACATGACCAGCTGCATGGTTTGAGTTCCATTCTTAACAGCTTGAAAAGCATGCATACCCAAAATCCCAAATGGGGGGGGGATTGAGAAGGGATTGTGGTGTGACTATTCTTCGTAGGGGGAAGGGGGGTGCTTTATAACTTCCCCTCTTTGTCTCTCAGGTGACTGTGCACACCTCTGGAAAATTCAAAAATAATTCTCCCTCTATGCTGACATCCAACCACTGCGTGTCAAACATAAGTCCAGAAACATACTCATTTCAATTAGAAGGCTGAAAGGAAACATAAGTTATTCATTCTTCAGTTGCCAGAACCACACTACGAACATTGGCCTGGAAATCTGTCTTAAGCCACAGCAAAAACAATTCAAGATATAATCACGCCTAAAATAATTTTTTTTTTTTAAATTGCAAGAGGGCCCATGAGCTGAGATGGGGGATGAGAACGAACCCCCTATGGGAGACGTTCATGCATCAATCCCTTCTCCATTTCTCCTTTCAGGATTTTGGGCACTCAAGCCCAGTGAGGTTTTCAAGATGCTGAGTCTGGGACCCAAACCACACAGTCAGCTATGTGGGATGTGGCTATCCTAACCATCACACCACCAGCTGGCCCAGGCTTGAAACCTTTTTTTTCGGAGAGGATTTTGCAGGACTCGAACCACAGTCAACTACATGGGAGTCCAGCGGCATAGCCATTACACTAACTGCTGGTCCCTTGAAATCTTTTTATAGTCGAATCCAACATTCCTTTCCCAAAGGGCATGTGTAGCATCTCTAGTTTCTGCTTACATTTGTGGAAATGGCAAAAGGAGCCATGAGATAATCTTGACTCCTCTACTTCATTGTTAAAAGTCACACACCAGTTTCTTAAGTAGAAGAGATGCTTTTACTTGAACATACATCAAGAATACCACGCATATCTTTAACATTGTTCAAATTAATTCCAAAGGGGCTATCAGGTGGTGTGGTGGTTAGGGTGCTAGATTCCCACATGGTCTATCACAGTTTGAGTCCCAGACCTGGTGGCTTGCTTTCTAGCTTTCTCCCTCTCTCTCTGGTCAAATTAAAAATAATAATTATGATGAATGAAATGAAATAATTTTAAAAATTAATTCCAAGGAAAGAAATACTTACAGCTATTACACTTAGCTGTAATTTATTTTTATTTTTAAAATGTGTTTATTGCCTGACATCCTCCCTGGATATCAAAAGCTTTGGAGAATGCAAAGCTTTCTTATTGCTGACTCCTCAATCCCCATAAAACTCCTA
Source organism: Tupaia belangeri chinensis (assembly GCF_000334495.1). NCBI lineage: Eukaryota > Metazoa > Chordata > Mammalia > Scandentia > Tupaiidae > Tupaia > Tupaia belangeri. The sequence goes on along the minus strand of NW_006202562.1, from coordinate 8,142,736 downwards.
GGAACATACAAGTGCTCAGTATCTTTTTGGCTGACTGCTAGGCAAATCTGTTCAGCCTTTTTGTTTTTAAGGTTGTTGTTTTAGATTTTGCCATATGGTGTCTGTGCTTACTGGAGAGAGACAGAGAGAAAGGGGAAGTAAGAAATCACCCATTGGGGGGATGGCCACACTGCAATTCCCTCCCCTCCATTCTCCTCTCAGGATTCGGGACATGCACATGCCTGGCATGTTCTCAAGCCACCAGGACTTGGTGGTTTCAAGGTCCAGGACTTGAGCCCAGAGTCAGCCATGTGAGATCCAGCACCTTAACCATCTGACCACTTGCTGGCCCCTTGTTCAATCTTTTAAACTAAGATTTAAAATAATTTAATCAGGATAAGAAATCAGGGGTGGGACCAGCAGTTAGTGTAATGGCTATGTTGCTGGACTCCCACGTAGTTGACCGCAGTTCGCGTCCCGGACCCGGTGGCTTAAAACTCACGCCAGGCGCGTGTGTGTGCATGCCCAAGATCCCGAGAGGAGAATGGAGGAGAAGGGATTGCGGTGTAGCCATCCCCCCTGGGGGGTGATTTCTCGCTTTCTGTCTCTGTCTGTCCGGTGAGCGCACACGCCCTATAGTGAAAACCTCTCCAAAAAAAAAAAAAAAGAAATCAGAGAGTCACATGACACTCTGTAGGGCAGATTCACATGGGCTCATGTCTGGAGACCTCCCTGAGTACACTGGCTATACGCTTGCCCACGATCCAGGCCAACTGAGGCTGGGGTTGGATCATGGCATTGAGCCTCTGTCAGGCAGGCTGTATTTCTCTTTCTCTCTCATAGGATAAATTAATAAGAAAAAGAAAAGAAATTAAGAACTAGGTAATTTAACAGTATAATGATAATCATGTTGATGAGTGTGGCGAATATTTATTGAGTAATTACTATGTGCCAGGGTACTATTCTGATGGCCTAACTATACAGACTGACTCCTCAGAATCCACAGACCCTGTGCAAGTTAAGAAATTACAGGACTGGAGCCTACTCCATGGCACTGCAGGCTGGATTCCACGTAGGGAGGATGGTGTCTATCTTAAATTATATCCGTTCTTAAAATACAATTTAAAAGTTCAGTCTCAGGGACTAGCAGGTGGCATGGTGGTTAAGGCACTAGATACTCCCACATGGCTGACCATGGTTCAAATATTATATATATATATATAGTGAAACTTCAATCTCACAACTCTTTGGAAAGACACAGAGTCAGCAGATCCCTTTGGGCTCCGGACAATTGAATTTTCTTTTTTTTTTTTTTGGAGAAGTTTTTCCCTATAGGGCACATGCGCTCGCCAGATAGACAGAGAGAGACAGAGAGACAGAAAGCGAGAAATCACCCCCCAGGGAGGATGGCCATGCCACAATCCCTTCTCCTCCGTTCTCCTCTCGGGATCTTGGGCACGCACGCACATGCACCCGGCGTGAGTTTTAAGTCATTGGGTCCAGGATGCAAACCGTGGCCGACTACCTGGGAGTCCAGCAACATAGCCATTACGCTAACTGCTGGTCCCTGGACAATTGAATTTTGATTGTTGAGAAGTTGACTCTGTCCCATCTTCCCACTCTCTGTTTTGCGGAAAGGTCCTACCTGGAAAGGAAGTGATTTCTGTGCTTAGGGTGCCCCCTTCTGTTTTAAGGCTGAAGATGCATAAAAAAGCCAGGGACAAGGCTTTCAGTGGAGGAAGAGCTTAGGTCATGGTGGGAGAACCTCTGACTTTCAATGCAGCCAAGAACCTAGCCATGACTAGTTCAAACACATGTTACAGAGGGAGAAACTGAAGCCCAGTGAGATCAAATGCTTGTTCATGGTCACTCACCAGTTAGATCTCAAAAGAGGAATAAACTGGATTCCTTGACCATGTTCCCATTAACAAGATGAAATGTTTTTAGTCTTTTCCACCTCTATAAAATTAAAAACCCTGGGGGCCAGCAGATGGCATAATGGCTACATTGCTGGACTCCCACGTAGTCGACTGCAGTCGAATCCCAACCGGTGGCTTAAACTCACACCAGGCGCGTGTATGTGTGTGCCCAAGACCCCGAGAGGAGAATGGAGGACAAGGGACTGCGGCGTGGTCATCCTCCTTGGGTGGTGATTTCTCGCTTTCTGTCTCTCTGTCTCTCCATGTCTTTCTGGCAAGCGCATGCACCCTATAGCAAAACAGTGACTGAGGGCTGCATCCCTAGAGCAGTGGCCCAGTGCTGTGCACTGGGAATCAGATCCCGCTTGGCCAACTATAGTCTGAAACCTAACCCCCGTAACTTGAAAAATATGCTGGGTCCATCTGTGCCCATGCTCGAAATGCTGATGGTTTGGAGAAATGGAGGACAGAGGACTATGGCATAATCACTCCCCGTTAGGGATATTTTTTTAAGAGAGATTTTTGCTACAGGGCTTGTGTGCTCACCAGAGAGACAGAAAGCAAGAAATCACCCCCGGAGGGAAATGACCATGTTGTAACCCATTCTCCTTTATTCTCCTCAGGATTTTGGGCACGCGCACACACACACACTGGCTGTTTCAAGTTGCAGGACTTGAACTGCAGTTGGCCACGTGGGAGTCCAGCGATGTAACCATTACGCCATTAGCTGGTCTCCCCCATTGGAGATTTTCTCTCTCTCTCTCCCCCCTCCACGACCCCTTTCTCATACACAGTGTCCTCTGGCAAAACAAAAACAAAACAGTACTTTTCTTAGTTTCCTCTTTTCAGCAGGTTTTGTGCGTTGTGACTTCATTCGCTCACCAGTGTATGGGACTGCATTGAGTAAGGCAGCTGAGGACATTCACATAACGCGATATACCTTCTGTCTTGCCTCCCGCCACTCCCCACCCCATGCTCCCTCTGAGCTCACCGCTCTGCACCCTGCAGCACTGTGAGTGGGAGTTTGTGCATCCACCTCTCACTGCTACTTGAATACTGTATTTTTTTTTAAGCAGCATACTACTTGGATGTCTAATGCTGACTGAGAAATACAGAGGGAGCACTGACAATGGACATTGTGACTTTGGAGACAGGGTCTACAGCCTAGGAGTTAAGGAAGCTGGATCCCACATGGCCAACTGTGGTTCGAATCCAAGCTCTGGCAGCTTAAGAAACATGCCGAACACACGCACATGTGTACCCCAAATCCCAAATCCCGACAGGATGGAGAAATAGAAGAGAAGCCACTGTAGTGTGACCACACCCATTGGGGGTGTTTTCTGTCTCTGTCTCCCTCTGGCAATTAAAAAAAATCATAACTTTGTAACCATCGGAGAAAAAAATGGTTTGGGCAAGAATCATTGACAGATGCAGGGTCATAAGGTGTCTCCCAGAGACGGTCTTACAAACAAGGGAAAATACAGTGTCTGTACAAGGCAGAATTCAATTGCAACACCAAATGTCCTGAGATGCTCATGTCACTTACCTAAGCATTCTGATCAGGCTTGGCTAATCTGAACCTAAACACGTGGAAACTTTATACAAACCCCAAATGGGACATGTTCAACTACCAAAAAGAAGAACTCTGCCCTTTAAAACGTTGTTAATCAGCTTGTCAGCAGTTGGCATGATAGTTAAGGCACTGGACTCCCACATGGCTGACCGCAGTTTGAGTCCTGGACCTGGCAGCTTGAAAATCACACTGGCCACATGTGCATACACGCCCAAAATCCCAGGAGGAGAATGAACAAGAAGGAATTTCAGTATGACCATCCCCCCTGGGGGGTGATTTCTCACTTACCCTCTCACTGTTTTTCTCTGTCTCTCTCCTCTCTGGCAAGCACACATATCCTATGACGAAACTTTAAATAAATAAAGCCTTAAAAGAAAATGTTGTTACAAAAGACCAAACAAAACGTAAAAGAGAATACGACAGGGAGCAGCAGGTGGTGTGGTGGTTGAGGCACTGGACACTCCCACATGGCTGACCATAGTTCGAGTCCTGGACCTGGAGGCTTGCTTTCTCACTTTCTCTCTCTCATCTCTCTCTGGTCAAGTTAAAATAAATGAATGAATAAATAATAAAATAATTTTTTTTAATAAAAAGACTATCTACTTCTTTTAAAAAAAGAGAGAGAGAATATTGACAGATATTCCAGGTTAAAGGAGACTAAGACTATGACAATGAAACCTAATCCTAGGCTGGATCCCATACTAGAAGAGAAAAAATGTTACAAAGTACATTATCAGATTAATCCTCAAAATGAAATAATAGATAATGGGCTATGTAGACATATTGCATCAATGTGAATGTTCCCCTAATCCTAACCCTATTAATTTATTGAATGTAATAACTCTACCGCGGTCATGTAACAGAATGCCCCTGTTCTTAGGAAATAAACACTGACTTAATTAAGGGCCTTTGATGTATGCAACTTACTTTCAAACAGTATGCGTGTGTATAATACATTTCTGTATGCATATACATCTCTCTATATATATTGGTCAAGAAAAGTCAAGACACATTTCTATAGAGAAAAAATGTTACTAGGAGCAGCAGTTAGCGTAATGGCTATGTTGCTGGACTCCCATGTAGCTGACCACAGTTCGATTCCTGGACCCAGTGGCTTAAGCCCACGCTGGGCACATGTATGTGCATGCCCAAGATCCCGAGAGGAGAATGGAGGAGAAGGGATTGCGGCACGGTCATCCCCCCTGGGGGGTGATTTCTTGCTTTCTGTCTCTCTATCTCTCTCTGCCTTCCTGGCGAGCGCACTAGCCCTATAGCAAAAACCTCTCCAAAAAAAAAAAAAAGATATACTTGTTTTGGTTCTTTTTGTTTTGACTGCTTTTTGCATTTTAAGGATAGGTTGATAGTATCTTAGGAGCTTGGAAAAAGACAAATGTAAACTTTATTCAAGCCTAGTGTGTGTAATAACCTCCTCAAATGAGTCAATATTTAGTATTTTTCTCACTTTAACCATTCAGTTAAGAAACCAGAGAGTCAGGCAGACCATACTGTCAGAATAAGAACCACATTTTCTTTTTTTTTTTTTTTTTATTTGACAGAAGATACATGCACTGGAGAGAGACAGAGAGAGAAAGGGAGGGAAAGAAAGCACCTCCCATTAGACATGGTCATGCCACAATCTCTTCTGTCCTTTCTCCATCCTGTCAAGATTTTGGGCATGCACGCACACATGCTTGGCATGTTTTTCATGCTGCCAGGATTGGGACTCGAAGCACAGTTGAAGATGTAGGATCCCGCTCCCTAAACCACTAGACCATGGGCTAATTCAGGATCACATCTCTTATTTGTTTTTTAGTTTTTGCTGTAAGACACATTCACTCACCAGAGAGACAGGGAGAGAGTGGGAAAGGAAGGAATCACTTCATGGGAGAGAATGGTCATGCCATAGTCCCTGTCAAGCTTCCAGGTCTGAGACTAACTGTGGTGGGTCATGTGCGAGTCTAGCACCTTAACTACATACCACCTGCTGGCCCAGGGCTATGTTTTATAATAAGATCTCTACAAACTAAAATTAAGACTTAATAATATCAGGCATGGCAGTTAAGGTGCTGGACTCCCTCATGGGTGATTGTAGTTCAAGTCCCGGACCTGGCAGCTTGCTTTTTCACTGCCCCCAGCCCAGTCAAATAGAAAAATAAATAGTAATGATTAAAAAATTAAGTAAATAATTCTTTTTTAAAAAAGAATATCTACATGGGTCAAAGAATATGGAATTGTTAGAGGAACTTGGGGAATACCTTTAACTTTCAAAGATCTACCCTAACATATCATAAAATGAAACCTACACATGTTCTATTAATAGTAATTAAACTACCTACAAGAAGAAGAAGAAGAAGAAGAAGAAGAAGAAGAAGAAGAAGAAGAAGAAGAAGAAGAAGAAGAAGAAGAAGAAGGAGAAAAACTTCTCCAAGGAATGTAAGAAAATTTGGAGTCTAAATCACAAAAATATACAGTATAGGGCTGGCTGTTGGCCTGATGGTTAAGGGAGCTGGATGCCCCATAGTCAACCATGTGGTCTGAGTCCTGGACCCAGCAGCTTAAGAAATATGTCAGGTGCATGTGTGTGCATGCCCAAAATCCTGATAGGAGGGAGATATGGGGGAGAAGGGATTGCAGCATGACTATTCCCCATGGAGTGTGCTTTCTCCTCTCCTCTCTCTCTTATTGGTGGGTGCAGATGCCCTCTAGGGAAAAAGAAAAAATCCAATATAAAGTAAAAAGAGGGGAGGTGAAACAGATGGTGTGATGGTTAAGGTGTGTGTGTGCATGACCAAAATTCCAAGAGGGAACTGGAAGAACAGGGATTGCAGCATGGCCATCTCCCGAGGGGTGATTTCTTACTTCCCCTCTCTCTGTCTCTTTCTGGTGAGCATACATGCCGTATGTTTTAAAAACTTAAAAATAATTACGTGTAGAGAAATTGCAAGTGTGACCCATCATAAGAAAAAATAAAGAGAAACAGGCCCTGGGATGGTTCAGAGGTCTTAGCACACAAACTTAACAGCAGCTATTAGAAATGTATTAAAAGAAAATATGTGCACAGTGAGTGAACAAACGGGGCTGGAAGTCTCACCTGAAAAGTGAAAGTTATGAATAAAGAGCCAAGTGGGAGTTCTAAAACTAAAAATATGACAAATAAAATTTTGAAATTTGGAGGCTTGACCCTGATCCTGGCATCTCACTTTCCTCCCCAAACAGCATGAGTTTCACCCCCATTTCACTACCTTCTCCTCCAACTCCTGGTCCCTGGGCTCCAACCAGGTACCCAGGCATGGGGTCCAGCCAGCCAGCAGCACCACCAGTGTCTATGTAGGACTGTGAGGTGACCACTGTGGTGCTCTCCTTAATCTGCTGGGACCAGTATTTGGTCAGCTTTTCTGCATAGACACCAGTGTTTATGCAGGTGCCGAGGGCTCAGGCTCCTGGATCTCTGCCCAGCACCGGCAGCATCTGGGGTGGCAGGGATGGCTGGGGGGTGGTGGGAATGGGGAGCATCCAGGGCAAGAAGGAGGCCATTCAAGACTTGAATGACCACCTGGCCTCCTACCTGGCAGAATGAGGAAACTGGGGACTGATAATTGGAAGCTGAAGAGCAAAATCTGGGAATACCCGGAGAAGAAGGAACCCCAGGTCAGAGACTGGTTGCATTACTTGAAGACCATCAAGGAGCTAAGAGCTCAGATCTTTGCAAATTCTGTGGACAAAGCCTGCATTGTTCTGCAGATAGACAATACCCGTCTTGCTGCGGATGACTGCAGAGTCAAGTATGAGAAAGAACTGGCCATGCGTCAGTCTTGAGCATGACATCTATGGACTCCACAAGGTCACTAATGACACCAATGTCACTCAGCTGCATGCAGCTAGAGACAGAGATAAAGGCTCTCTGGAGGAGGTGTTCTTCATGAAGAACCATGAGGAAGTAAATGGCCTACAAGCCCAGGTTGCCAGCTCTAGGTCAATTGTGGAAGTGTCTTTTTTATTTTTTAGCAGAGCTCTTTTGCTATAGGGCACATGTATTTGCCAGGGAGACAGAAAGTGAGAAATAACCCTCCAGGGGGGATGGCCATGTCACAATCCCTTCTCCTCCATTCTACTCTTGGGATCTTGGACATGCATGCACATGTGCCTGGTACGAGTTTGAAGCCAGTGAACCAGGACTCGAAACGGGGTCAGCTATGTGGGAGTCCAGCAATGTATCTGCTATGCCATCTGCTGGTCTTGCTCCCAAATTTCAAGACCTCAGCAAGATCATGGCAGACATTTGGGCCCAATCTGAAGTTGGCTCAGAAGAACCAAGAAAAGCTGGACAAATACTGGTCCCAGCAGATTGAGGAGAGCACCAAAGTGGTCACCTCACAGTCCACCAAGGTTGGAGCTACAGAATCAACACTCTCAGAGCTGAGGTGCACAGTCCAGTACTTGGAGATTGAGCTGGACTCAATGAGAAATCTGAAGGCCAGCTTGGAGAACAGCTTCTCCAAGTGAGAGGTGGAGGCCCACTATGTCATGTAGATGGAGCAGCTCAACAGAGTCCTGCTGTACCTGGAGTCAGAGCTGGCACAGACCCGGGCAGAAGGGTAGCACCAGGCCCAGGAGTACAAGCTCTGCTGAACATCAAGGTCAAGCTGGAGCTGAGAGAATGCCACCTACTGCCACCTGCAGGAAGACTGTGAGGACTTCAGTCTCGGTAATACCCTGGGCAGCAGCAAATCTATGCAGACCATCCAGAAGACCACCACCCACAGGATGGTGGATAGCAAGGTGGTGTCTGAGACCAACACCACCAAAGTTTTGAAGCACTGAGACAGCAGGAGCAGGGTGCCCTTGGGGACCAAGAGGTCAATAAAAAATGCAGAGGTAAAAATATTTTTAAAAATTCATTAGATAGGTTTGACAGATTGAAGATGGCTAAAGAAAGTTCTATAAACTACAAATTGGTCTCTAGATATTAACTAGTCTAGTAAAAAGGAAAAAAGTACTGAGGATGGGACCAGCAGATGGCATAAGGGTTCCATCACTGGACTCCCACATAGTCAACTGCAATTTAAGTTCTGGACCTGGTGACTTAAAACTCATGTCGGGTGTGCATGTGTGCATGCCCAAGATCCTGAGAGGAGAATGGAGAAGGGACTGCAACCTGTTGGGGGTGATTTCTCACTTCCTGTCTCTCTCTGTCTCTCCAGCAAGTACACACACCCTGTAGCAAAAAATCTCTTTAAAAAATATACTGAGGGGACCAGCAGGCAGCATAATGGCTATGTCGCTTGACTCTTATGTAGCCAACCGCAGTTCGAGTCCTGGACCCAGTGACTTAAACTCACGCCGGGAATGTGTGTGTGCGTGCCCAAGATCCTGAGAGGAGAATGGAGAAGGGATTGTGGTGTGGCCAACCCCCTGGGGGGTGATTTCTTGCTTTCTGTCTCTCTGTCTCTCTGGTGAGCACACACGCCCTGTAGCAAAACAAACAAACAAACAAACAAAACAAAAACCTCTCCCAAAAAAAAGAAAGCATATATATACTGATGAAAACTGGCCAGAGCCTCGGTGAAATATGGGACAACACCAAATGGTCTAACATATGTATAACTGAAGACTCAAAGTAGAAAGAATTGAGAAAGGGGCTAAAAAGTTATTTAAAGAGATGACAACCAAAGTTCCCAAATATTTATTTATTTATTTATAGAGTTTTGCTTTTAGGGTACATGAACTTTGTGGGAGGCTGCGTACCAGCGAATATTGCGGGTTTCTCAGAAAGCAAACAATTACACAATGTCTGTGGGAGGCTGCGCACCAGCGAATATCACTCTTAGGTTTCGGTTTCTCAGCAAATAATTACACAATGCCAAAGGCCATGATTGGCTCCCCTTCAAAACCTCACCTTCAAAACCATACTCTGATTGGCTACTTCCCATAGCAAATTGGTGAGCTTAGAATCCCTCAGACTTGCATATCTGGCACCTCATGATTGGTCCACAGAAGCAACCAATCATAACCCACCTTTTACAATCCGTCATTCAACCAATCACTGCCCAGCAGCATGTATATAACCACGACCCCTGGCCCACAATCTCCAGACGACCCTGAAGACCTTGAAGAGTTGTAACACCATCATCTCCAGACGACCCTGAAGACCCTGAAGAGTTGTAACACTGTCATCTCCAGACGACCTGAAAGACCCTGAAGAGTTGTGACACCGCGTCGTCTTTGGACGAACCTGAAGAGTTGTGACACTGCGTCGTCTTCGGATGACCCTGAAGAGTTGTGATACCATGTCGTCTCCAGACAACCCTGAGGGGCTGTGGCACTGTGTCATCTCCATGCTGCCCACAATAAAAGGACGACCCTGACTCTGCGTAGTCTCTGTGTTGTAACACCGTGCTGCTTGTCCCGGCTCTCACTCCTTCACTGTGGTGCTCTCCTTAATCTGCTGGGACCAGTATTTGGTCAGCTTTTCTGCATAGACACCAGTGTTTATGCAGGTGCCGAGGGCTCAGGCTCCTGGATCTCTGCCCAGCACCGGCAGCATCTGGGGTGGCAGGGATGGCTGGGGGGTGGTGGGAATGGGGAGCATCCAGGGCAAGAAGGAGGCCATTCAAGACTTGAATGACCACCTGGCCTCCTACCTGGCAGAATGAGGAAACTGGGGACTGATAATTGGAAGCTGAAGAGCAAAATCTGGGAATACCCGGAGAAGAAGGAACCCCAGGTCAGAGACTGGTTGCATTACTTGAAGACCATCAAGGAGCTAAGAGCTCAGATCTTTGCAAATTCTGTGGACAAAGCCTGCATTGTTCTGCAGATAGACAATACCCGTCTTGCTGCGGATGACTGCAGAGTCAAGTATGAGAAAGAACTGGCCATGCGTCAGTCTTGAGCATGACATCTATGGACTCCACAAGGTCACTAATGACACCAATGTCACTCAGCTGCATGCAGCTAGAGACAGAGATAAAGGCTCTCTGGAGGAGGTGTTCTTCATGAAGAACCATGAGGAAGTAAATGGCCTACAAGCCCAGGTTGCCAGCTCTAGGTCAATTGTGGAAGTGTCTTTTTTATTTTTTAGCAGAGCTCTTTTGCTATAGGGCACATGTATTTGCCAGGGAGACAGAAAGTGAGAAATAACCCTCCAGGGGGGATGGCCATGTCACAATCCCTTCTCCTCCATTCTACTCTTGGGATCTTGGACATGCATGCACATGTGCCTGGTACGAGTTTGAAGCCAGTGAACCAGGACTCGAAACGGGGTCAGCTATGTGGGAGTCCAGCAATGTATCTGCTATGCCATCTGCTGGCCTTGCTCCCAAATTTCAAGACCTCAGCAAGATCATGGCAGACATTTGGGCCCAATCTGAAGTTGGCTCAGAAGAACCAAGAAAAGCTGGACAAATACTGGTCCCAGCAGATTGAGGAGAGCACCAAAGTGGTCACCTCACAGTCCACCAAGGTTGGAGCTACAGAATCAACACTCTCAGAGCTGAGGTGCACAGTCCAGTACTTGGAGATTGAGCTGGACTCAATGAGAAATCTGAAGGCCAGCTTGGAGAACAGCTTCTCCAAGTGAGAGGTGGAGGCCCACTATGTCATGTAGATGGAGCAGCTCAACAGAGTCCTGCTGTACCTGGAGTCAGAGCTGGCACAGACCCGGGCAGAAGGGTAGCACCAGGCCCAGGAATACAAGCTCTGCTGAACATCAAGGTCAAGCTGGAGCTGAGAGAATGCCACCTACTGCCACCTGCAGGAAGACTGTGAGGACTTCAGTCTCGGTAATACCCTGGGCAGCAGCAAATCTATGCAGACCATCCAGAAGACCACCACCCACAGGATGGTGGATAGCAAGGTGGTGTCTGAGACCAACACCACCAAAGTTTTGAAGCACTGAGACAGCAGGAGCAGGGTGCCCTTGGGGACCAAGAGGTCAATAAAAAATGCAGAGGTAAAAATATTTTTAAAAATTCATTAGATAGGTTTGACAGATTGAAGATGGCTAAAGAAAGTTCTATAAACTACAAATTGGTCTCTAGATATTAACTAGTCTAGTAAAAAGAAAAAAAGTACTGAGGATGGGACCAGCAGATGGCATAAGGGTTCCATCACTGGACTCCCACATAGTCAACTGCAATTTAAGTTCTGGACCTGGTGACTTAAAACTCATGTCGGGTGTGCATGTGTGCATGCCCAAGATCCTGAGAGGAGAATGGAGAAGGGACTGCAACCTGTTGGGGGTGATTTCTCACTTCCTGTCTCTCTCTGTCTCTCCAGCAAGTACACACACCCTGTAGCAAAAAATCTCTTTAAAAAATATACTGAGGGGACCAGCAGGCAGCATAATGGCTATGTCGCTTGACTCTTATGTAGCCAACCGCAGTTCGAGTCCTGGACCCAGTGACTTAAACTCACGCCGGGAATGTGTGTGTGCGTGCCCAAGATCCTGAGAGGAGAATGGAGAAGGGATTGTGGTGTGGCCAACCCCCTGGGGGGTGATTTCTTGCTTTCTGTCTCTCTGTCTCTCTGGTGAGCACACACGCCCTGTAGCAAAACAAACAAACAAACAAACAAAACAAAAACCTCTCCCAAAAAAAAGAAAGCATATATATACTGATGAAAACTGGCCAGAGCCTCGGTGAAATATGGGACAACACCAAATGGTCTAACATATGTATAACTGAAGACTCAAAGTAGAAAGAATTGAGAAAGGGGCTAAAAAGTTATTTAAAGAGATGACAACCAAAGTTCCCAAATATTTATTTATTTATTTATAGAGTTTTGCTTTTAGGGTACATGAACTTTGTGGGAGGCTGCGTACCAGCGAATATTGCGGGTTTCTCAGAAAGCAAACAATTACACAATGCCAAAGGCCATGATTGGCTCCCCTTCAGAAACCTCACCTTCAGAACCATACTCTGATTGGCTACTTCCCAAAAAGGCCACAATTGGTTCCCTTCAAAAAAACCTGACCTTCAAAACCATACTCTGGCCACTTCCCATAGCAAATCGGTGAGCTTAGAATCCCTCAGATTTGCATAATCCGGCACCTCATGATTGGTCCACAGAAGCAACCAATCATAACCCACCTTTTACAATCCTTCATTCAACCAATCACTGCCCAGCAGCATGTATATAACCACGACCCCTGGCCCACAATCTCCAGACGACCCTGAAGACCTTGAAGAGTTGTAACACCATCATCTCCAGACGACCCTGAAGACCCTGAAGAGTTGTAACACTGTCATCTCCAGACGACCTGAAAGACCCTGAAGAGTTGTGACACCGCGTCGTCTTTGGACGAACCTGAAGAGTTGTGACACTGCGTCGTCTTCGGATGACCCTGAAGAGTTGTGATACCATGTCGTCTCCAGACAACCCTGAGGGGCTGTGGCACTGTGTCATCTCCATGCTGCCCACAATAAAAGGACGACCCTGACTCTGCGTAGTCTCTGTGTTGTAACACCGTGCTGCTTGTCCCGGCTCTCACTCCTTCCCTCAGGAAACCTGTTCGATTGTCCCCCCGGGTCGGGACAGCACTTGCAAGAGAGATAAAAGAGACAGAAAGACAGAAAGCAAGAAATCATCTCCTATGAGGAATGGCCACAATCCTGACTCCTCCATTTTCCTCTCAGCATATTGTGCACATAAGCACATATGCCTGGTGTGAGTTTTAAGCCACTGGATCCAGGACTTGAACCACGGTCGACTACACGGGAGTCCAGCAATGTAACCATAACACCATCTGCTGGTCCCCAAAGTTTCCAAATTTAATTAAAAATCTTGGTTTGCAAATTAGAGAATCTCAATAAACCTTAAACCAGACAAATAACTGACAAGAACTATTTAAACACATCAAATGTCAAACTGTACCAAAAACAAAGGAAAATCTCAAGAGTAGCCAGAGACAAAGACGCACATATACAGGAAACAGAAATATAAATTAAACCTGATTTCCAATTAGAAATAATAGAACATACTAGAATATAAATAGTAGAAAAAAAGGAAAGCAAATCTTTTAGCTCACTAAAGGAAAATTTGTCAACTAAACTCAATATTCAGCAAAAATAATCTTCACAAATGAAGACAAAATAAAAACATCTCTAGACAAACCAACAAAGAATTCATTGCTATGAAACATGCACCGTAAGAAATGGTGTGGACTACATGGGAGTCCAGTGACATAGCCATTACGCCATCTGCTGGTCCCAAGAAGTAGTTTCTCAAGTGAGGTTGTAGTTTGCTTATGGAAACTAAAGCAGGAGTATGGAGACTTTTGCAGGCAAATGTACTTTAACAAACTGAAAACTTTTCTCACTATGGTCATAACAGTCTGTGTAGTTGTTCAGAGCCTGAGATTCTGACTACACTTCCTGCTCTCTTCTCACTGGTGTGTCTTTCTCCCACTCCTCCTCCTGCTTCCTTCTTCAGGGAAGCAAGGAGTCCTTTATTCCTGGAAGTCTTCCCTGGTCTCTTTCTCCAGGCCTGTGAGATGTCAGTCATTTGTGCCCTTCCCTTACAGCACACATCACTGAAGACTTAAACCTGTGTTAACAATTAATTTGTTGGTGAATGACCTAGTTGGGGTCAGGTAGAGAGGAGTGCAAGGGATGGATTCAAGTGAGACTGGGTCAGGACTGAACAGAATTCACAAAGAACCACCAAGCCTCAGGCAGACAAGATGAAGAAATAGATTCATCCTCTGACAACCAAGAAGGAATTTTAGGAAATTCTCATCATCTTTCTCTGTCTCTTTTGGCAATGTAGTCATTTTCTTGGTCTTCCTAGAGAATAATGCAGTTTTAGAAAGCACATCTGAGGAAGTTACAGAGTAGTGAGTGTGTGTACAGATTAAAATATCTGCTCATGACCTCTAAAGCAGAGGTCCCCCAATGGGTCTGTGGCCCTTAGGAAACAGGCTGCACAGCAGGAGACGAGCAGCCAGCCAGCAAGCGAAATTCCATCTGTATTTACAGCTGCTCCCCATCCTGTCAGACCCGCGGCAGGATTAAATTCTCACAGAAGCATGAATTTTAGTGTGAACTATGTGTGAGGGACCCAGGTTGCAGTCCTTATGAGAACCTACTGCCTGATGATCTGAGATAGAGCTGAGGTGGTGATGCCAGCACTGGGAAGCGGCTGCAAATACAGCATTGTAGTGAGTTGTAGACTTAGTTCACGCTGGGACGTTCGAAAAGTCGTGAAGTATTTTTCTGTGTTTTGCGACGCAGAAATGCGTCACGACTTTTCCGACGACCCAACATTACAATGTAATAACAGAAATAAAGTGCACAATAATTGTAATGCGCTTGAATGATCCTGAAACAATCCCCTCCCAATCCACGAAACCAGTCCCTCCCGCCAAAAACGGGAAGCGCTTGCTGCTCTAGAGCGCTCGCGGGCGTTTCAGCTGCCAGCAGTGCTGCCCTGTTTTCAGCCAAGACCCCACAGTCCCGGCAGCCGCCAAGGGCAGGCTGGGCCTCGGGCTGACCTGAGACTGTGTCCCCCAGGAAAAGAACGCGAGTTTGCCTATAACTTGGAGGACGTCAAAACAGAAAAAAGGTCTCAGGGCATCCGCAGGGAGGTCGTTAGGCCGAGGGTGTAGCTCGTCCTGGATGCGCGATCGCGGGGGCACTGCCCACCTCTCCACAGCTCGGGTGGCGTGAAAGGGCCAGTGTAGACACGAGCGCGAAGGAGGCGACACCAGGTTCCCATCCCGCGGTGGGCGCCGAAACGCCCTAGGCCGGGGCAACAGAGACCGGCAGGGAAGTAAACCCACCGGGATTGCCCTGGACCGGAGCAGCGGGAGAAACCCGGCCAGTGCCCCTTTACGTCATTCCCGGGCGCCGAAGGGCAGGACCGGCACCGGAAGCGGAAGTGAAAGTCACTCCACGGGTCACTGTGGAATGTGGTTTCTGACCGAGGGTGAGATTCACGGCCCGGCGAGGAGCTGCGCTCGGGAGCCTCTACGTGGTTTATGCACATGGTCTTTAAAAAAGAGGGGTGGAGTCCAGGTGTCGCAGTGGCCGCTGTCGCGGTGACCGCAGCACGGTACCCAGAACGGCCGGGTCGGAGGCCAGCGGGAGCGCCGAGCCCCGGGGGCTGTGGCCCCCCCGCCCTGCCCACGA
>NW_006202562.1:8119489-8127035 GCF_000334495.1 Tupaia belangeri chinensis | reverse complement strand
TCCCGGCGCCCACCGCAGGAGCTCCCCCGCCGTGGCCGGGGCGACCCCTTGTTCTTTAGTGGTGCCGATGAGGGAGGCCCCCGCAGGACCCTGGCCGCAGCGTGCCCTTCTCTGCGGGAGAGGTAGGGCCTGGAAGGCTGGTCGGGGGGCGAGGCTGGGGACGCGCGGATGGCGCGGGGCAGGGAGTCGCCCGGGGGCCCGCTGGCGGGGCTCAGGCCACGTTCTCCCGAATATCTTATCTTGGGGGTGTGGGCGCTCATCTCCAGCTCACCTGGGTGAAGCTCAGCCTTGGAACCAGGTGACTGCGAGTGGGGATGGGTTTGGCCTTGGCTGAAGTTGCGGGATTGGAGAGGGAGTCGCTTTTGCCGTAAGTCCCCAGGTTTGGGGGCGTTGAGTAAGCTGGTCCTTGGAAGACTGGTGTTGCCCAGTTGGTGGGTTGGAGACCGTCCTTGGGACCATGTGCCCTGGGGCTTGGGTCGGTTTGGGGGGCTGGTGGTCACCGGACCCAACTGTCTCTCAGCTGTGCTAGGGCGGGACGAGGGGTGGACTGCCTTGACCACACAAGCCTGGGTTGGGCAGGATGTGGCCTGACTATTTTAGAGCAGTCTTGGGGGTCTCAGTTTGGCGGGGCCTACTGGGCAAGTTTTTCAGAGGCTGGTGGGACCATGTTGACCACAAGAATCACGGGTCCCTAGGTCTCTGGTGTGGCCAGGCTTTGGGTCTCAAGTTCCGTTTAAATGTTTTATTATGAAAAAATGTAAAACAGCCACAAGTAAGTGGGACTCCATCAACTCGTATCTGGATTTCATCTCCTGGATTAAATGCTTACCAACCTTGATTCATCTCAAAGTGGACACAGAATTCTTATTAGCTACAGCGCTTTGCTGTCACTGCCATTTCTGTTTAAGAGCAGTCTTCCCAGCCAGATTTTCTTCAGGCTTTGCCACTTCATAGTTGTGTCAAGAGCTGGGGCAAGAAACCTCGCTGTGCCTCAGTTTTCTCATCAAAATAATGAGAATAACACTTCTTTGGGTTGTTGTAAAGGTAGAATGAAGTAAAAGTGCCTGAAACAGTCTCTGGTATATACTAAGTAAATGCCAAGTGCTCTGAATCCTCTTTCATTATTCATGACAGAGGCACCGAGAGGGTTCTCTCTCCAGTGTTGACAGCATGTCAGGGAAGCCTCTGTTCTCAGCCCACATCTCAGCTCTGTTCTTAGAGAGCTGCCCACAATTCTTTGTGATTTTTCTTATGTCACAGGTCCATTCCTGATGCCTTTCAGGAAGAGTTATCCTGCTGGACCTTAAGGATTTCCAGTGACTTTTTCTGAATATTTTTGTTCTTATTCTGCCTCCTGTGGCCTCCGCCTGTTCAGAGAGGACTCTGGGGAAATAGAGGACACCAGGGCCCTTGACAGCCCAGTTTCAGGTAAGTGCCACTTTCTTTTTGTATTCTGAACCATGAATGAGGTTCCTTTACTCAGCTTTGACATGTGTGTCCCACAGTGTGTCATTCAGGAATCAGAGCCCCAGGAAGATAGGCTTGTTCTAAGAGTGACAGTTCTCACAGGGAATAGTCTTAGACCTGTTTATTTCATTCATTGGAGGGGGGGTGGTGTAATGAATGAAGTAACACCCCCATCCTTACCATTGGACACCTTCTCTCATCTTTTTTTGAAATTGACCTTTCCCAGGACTTGCCAGGTGCTGTGAAGCTGTTAGTCTTCTGTGCCTGTTTCTTCGAAGGCCCTCACTTACTCTTTTCCCTGCCAGAGTAGTTTCTAGTGAATCCTGTGGGGTCTTTCAGAAAGCTCATGCTAAATGCATGTTATATATATATATGTGTGTGTGTGTGTGTGTGTGTGTATGTGTATATAATATATATATATATGAAAGAAAGAAAAAGAAAACCTGTGCATAGGCTTAAACATTTTTTGCACCAAAATAAACTTGTACTTTCATTCCATTTTTCCGTGAACTTTTTGAAGTTCCCACATACCATTTCACCTGCAGATAACTTTAGTAGGCATCTCCAATACATGGTCCTTGTTTTTTTCTGTTTGTTTGTTTTGTTTTGTTTTGTTTTTAATTTGCTATAGAACATGTATGTATGCTTGCCTGGAGAGAAAGGCACAGAGAGATAAAATGAGAAAGCCTCCCCAGAGAGGATGGCCACACTGCAGTTCCTTCTGCATTCTCCTTTAGGATTTTGGGCATGCACATACACATGATTGGTGTGACTTTCAGGTCACTGGGTCCAGGACTTGAACTGCATAGCCAGCCATTTAGGATCTAGCACCTTAACTACCATGCTACTGGCTGACCCTCAGACTTCTTTTAATGTAACTACAGTTGTTACATCCAACAAAATTAATAACTTGTAAATATCATTCAGTACACAGTCCATACTCAGTTTCCCCCAATTGTATAAAAATATCCTTGTTTTTCCCTTATCAGAACAGCCCTGGTCAGATTTAGGAGAGGGGGCAGTACCTAGAATGCAGCATGATGATTTTTCCTGTCTCTGTCCCTGTCTTCTCCCATTTCTTCCATCCTTATTAGTCTGTGTTAACAGCTGTAACTTACACCTTGTGAGACAAGTGGGGCCTTTGAATTTTATTGCCTCTTCATTCTTTCCAGACTCACCTCCCATTTTATTGACTGTTACATCCTCTCAATTCCACCTGTGTGTACACCTTGATTCCTGTTCCTTCCTTTTGTTCCTATTCCATCATTATCCCAGCTTCCTATTTTTCTTATTTCTTTTTTGTCTTCCCTCCCACTTAAATTCCTTGAAATGGGACCAGCAGATTGCATAATGGTTATGTCACTGGACTCCCATGTAGTCAAACACAGTTTGAGTCCCAGACCCCACAGACTTAAAACTCACTCCAGGCACATGTGCATGTATGCCTAAAATCTCAAGAGGAGGATGGAGAGGGGATTGCAGCATGACCATACCTCCGGGGGGTGATTTCTCATTTTCTGTCTCTGTGGTGAATGCATGTGACCTATAGCAAAAATTCTCTCTCTTAAAAAAAAAAAAAAAAAAAAAACCACACCAAAAAAACCCCTAGAAATTATTGTATCCATTTTCTATTCTTTTATTGTCTTTTAAACATCCTAGTAAGGCTTTTTCAGTTCTAGCCACCAAAATATATTCTTGTCGAGGTCACCAATTTATCCCTGAGGCTGAATGCCACAGATAGTAACATTTTATGTAGTACATCCTTGCTCCTTTTCAGAATATTCCTTCACATGGGGCCAGAACATGGGGCAGCAGTGAAATGCAGTGTTTACAAGGCAGTCTTGCTTGGGAAGGTTCCTGGTTTGTATCGAGAGAACTTCCTGAGTAAGCTGTGCCCCTTATCTGGGACTGGCTGAGACTGAGGGTGAACTGAGGCATCAGGGCCTTATTGAGGGCTGTTCTAATGCTCTGTCTCTCTCACTCATGGATGAAATAAATAAAAAAGAAAATAATATCTTTTCACTTTGTTGCTTTTGGTGTCTAGGTTTTCCTTCTACCTCATAGACTGTCCCTTTTTTTCTCCTTGAATGACTCCTCCTCTTTTCCTAAATCTCATTGTGGATCACCCTGGTTCAGTTCTCAGACCACTTGTCTTCTCCAGCTGCTGCTCTTCTCTCAGTCTCTTCACTTTCAAAGATTTTAAATGCTATTTCTCTGAGACAACTGAGATCTCTGCCTTCAGTTTTTCGTTCCGTTCTCTTACTATTAGGGCTTGGGGTAAGACTCAGGAGGTGCCATCTTAAGAGAAAAGGGAAAGTTTATTGAGAGAAAGAGCACTGGGGGTCTGAAGCTGGAAGTGCTTCAGCCCACCCCACTGAGGGGACATGGTGTATTTATATGAGAGGAGAGGAGGGAGAGGGTCAGAAGAATGGTGGGTACATTGATTAGCTTACTTGCAACTGTGACTTACCAGCAACTGTGACTTACCAGTCCATCTGTGGGTGTCAACTGCCAGAAAGGGAGGGCTCGGGTCAGAGGATTCTGACACAGGTCCTGCAATCATTTCTTTATTTTCTGAAATTTAGGGAATTACCGAAAGGTCATTCAGGGGCTGATCCAACACTTACTGTCTTCTTCACATTTCCACCTGGGTATCTCATGGGCTTCCCAAATCATTGTGTTCAACAACAAATTCTGACACTTCCTCTAAATATACTCTACCTTCTACATACATTCCTCTTCTTCCTGTAGATTTAGTGGAGTATAAATAATTCTTTGAAGGAGTTTAATTTGAAAAGGGAGCAGAAAACGTGGCACTCCTTTCTTAGATTTCTGAGGCTCAAAACTTTGGAGTCATCCTCAATTCTTTTTTATTTTTTGTCCTTTCATTTATTTTTTCCATGAGAGAAAGAAGTACCCAACAGGGTCAATGCCATATTCCTGTCCCAGTCAGCCTAGACCACCAGCACACACAGTAGTACCAAATGTGTCCCAAGAGGCCCTGAGATGGGGGTCTGGGACCTGTTATATGACTGCAAAGCCCCTTGATTCCCTTCTCACTCTTACACTTCATCCACAATAGATAAATCTGGATTTAAAAATCTTCAAAAATCACCCCCTCCCCACTATGATCCAGGACAACGTAGCATCTAGATTAATCATTGCCTTTGAGTGGTCTCTGCTGCTTCCTTTGTTTCCCTGAGATAATCAGTTCGGCACCCTGGGGGATCTTTAATTGTAAATCAGATCAGATCTTGTCATGCAGTTTGCTCAGGGCTCTTCAGTGGCGCTTAAGTATAATCTCCCCGTGTCTCCTCATGGCCCTCTTCTCCACCACTCCCTCTCAGTCATGCTATGCCAACCACAACATGCTGTCTGTTCCTTGATTGTGCCAGCCTGACTCTTGCATCAGGGCCTTTGTTCTGGCTCTTCTCTTGTCTGAGATGTTCTTTTCAAAGTCATGCACTTGGCTCATTCCCTCACATCCCAGATTTTTATTCAGAAGGGCCTGCCTTGATCACCCTGTTTAAAATCCCAAAACCTCACCCCACATCCTTTACTGCTTTTTCTCTTCCCTGTTGTATTTCTCTTCATTTCTTTCTTCATTTTTTGGGATACTTTATGTTTTCATTTAATATGTTCCTCTTCTTCCTGTAGATTTTGATGTCAGTGGGGTCAAGTGTTTTTTTTCTTTGTTCATTTCTGTATCCCAATGTTTAAAATAGCACCTATCACACATTTACTGGATGAAGGAGTGAGCCAGTCATGTGTACAGAGCTAATTCTGGGAGCAGTTGATGAGGCAGATTGGGATGTGGGGAGAGAGTCTGCAGAGATTCTTCCAGGAGCCCTTTGCCATTGTCCTAACACCCCAGCTGGTTTAAGGGTGGAGACAAATTGCAAGTTTGCAGAGATGGAATCAGTCAGCCTTGGTAATTGGATTGATATGACAGTTAGTAAAGTCATGGTGGCTGAGTAAGCCCGTGGCTGATCAGGAAAGTGCTTCTGTCTCTAAGAAGGCTGAAGAGAGAGAGACAAGGCACAGCATGTCCTGTGGATTCTGTTGCACGTCAAACCACCTTAAAACGCAAAGGCTCAGAAGAGCAACCATCTCATAATCCCTTGTGGTTTACCCGCATCACTGGGCAGTTGTGCTCTGTGTGAGTTATAGATATCACTGTGGCTGCAGTCACATGAGAACTTCTATGGGTTGGAACATGCACGAAGTTCCCTCACATATTTGGTGCATTAGTGAGTAAAGGTTAGTGGGTTGTTTAGCATGCTAGGATCAACTAGGGCAGCCAGGCCTCACTCTCTTTGTAGTATCAAGGCCTCTGGCTCTTTGCGTCTCTCTAGTAGTGTAATTAATTATGTACCTTAGGGCTTCCAAGGGTAAAAGCTGTCTGGCCTTATTAAGAGTTAAGCCTGTAACTGGCATAGTATCACTTGTGTCACATTTATTGGTTAAAGCAGCAGCAAAGACAACTTGAAGGAGCTCCTGATGTTTAAAACTGGAATAATCTGAACAGCAAAGTAAGGTGATAATATTGTGTTATAACCCGTAGGATGAGAGATAAATCTGTGCTGATTTACGTGAATAATTGAATGCAAATAAATGGAGAGATGGCATAGCTCTTGCTTAGGGGAGAATTATAATGAAAGATTTTAGAATGAAAGTAGGAAATAGAACGTCATTATTTGGTAAACACCATGATAATGACTGTTGCAGACATGTTCCACAGATGTATGCTAAAATTAGTGGGTAGAAGTATGAAGACAAACAGGATATTTGTGTAATCTCAAAGTATCTCTCCCAGGGTAATTACTATTTATAAAGAAAAATTCAGTGACTTACAATGGAAAAACACAACTGACTTCACCTTAACCAAGGAATCAAGATCCAGGTTAACATCACTGGTAATGAGACATGTCAGTATCATGAATTTGTTGATATGGTGCACTGAAAAGGACACAGCATCTGAGGTATTCTAACTAAAAATGAAATAACCTCATTGTAATCATGAGAAACATAAGACAGACCAAAAGTAAGGGATACTCTTCAGAAGCATCAAATTCACAAAAGAGACGACAGAAGATCAATCACAAAAGATTTGAGGAGACTAAAGATACAGGACAACTAAATGCAATGTGAGAAGCGCTGTTGGATCCTGGCCAGAAATATAACATTAATGCAAAAACTGGCAAACTTTAGTTAAAGTCTGTAGTTTGTTGATAGTGTTGTATTAGTGTTAATTTCCTAGTTTTGATACTGTGGTTTTTCTAAGATGTTAACACCAGAGAGTTTCCAGTACAAAGAATTATGGAATGTATGAAGTGATTGGTATGTTCATTACCTGATTTGATTGTTACACATATGTCAAAAAATCACACCATAAACATGTTTAATTTTAATATTTGTTCATTTAAAATAATAATTAAGAAATCTGGTAAAAAAAAATTAGAGAAAGCTGAGTGAAGAGTATATGGGAATTGATATTTTTGTAACTTCTCTGTAAGTTTACAGCTAGTTTAAAATAAAAAATGTTGGGACCAGCAGGTGGCATGGTGGTTAAGAGTCCTCGACTCCCACATAGCCAACCACAGTTCGAGTCCTGGACCTGGCAACTTGTTTTCTCACTTTCCTTCTTTCTCTGTCCCTCATTCTTACTCTGTCTTTCTATGGTCAAATAAAATGAATGAATGAATGAATGAAGTTAAATAAAATGATCCTTTTTTAAAAAATGTTGAGAATCTATTCTATATTCTTTAGGTTCTTTTGTTTGTTTTTGCGAGAGCACATCTGCTCTCTGGAGAGAAATGGGATAGGGGCAGGGACCAGCAGTTAGCGTAATGGCTATGTCACTGAACTCCGATGTAGCTGACCGCGGTTCGAGCCCTGGACCCAGTGGCTTAAACTCATGCTAGGCATGCGTGTATGCGTGCCCAAGATCCCGAGAGGAGAAGGGATTGCGGTGTGGCCATCCCCCTGGGGGATGATTTCACACTTTCTCTCTCTCTGTCTCTCTCTGTCTTTCTGGCAAGCGCATGTGCCCTATACCAAAAAAAAACCTCTCCAAAAA
>NW_006202562.1:8079269-8117588 GCF_000334495.1 Tupaia belangeri chinensis | reverse complement strand
AAGGATGGGGAAAAAAGGCAAAATCAACAGAAAATAAGAAATGGAAAATGATTTGTTGACAATAACACATATGTTGATGTGCTTGATTGAGCCAATATACAGTGTATTCTCAATGGAAAAATCTCATTTTGTATGCTATAATGATGTACAGTGAATGAATGTAAATAAAAAAAATAAATAAAATTTAAAAAAAAATGGGGTAGGGGCACGGAAGTGAGAAAGCACCCCACTGAGTGGAAGGTCACACTACAGTCCCTTTTCTATATGTTTCTAGGGATTTTGGGCACAAGTACACATGCACCTGGCATATATTTTTTTTAAAGCCGCCAGGTCCAGTATTCAAACTGCACAGTTGGCTATGTGGGATCTAGCCACCGTAACCATCATGCCACTAGCTGGCCCGAGCTTTATTTTAAATGAGTTGTTTTTTCTTTAAGTGAGGAGTATGTTGCGCTTTACTGAATAATATCTGAGAATATATAGAGATAGTCATGTCTTGTGATATAATAGTGAATTTCCTAAGAATGAACTAATCTTACACTCCTGGGTAAATCTTACTTTGGCATGGTGAAATATTTTCTTAGGGTGATGTTGAGAGTCTCTTTACTAATATTTTATTTAGAATTTTGTTTCAATATTTGTAAGCCTAACTAATCTGTAGCTTTATATTCTTAAACTGTCATCAAGTTTAGGTCCCAGTGTTAAACTTGCTTTATTAAAAAAAAAAAAAAAAGGTGGAGAATTTTTCTCATTTTTCAGTGTGCTTGGACAATCCTTGAGCATTGGGACTGTGACTATCTGGTTTAAAGGTCTGTATCTAGAAGTGGTATTTCCTGCGACCAACTAGAATCAATGTTCAGATTTACTTCATTTAGGTACACAAATTTGTCTGGAGACCTGCAAAACTTTTACATGATTTTTTAAAATGTTTTTTGATGAACCCAGCAGATAGCATGGTGGTTACAGGCACTAGACTCCCATATGGCTGACCAGACCTGGCAGCTTGAAAATCTCGCTAGGTGTGTATGTATACAGGTCCAAAATCCTGAGAGGAGAGTGAAGTGATTGTGGTGTGGCCATCCCCCCTGGGGGATGATTTCTCACTTTCCTTCTCACTGTCTCTCTCCAGTGAGTGTACATGCCCTAAGATAAAAACCTAAAAAATAAAAAATTTTTTTTGAGAGAGATTTTTGCTATAGGGCGCGTGCACTCGCCAGACAGACAGAGACATTAGAGAGACAGAAAGCGAGAAATCACCCCCCAGGGGGGATGGTCACGCCACAGTCCCTTCTCTGTTCTCCTCTCAGGATCTTGGGCACACACGCACAAGCGCCCGGTGTGAGTTTTAAGCCACCGGGATGCGAACTGTAGTCAACTACGTGGGAGTCCAGCGACATAGCCATTACACTAACTGCTGGTTCCCAAAAATAAAAAATATTTTTTGATGATTAAATAGTTATTTTCCCTTTGTCATTTCTTATTGTGAATATTTATGCTTTCTCTTTCTTAAGTTAACTAGTGTTTGTTTATTTTTATTTAAGAGCTAGGATTTGACTTATTAGATCACTTTTTTCTATTTATTAATTTCTACTTTTATATTATTTTTATCCTTGTGTTTTTCTTTTGGTTTACTTTATTTTACTAACTCTTTAAGCTGGAAATTTAGCTCATTTACTCTGATTCATTCTTTCTTTTTATTTATGCCAGAGAACCTGTTCACATGCCCGGGAACACTGCCAGGGCTTGGCCACATTGCAGTCCTTTTTCCTCCAGTTCTTTGCCCTGTCAGGATGCTGGGCACAAACATGTGCCTGATTGTTTTTCAGGCCACCAGGGCTGAGTCTCAAACCCTGGTCAGTCATATGGGATCTGGTATCCGCTGTGCAGTGTTAATCACTACACTGTGGAGCTGGCTCCATATTTATTTATAAAATCATTGAAGGCTGTAATTTTCTTCACCTCACTGTTTTAAATAAATAGTTTCCACCTATTGCCCCTGCAACATTCAGCAAACTTTTATTATTTCCCTCTTCCTCTTTCTCCCATTTTAGTGCCATTTCTACCTTATCAGAACATACAACTATATACCATCAGCATATATGTCTTTCCTCTCTCTTCCCCTTTGAG
This sequence comes from Tupaia belangeri chinensis, assembly GCF_000334495.1. Classification (NCBI taxonomy): domain Eukaryota; kingdom Metazoa; phylum Chordata; class Mammalia; order Scandentia; family Tupaiidae; genus Tupaia; species Tupaia belangeri. The sequence goes on along the minus strand of NW_006202562.1, from coordinate 8,115,461 downwards.
TGCTAGGTTTACAATTATGTGTATTAAATACTCATCTCAGTCTTTTTGCTAAATTTCCCCTGTCACGTCTTGCTTCAAATGATGAATTGCTTTGGCTGTACATTTTATTATGGCAAAATATTCATAACATAGTTACCATCTTAACTACTTTTTTAGTTACAGGTCACCTTCACATTGACGTATAACTGTCACCACCATCTATTTCCAGAAGTTTTCTTTCCATCTTCCCAGACTAAAACTGTATTTATAAAGAATAACTTCCTCATTCACCCTTCTGCAAGGCTTATCACTCACCATTTTACTATCTTTTTTTATGACCTTGGTTATTCTGGGTACTTCATATAAATGGAACATTTTGTTATATTGTTCCTGGTTTATTTCACTTAGCATACTGTCTTCAAGGTTTTTCCACGATGTAGTATATCTCAGAATTTTCTTTTTAAGGGCAGTACTCCGTTGAATGTATATACCATGCTTTGTTTATCCATTCATCCATTGATATACACTTGAGTTGTTTCCACTTTTTTTTTTTTTTACCAGCAGGCACATGCACCTCACCAGTGAGAAACAGAGAAGAAAAGTGAGAAACCAACCCCATGGGGGGATGGCCACACTGCAGTCTTTTGCCTTCCATTCTTCTCTTAGGATTTTGGGCATGCATGTACATGTGCACAGTGTGTTTTTCAAGCCACTGGGTCTGGGACTCAAATAGCACAGTTTGCCATGGAGATCTAGCAACTTTAACCACCACACTACGAGTGGCCTGCATCCATCTTTTGGCCATTGTAAAAAATGCTACACTAGACAGGAACATACAAGTGTCTGTTCAAGTTTTTGCCTTCAGCCCTTTTAGTTGTGTATCCAGAAATTCAATCGATTGATCGCATGATTAGTGTATTTTAAATTTTTTGAGAAACCCCTATACTGTTTTGTGACTGCACTACTTTTCATTCCCATGAGCAATGTACAGTTGTTGATGAATTATGATTTTGAAAACTCTGATGAAAGTCTGATGTGAGAGTCACTTCAGATTTTTGTTGTTATTTAAAGTCTAATTGTTTTTTCAGTGGATGTCTTGGAGTTAGTGCTTATTTGTGAGCATCATCTTATAGGCTCTTTCATATTTAAATTCGGTCATCTATTTTTGAAATATTTTCTTAGGTTATACTTTATAATATTGGTTCATTTTTGGTTTTTATTCTTCAGAAACTATAATTATATGAATATTATTCTTTGTTCCATTCCAGCCTTTTTCTTTCTTTTTTATTTTATTTAGTTTTTATTTTATTTTTCAGTTATTAAGTGTCCATGTTTTGTTTTTGTTTTCTTTTGGAGAGGATTTTTTGCTTTAGGGCGCGTGCGCTCGCCAGATAGACAGAGACATAGAGACAGAAAGCGAGAAATCACCCCCCAGGGGGGATGGTCACGCCACAATCCCTTCTCCTCCATTCTCCTCTCTGGATCTTGGGCACGCACGCACACGCGCCTGGCGTGAGTTTTAAGCCACCGGGTCCAGGACGTAAACCGCGGTCGACTACGTGGGAGTCCAGTGACATAGCCATTACACTAACTGCTGGTTCCCGAGTGTCCATCATGTTTTCATCTCAATCTTTTCTTCCTTAGGTGTAATTTACTCATCATTCCTCACTAAATATGGTCTTTTTCTTTTTTTCAGAAGTTCAGTCAAATTCCATCTTTTTTTTACTTTTTTGTTCATTTTTCTTAGTTTTTGAATTTTCAGTTCAAGATGATACCTTGTTTGTTTGAGTGCAGATTTAGAGTTAAGATTTTTTATTGTCTCACCTTTTTTTCTTCCACTTAGTGGAATTTTCTTTAGCTGAATTGCTTGGATTCTCATGTTCTGTTTTGTCTATTTATAGATGATGAATGCATGTCTGTATTTCTTTAAAAAGACCTGTGAGATTCTACCATTTTTGAGTTTTTCTAGTTCAGGAAAACTCTTGTCAGCAAAGTATGATTTCTTTACTGGATTGGAGGTGTAGGAGAAATAGTGCCATTTGGTTTGGTTTGGTTTTACAAGATCCTACATTTCTCTCTCTTGTTTATTTTTCCCTTTACCTTGCTGTTGTCAAGGGATATCTTTTTCTTGCTTTTTTACAATCCCCACTGTGCTCCTACTCCACCAGTTGTGGTGTTAAAGAGTAGGCCCTGCCTTACTCATGGGGAGAGCATTCCACCTGACACCTTTTCATTTCTGTTTTTCTTGCCTAGATCTACCTTCTGAGATATCATCCTTCTTTAGGGAGACCAGAAAAAATGGCAACAGGGTCCTGGAGAGCCAAGGGAATGGTGAGTGTTTCCTGTCTCCATATTGGCTGTCACAGGATAGACACATTCCCTTCTCTTACCCTGATTGCCTTATTGGATGGAACCTAGTAGAATCCACCTCCAATTCTGGATGTGTGAATCATCTTGCTTGCAGCCTGCCCTCAGCATCTCTCTCTGCTTGATAATTCACGTAGTAGTTGACTCTGAAAAACACAGTTCTGTAGTGCAAGTTAGAGTCCTTATTTCCTTGTTCAGCTTCAGAACATCTACTGGGTAAGAGTGCAATCACAATTGAAATCAAAACAGAAGTCAAGGGAACCAGCAGTTAGCGTAATGGCTATGTCGCTGGACTCCCACGTAGTCGACCACGGTTCGTGTCCCGGACCCGGTGGCTTAAAACTCACGCCGGGCGCGTGTACGTGCGTGCCCAAGATCCCGAGAGGAGAATGGAGGAGAAGGGATTGTGGCGTGACCATCCCCCCTGGGGGGTGATTTCTCGCTTTCTGTCTCTATGTCTATCTCTGTCTGTCTGGCGAGCGCACGCGCCCTACAGTGAAAATCTCTCCAAAAAAAAACAGAAGTCAAAGGCAACAGAAAACTTGATACATAAAAGGTATTCTCAGTAAGATTATCATATTTCTCATCAAAATATTAGAGGCTTGAAGGCAGTGGGTTGATATATAAATAGTTTTCAATTTATGATAGTTAAATGACTTTTTTGACTTTACGATGGTAACAAAAGTGATAATCATTCAAGAGAAACCATATTTTTAGTACCCATCCAATCATCTGTTTTTCACTTTCAGTACAGTAACTCAATAAATTATGTGAGCTATTCAACACTTTGTAATAGGTTTTATATTAGAAGTTTTTCCCACTGTAAGCTTCTGGAAGTATTCTGAGCGTGTTTAGGGTATAAGGCAGTTTAAACTGGGGCCAGCAGGTGGTGTTGCGGTTAAGGTGCTGGACCCACATGGGTGACTACAGTTCAAGTCCTGGACCTGGAGGTTTAAAAATCATGCTGGGTGTGTGTGTGTCTGTGCCCAAAATCTCAGGATTAGAAGGGATGTGGTTTGGCCTGCCCCTTGGGGAGTGATTTCTCATTTTTCCTCTCACTGTTTCTCTGGTGAGTGCATGCACCCTGTGGCAAAAACAAAGATAGACTAAGCTGCTGGTTCCCACAAAGGGTCTGATTTCAAAATTTACGATAGGCTGGGAACCAACAGTTAGCGTAATGGCTATGTCGCTGGACTCCCACGTAGTCGACCGCAGTTTGCGTCCCGGACCTGGTGGCTTAGAACTCACGCCAGGCGCGTGTGCGTGTGTGCCCAAGATCCCGAGAGGATAATGGAGGAGAAGGGATTGCGGCGTGACCATCCTCCCTGGGGGGTGATTTCTTGCTTTCTGTCTCTATGTCTCTGTCTGTCTGGTGAGCGCACGTGCCCTATAGTGGAAAAAAAAAAAAACAACCTCTCCAAAATTTCCGATAGGCTCACCACAGTGGTGCACAGGTAGTGTACTGCTTGGGAGGCTGGAAGCTGCGTGGGGAATCCATTCCTAGGTCAACCCGAACAGGCAGGCCAAGCACAGTTTTACAGGCCTATGAGACTAGCTGATAGGGAAGCCGAGGCAGGAGGGTCACGGCACAGCAAAACCTGGATGGAGATGCCTAGCTCTGTTTTTCCCTCTTTTCTCTCTCATAAAAGGAAAACAAAAGTAATCCAAACTATGGTACTGGCATAAAGGTAAACCTGTAGATCAATGTAATAGGATAAAGAGCCCAGAAGTGAACCTTTGCATATGTAATCAAATGACTTTTAACAAGAGTGACAAGAAAAGATCATGTATTCAGCAAACAGCTATTAGGAAAATTTTATATCTACATGCAAAATAATGAAGTTGAACCTTTACCCACTACCATATACAAAAATTAACTGAACGTGGATCAAAGACCTAAAGAAAAGAGCAAACACTATAAAAGTCTTAGAAAAAAATATATGGGAATATCTTCATGACATTGAAATCAAAATCATAGGCAACAAGAAGAAAAAATAGAGAAATAAGACTTTTTTCAAAATTTAAATGCTTTGTTAACTAAAGAGAGAGAATATATTTGCAAATTATATATCCGATAAAGTATTAACATCCAGAATACACAAAGAACTTCTACAACTCAACAACAAAAAGAACACCCCAATTCAAAAATAAACAACAGATTTGAATAGTCATTTTTGCAAAAACAAATGACCTGTAAAAACATGTAAAGATGCTCGTCACTAATCATTTGGGAAATGAAAAGCAAGATCACAATAAGGTACCTCTTTATGTCCATTAGTATGGCTATTAAAAGAAAATAGGATAAATGCAGGCACTGGGACCTGCTCAGCTGAACACTTTTTTTGGGGGGGATTGGGGGGAGGGCTGTTGATTATATTTAGCAAAATATAACAACAAACACACAAAGACACAAATATAGAAGAGCAAGGATCTGGTGGATCCAACTTCTCAGATGGAGAAAGCTGCAACCTCAAACAAGCCTCTGGTTTTATTATTTTATAGGGCAGAAAATGGGGGAAGAGGAAATGGAATGCAAAGCCAATTATTTTCAGATGTTAATCGGTTACTTCTGATTCTTTTGGGCGAAATCTGAATAACACATGGTTTCCTTAGACAGATACTCCTTTGCAGTATCAGCAGTTAGCATATTTATACATATTTAAAATAATTGTTTATTGGGACCAGCAGTTAGCGTAATGGCTATGTCGCTGGACTCCCATGTAGTCGACCACAGTTTGTGTCCTGGACCTGGTGGCTTAAAACTCACGCTGGGTGCGTGTGCGTGCGTGCCCAAGATCCTGAGAGGAGAATGGAGAAGGGATTGCGGTGTGGCCATCCCCCCGGGGGGGTGTGATTTCTCGCTCTCTGTCTTTCTGTCTCTGTCTGTCTGGCGAGCGCACATGCCCTATAGCAAAAACCTCTCCAAAAAAATAAATATTTAATTTTTATTTATTCATTCATTTATTTTAATTTTACCAGAGAGAGATACAGAGAGAGAGAGATACAAAGAGAGAGAGAGAAAGAGAAAGTGAGAAAGCAAGCCACCAGGTCCGGTACTTGAACCGTGGTTGGCCATGTGGGAGTGTCCAGTATCTTAACCACCACGCCACCTGCTGGCCCCCAAGCATATCCCCCAAGCATATTTATATTTTAATGCTTTCATAGCCTTGCAGCATTTCTGCATGTCTGAAGGTCACCATGTTTTTTCAGATTGGGCTGCTCCCTATAGGCCAGGATGTGGAGAAATTAGAATCCTTCTGCATTCCTAGTGGGAAGGTAAAATGGTACAACTGCTGTGGGAAATAGTATGGTGGTTTCTGAAAAAATTGAACACAGAAATACCATTTGATCCAGTAATTTCTCTTATTGGTATATAACTAATAGTATTAAAAGTAAGGTCTCAAACAAATATTTCTACATCAGTGTGTATGGCAGAATTACTCACAGCAGCCAGAAGCTAAAAACAAACCAAATGTCCATTGGCAGAGGAATAGGAAAACAAATACAGTACAGTATATATACACAGCATGGGATATTATATAGCCTTAAAAAAGAAGGAAATTCTGAGTGTATGTTTCTGCATAGATAAATCTTAAAGATACTGTGCTAAGTAAAATGAACCAGACACAAAAAAACACATGATTCTGTCTGTTCAGACACATAGAATGGCCAGGAATAGACTAAAAGCAAAGTGGTCATTTACCAGGTTCTGAGGAGAGGAGGGGGTGGGAAGTTACTACTTGGTCACAGAACGTCAGTATGGGATGATGAAAAATCCTGGAGATGAATGGTGGTGGTGGCTGCATAGCAGTGTGGATGCACTGCCCGTCACCTAACTGTGTACTTAAAATGGTAAAGATAGCAAACTTTTTGTTGTGTTTTACCACAGTAAAAATGACAAACTTCCTATAGGCTGCTTCACTCTAACTATTCTGTATTCTACCAGTAGATGCCTTTTATTCCTCCCAGGTGGTCCTCGTCGTTCTTGTTTCAGGCTTCCTCTCTCTCATCACTTGTAATGACCTTGTCCCTGCCCCTACATGCCTCATCTGGAATTCCTAGCACTTTCCTCTTCTCTTGATTCCTTCTCAGTCTGAAAGACCACGTTTCCAGGCCTGTCCTAGAAAATCTTTCCTCATGTCTCTTTCCCAGTGTAACTTCCATTTTGAAGTAGTGTTACAGAAATAAAAAGAATCAAACTGGGTCCCAGCTGCTGTGGTGCAAGCGGTAGCATGCTGCTGGGCACTGTCCAAAGCCACGGATTATAGCCTGGCCACACGTCACTGGGGAGTGCTTTCTGTCTCTCCCCTTCTCTCTGTGTTTCTCTCTGGTGAGCACACATGCTGTTAGGCAACTTATTTATTTATAATTTTTTAATAAAGAAATTAAGGCAACTTCCAAGTTGACCTGAAACATATCTGGTACACCAAGATCCTGGACTGGCTGGAGGACTGGGGAAAGGAGTCGTGGCATGACGAGACTCTGTCAAAGTGCCTGTCCTCTTTCTCTCATGAAAGAAAGAGAGAGAGACAGAAAGAAGAAAGAAAGAAAGAAAGAAAGAAAGATTTTTTTTGAAATAATAAAATGTGGTAAGGGATGAGAACAGAATGAAGAGATGAATTTTTAATTGAGTGGCCAAGAAGTTCTACCATGAGTTCCCACAATATGTAGCAGGACATATAATGTGTTGTTACCCATGTCTCACAGGTGAGGAACCTGAGGCACTAGTTGGTGGCAGAGGTGGTCTCAAATCCAGGCACTGTGGTCTCAGTGTTTCATCACTCCCTGTTTGTTCCTTTCAGGCTCAGCAAGGCCAAGAGACAGTAGGATTTAGGGGAAGGACTAAGTTGTAGTTGAGTCTTTGACATCATCAAATTGTATGACCTTCAGTCACTTGGATTCTTCATTGATATGATTGATCAGATTATTTTTCTTTTTTTTTTTTAAAAAGGAGATTTTTGCTATACGGTGTGTGTGCTTGCCGGAGAGACAGAGAGACAAAGTGAGAACTCACTTCCCAGGAGGATGGTCATGCCATAATCCCTTTTCTTCCATTTTTCTCTTGGGATTTTGGGCATGTGCGCATGTGCACCCAGTGTGAGTTTTAAGCCACTAGGTCCGGGACTCGAACCGCAGTCGACTATGTGGGAGTCCAGCAACGTAACCATTATGCCATCTGCTGGTCCTGACTATTTGATCTTTTAAATTTTTTTTAAAGAGAGTTTTGTTTTTGTTTTTTTTTTTTGCTATAGGGGCCATGCCCTCACTCGAAAGACAGAAAGTGAGAAATCACCCCCTAGGGGGAATGGCCATGCTGGAGTCCTTTCTCCCTTCTCTTAGGATTTTGGGCACACACACACACATTCCCCCGGCATGAATTTCAAGCCTCTAGGTCCGGGACTCGAACCACAGTTAGCCATGTCAGAGTCCAGCAATGTAATCATGCCATCTGCTGGTCCCAGATCTTTTAAATTCTTAAAACTCAGAGAGTCTGTTTTGTTTTACTGCTGTTTCATTTGTATATACTGTTTGCTCTTGTCTGTCTAGATTTATAGTTCCCTATACTTAGGGACCTTATTCTTTACATGTCTATCACAAACAACCCAACCAGGACCTTCAGTGTATAGGTTCACAATCTCTGCTGGCTAGATAAAGAGAGAGAGTGAGGTCTGAAGGTCTTGAAATGCATGACACCAGGGTCACAGTCAAAGGCAGGATCTGGATATCCTCCCTGCCTCCCTTAGGGCAGACTTCTCTGTCCCTCACCTGTGCCATGGGCAAGGCTAGCTCCTGGTGAGTTGGGCTGTGTTTTGTATTACAGGTACCCATGGCATTCAGGGATGTAGCTGTGGCTTTCACTCAGGAAGAGTGGAGACTGCTGAGCTCTGCTCAGAGGACCCTGTACAGGGAGGTGATGCTGGAGAACTACAGCAATCTGGTCTCACTGGGTAAGTGTGGTTTCTTTTAGGACTTGTGTTCTCACTGCTAGGAATTTTAGGCTGTGCTCGAAGCAGCCATCTTGCCTTCTTACTTGGCCTTTGAATTAGAATCAAGCAAAGATGTTTTGTTCCCTGTTTCCCCAGGGAAGGTCTCATTTTGTAGTCAGAAAAGGTTAGGCCCTGCTGCTGTGGTGTTAGTGGTAGGGTGCCTCTGTGCAAGGCTGGGGCCTCATGGGAGATCTGGGTTCAGTTCTCAGAATAGCCTGAACAGGCCTGGCATGGTAACATGTCCCTATAATCCTGGCAAATGGGGAGGCTGGGGCAGAGATTCAATATATGGTGACACTGCTAAAAATACCTATGTACAGGGGCCAGCAGGTGGTGTGGTGGTTAAGGGCACTGGACTCCCACATGGCTGACACAGCTTGAGTACCAGACCTGGCAGCTTACTTTCTCACTTCCTCTCTCGCTCACTCACTCACTTGCTCTGTTTCTCTCTGGTCAAATTTAAATAAAGTTAAATAATTATTTTAACAAAATACCTACTTTTCTCTCTCCTTCCTCTCTCGTTAAGAGAAAGGAAAGAAAAAGGAAATGGTCAAGTTGTGTGCGTGTGTATGTGTGCACACATGCACATATGCATATGTATATGTGTGTGATTCTCCACATTTTCTAGGACTTTTCCCCCAGGCATGGGCTCCCTTCCTAAGTTAACTTTTAAATGAGGGAGGTATTCATCCACCTGGTGTGGAATAGAATCGGCATGTTCATATCTGTGTTCACCTTCTCCTCTTACCCCTTTTAATGCTGAGAAACCACCATTCTCAGGTCTTTGTACCACCCTTTGAAGATCCCCACCTGGTATGACTCTGAACTCTTTAATGAAACCTCGAGCCCATAACCTATGGTCACTTTATTTTCTTTCCCTGTGAACAGGAATTCCATTTTCCAAACCAAAACTTATTACTCAGCTGGAGCAAGAGAAAGAAACTTGGAGAGAGGAGAAAAAATGCCCACAGGCCACCTCTCCAGGTGAGTGGGATGTGGGGCTGTTGATAGCTCACAGGTCAAGATGGAAGAGGCTCCCCACCCAGGTGCTGGGTAGCTGTTCTCTAGCCCTCCTGGGCTGTGTTTATACTGTATGGCATGGACTCCCCTCCAGATCACCTTCATTCAAGCAGGAGTCTTTTTTGATGTGTCTTGTCCCCCTCCATAGGAAGATTTTCTTCCTCTTACTAGGTTTGCCTTCTCTAGGTCACTCAATTCCCTTCTACATTTATGGACTCATTTCTCATTACTTATAGTTGAAAGTAGTAGCAAGAATATGGAAAAACTAAGTGAGCCAGAGAAAGGAGGGAGCAAGCAAGCCCAATGGGAGGAAGGAAAGCTAAAAAAGCTAGTTGAGAAATTGAAAGAGAATTCTAAAATATCTGTGAGCTAAGAATTGCGTTTTCCTTTTTTTTTTTGAGAGAGAGATTTTTGCTATAAGGCGCATGCACGCGCCAGAAAGACGAGAGAGACAGAAGGCGAGAAATCACCCACCCCCCAGGGGGAATGGCCATGCCATAATCCCTTCTCCTCCATTCTCTCTCGGGCACGGACACACACATGCCCGGCATGAGTTTAAGCCACAGTGTCTGGGCCTCGAACCCTGTTCAACTACATGGGAGTCCAGTGACATAGCCATTATGGTAACTGCTAGTCCCGCTTTTACATTTTTTAATGGTTATATAAATATGTGAATAATGTCCTTAGTTTTCCCTCTTAGCCCTCAAAGCCTAAACTGTTTACTATCTTTTAAGAAAAGTTTGCGGGACCAGCAGTTAGCATAATGGCTATGTTGCTGGACTCCCATGTAGTCAACCATGGTTCGCATCCTGAACCCAGTAGCTTAAAACTCATGCTGGGCGCATGTGCGTGTGTGTCCAAAATCCCGAGAGGAGAATGGAGGAGAAGGGATTGCAGCGTGGCCATCCCCTGGGAGATGATTTCTTGCTTTCTATCTCTCTGTCAGGCGAGCACACAAGCCCTGTAGCAAAAAAAAAGAAGTTTGCTAGGGCTAGCAAGAGGGTTGGTGGTTAAGGTGCTAGACTCTCACATGGCTATTTGTGATTCAAGTCCTAGACCCAGCAGGTTGAAAACCATACTGTTTGTGTGTCTCCAAGTTCCCCTCCAAGAGTGGAAGAGACGGGATTGTGTCATGGCCATCCCCTCTGGGGTGTGATTTCTTTTTTTTATTTTTTATTTTGGAGAGGTGTTTGCTATAGGGTGTGTGTACTCGCCAGAAAGAGAGACAGAGAGACAGAAAGTGAGAAATCACCCCCCCCCCCAAGAGGGGATGGCCACGCTACAAACCCTTCTCCTCCATTCTCCTCTCAGGATCATGGGCCCACACGCACACGTCCCAGCGTGAGTTTAAGCCCCCAGGTCCAGGACTCGAATCATGGTCGACTACATGGGAGTCCAGCGACATAGCCATTATGCTAACTGCTGGTCCCTGGGGTGTGATTTCTCACATTCCCTCCCTCTTCTCTCTCTCTCTGGCAAGCACATGTGCCCTATGACAAAAAACTAAAAAACATTAAAAAAGAAAGAAAAAGTTTGTTGATTCCCACTCCAAGGGAGTATGATATATAGCCTTAACTGTTTATGTTCTACTTAATCTGAGTACTACATCATGTAAAATATAAGAGCATTGCATTTGCACAGTTTCAGTTACCTCCTCCCAACATCCTTTATTTTGAGTTGTCATTTGTATTATACACTTCCTATTGCATGTGTACTTTGAAAAACCATATTGTGGCACCAGCAGATGGTGTGGTGGTTACGTTGCTGGACTCCCACATAGTCGACCATGGTTTGAATTCTGGACCTAGCAGCTTAAAATGTATGTCAAGCACTTGTTCATGCATGCCCAAGATTCTGAGAAGAGAATAGAGGAGAAGAAATTGTGCATGGCTCTCCCTAGGGGTGATTTCTTGCTTTCTGTCTCTCTAGTGAGAACACACGCCCTACAACAAACACAAAAAAAGAAAACCATATTGTATGGGGGCCAGCAGGTGGCATGGTGGTTAAAGTGCTGGACTCACATGGCCAATTAGTCCCAGACTTCGTGGCTTGCTTTCTTTGCTTTTCCCTCTCTGTCTCTTCTATCTTTCCCTGGTCAAATTAAAAAAATATTAATTAATTTGACCAGAGAGGGACAGAGTGAGAGAGAGAAAGAGAGGGAAAGTGAGAAAACAAGCTGCCAGCTCTGGGACTCAACCCATCGTCAGCCATGTGGGAATCCAGCACCCTTAACCACCACGCCCCCTGCCGGCCCTAAATAAAATAATTCTTAAAACAAAAAATACAAAAACATATTGTATACTATAGAGAAGTATAATGATTGAATGTATTCTATGCACTGAGTTTTATGCCTAAAGTCAGACATGTGTTTACAGATAGGTTAATATGAGCTGCACTTGCTACTGAAAGTATTTAATTAAGCTCTTTTGTGAACCAATAAAATGTGAAGAAAAAGAAATAATAAAATTAAATAGCAAAGAACAAATCAGGGTAAAGACTACACCTATCTAGTTTCCTGGTATTACCACATTTTAAAATGTTGATTCTTTTCTTTAGAGCTACATATAAGTCAGTAAATTTCTTTAGTTTTGAGCTCTGAATGCTTCACTTTCTTTCTTATAGTATAACTTAATAACCAAGTCCTCATACTGAACTCAGAGCTAATCTTTTTTTAGAGCTAGAGGTCCGGCTGTAACAAGAAAGGTTTCCCTTAGAAACCAGGACATTAAAATGATTGGGAGTTGGGGCCAGCAGGTGGTATAGTGTTATGATGCTGGAATCCCACATGGCCAACCACAGTTTGAGTTTTGGACTTGGAGGCTTGAAACTTGCACTGGGTGCATGTGCTTGTGTGCTCAAGATCCCAAGAGAAGAATGGAGGAGAAGGGATTGTGGTGTGTCCATTTCCCCCCACCCCAAGGGGTGATTTTTTTTGCTTTCTGTCTCTCCAGTGAGCACATACGTCCTATGGCAAAAATCTCTCTCTCCAAATAATAATAATAATGATAATAATTGCTAAAACTGGGAGTTTAGCTGTTCCCAGAGCCTAGTGGTAAGGGGAGCTGGATCCCGTATAAGTGACCACAGTTCCAATAAACTCATACTTTTCATCTCATTTACTATAAACTTTTTGGAATTCCTAAATGCATTTGATATTGACATCTACACAAGAGTTAGGTATTAGTATAAGAAGAATTTTACTTACACTGGTTTTCTGAGGAAGTTTTTACTTACACTAGGTTTTGATTGGTTGTGGGGATCAATATATTGGGACCTTTTTTTTTTTAAGTCAGTGGGAGTATGGACTATGTGCTGTCCAGTGCCAAAAGCCTACTACTGTCTTGTAAAAACTGTGATAAAAGTAATTCTCTAATAAACACTTGTTGAGTGGGGAAATCCCAGTTCAGGCATTCCATACACTTTGTCTTTACCTACTTTCTTTTTTCTTTTTAGAGAGATTTTTGCTATAGGGCGAATGCACTTGCCAGATATATATATATATATATATATAGAGAGAGAGAGAGAGAGAGAAATCACTCACCAGGAGGATGGCCACACTGCAGTCCCATCTCCTCCATTCTCCCCTTGCGATTTTGGGCATGTGTGCACACACACCTGGCATGAGTTTCAAGCCACTGGGCCTGGAGCTTGAACTGTGGTCAGCCTTGTTGTAGTCAAGTGCCTTAACTACTATACTTCCTGCTGGACTCATTTACCTCTTTTCTTATGCTGCTTCCTATACTAGAATTCTCTTTCATTATGAATGACTACTCTTGGTCTCTTTGTCCTCACAGTGAGACATAGACATTTCCACATGGATCCTGTGGTTAGATAGATCTCTCAGTCCAAAACAACAAAAAACTTGAAGACATGGTCTCTATCAGTGTGGGTGGTTATGAGTTAGAAATAAATTGTTGTGGGTGGGTGGGTGAGACTATTGCACATTGGCCCTATTTACATTTTTTTTTTTTTTGAGAGGTTTTTTGCTATAGGGCGTGTGCACTCACCAGAAAGAGAGAAACAGGGAGACAGAAAGCGACAAATCACCCCCCCCCAGGTGTATAGCCACGCCACAATCCCTTCTACTTCCTTCTCCTCTTGGGATCTTGGGCACGCATGCACATGTGCCTGGCGTGAGTTTAAGCCACTGGGTCTGGGACTCGAACTGTGGTTGACTCTATGGGAGTTCAGTGACATAGCCATTACGCTAACTGCTGGTCCCAACATTGGCCCTATTTACATGCCCAATACTATTTGTGATGTTTTTATAATCTAAATCAAACAGGTCTGAGGAATGGATTTTTTGGATTGTAATAGAAAGTGTAAGGTGTACTGATGGACTGGAAAGTCTGTCTCATAAAGGAAGTCTTGGTTGGATAGTACTTAACTTTTAAGCACTTTGGAGAACAAGGGATTAAGTCACCACCAGACGAGGCAGAATTGCTTCGACTTTTCTTCTGAGGACTCAGTTCTGACTCAGACTTTTTTCTCTGCAACAGGACCAAAGCCAGATGTCCATCTCAGTGTTTCCTGCCCTCTGGATTTCTCCAGTGAGAAATTCCCCATGCAGCATGAGCTGTGTAATCATCATCCCTGGATCTTCACATGCTTATGTGCAGAAAGTCATGTCCAGACAGAGGATTCATGCCCAGAGGACCAGGGAAAGCAGCAACAGGCCTCGGATCGAAGTCCTTGGGTTGATAAAGCAGAAGGTCTAGAGAGAGATGGTGCCAAGTCTTTTTTTGGAAGGACAAAGAGAAGAACTCTGGGAACATCCTCCAGGCCACCCCAAAAGCAGCCACTCAGCTCTCGGAATGGCAGCAAAGGGGTGGAGACAGATGTCAGAACTACTCAGACAGGGAACCCTGAGGAAACAGACAAATTGTTGAAGAGGATAGAAGTCTTGGGATTTGGAACGGTCAACTGTGGAGAGTGTGGACTAGGCTTCAGCAAGATGACAAACCTGCTTAGTCACCAGAGGATACACTCAGGGGAGAAGCCTTACGTGTGTGGGGTATGTGAGAAAGGCTTCAGTCTAAAGAAAAGCCTTGCCAGACACCAGAAGGCACACTCAGGGGAGAAACCTATTGTGTGCAGGGAATGTGGACGAGGTTTTAATCGGAAGTCAACACTCATAATACATGAGAGGACACATTCAGGCGAGAAGCCTTATATGTGCAATGAATGTGGACGAGGCTTTAGTCAAAAGTCAAACCTCATCATACACCAGAGGACACATTCAGGAGAGAAGCCTTACGTGTGCCGGGAGTGTGGCAAAGGTTTTAGCCAAAAGTCAGCTGTTGTCAGACACCAGAGGACACACTTAGAGGAGAAGACCATCGTATGCACTGATTGTGGCCTGGGCTTTAGTGATAGGTCAAACCTCATCTCCCACCAGAGGACACACTCGGGGGAGAAGCCTTATGCCTGCAAGGAGTGTGGGCGATGCTTTAGGCAGAGGACAACCCTTGTCAACCACCAGAGGACACACTCAAAGGAGAAACCGTACGTGTGTGGAGTATGTGGGCACAGCTTTAGCCAGAATTCAACCCTCATCTCTCATAGGCGGACGCACACTGGGGAAAAGCCATATGTATGTGGGGTGTGTGGGCGAGGCTTTAGTCTAAAGTCACACCTCAACAGACACCAGAACATACACTCAGGGGAGAAACCCATCGTGTGCAAAGACTGTGGTCGAGGCTTCAGTCAGCAGTCAAATCTCATCAGACACCAGAGGACACACTCAGGGGAAAAGCCCATGGTGTGTGAGGAATGTGGACGAGGCTTCAGCCAGAAGTCGAACCTCATTGCACACCAGAGGACACACTCGGGAGAGAAGCCGTATGTGTGCCGGGAATGTGGACGAGGCTTCAGTCATCAGGCAGGGCTCATCAGGCACAAGAGGAAACATGCGAGGGAGAAGCCTTACACATGCCGGCAGTGTGGACTAGGCTTCAGCAATAAGTCGGCTTTAATAACCCATAAGCAAGTACACACAGAAGAGAAGCCTCGTGTAGGCAGAGAGTGTGGTCAAGGCTTTATCCAGAAGTCTCACCTCACCTTACATCAGGTGACACACAAGGGGGAAAAGCTTTACATGTGTAAGACAGGTGGGCAAGGCTTCAGACAGAAGTCTCACCTCAACAGACACAGGAAGATAAAGCCCATCCACCACCGACCACCACTCCAGCCTGACTCTGAGGCCTATTTAGGGCCATCTTCTGAATCCTTATACTCTGTTTGAAAGTGAAGAGGGTGGCAAAGACAAATACTGAAAATTTTTACACTTTATGCAGTGGAGTAAAACAAAATGCATTCCAAAGGTGGTCAGACATTTGGCTTCATTCAGTTTCTCCATACTAAATCTTCATGTTTTATGGCCTTTTGTTCTAATAAACTTTTTCTTTTTTGGGGGGAGAGGTTTTTGCTATAGGGTGCATGCACTCACCAAAAAGAGAGAGACAGAAAGCGAGAAATTAGCCCCTGGAGGGATGGCATTGCCGCAATCCCTTCTCTCTTCTCCTCTTGGGATCTTGGGCATGCACGTTCATGCACCCGGCGTGAGTTCAAGCCACCAGATCTGAGACTCGAACCATCAGTGACTACATGGGAGTCCAACAACATAACCATTACACCAATTGCTGGTCCCCCTGTTTCTTTACAAATCTATAACCTTGGCTGTGTAACACAGTCACTCACATAGTAAGATTTAAAAATAAGCAGGTATTATCGGTATCTTAAACTCCTGTTTCCTTGGGAGACATAAGAACCAAGTCATTCATATACTTACTGAAAAGTTTGTATGGGGAGAAAAATCTAGGAAATTTTACACAGAGATGGAAGGAATCTTCCATGTTTCTTCCAGGAAATATGGCTTCCTTAGCCCAATTTCACCTGCAACTATCTTTTTCTTGGCTTTTTTTGACAGCTCCTTTTTTTACTTCTCTCAGCTCTTGAATATCTGTTTCTGTTGCCTTTGCTGAGTCATTACCTAACTACTTGTATTGCTTTTCTCAGGCACAAAACCCAGGTCCTCCCATAGTGGGGTCTTCTTACCAGTTCATTATCCCCAGCACTCTGGTTCCATGGCCTGGTGTTTCAGCTATGACCAAGCAGTTCTTTAGTCTCAAAGCCTTGGGTCTCAGTTATACTTATATCAAGTCACCAACAGCATGGATAGTACCATCCACCAACAGTTATGCTACCTCGTTGGCACTCTAACGATTGACATTATATAGTGATCTCTAACCAGGCATCTTCCTTGGTCCTCTAATAGGGATAAGTCCTGTGGTGTGGCCATGCCCCCGAACAGGGAGATGATTTCTCACTTTCTCTCTCTGGTGAGCCCATGTGCCATAGAGCAAAAATCTCTTAAAAAAATGAATTCCATATTCAAGTTTTAGAAGATTTTGGATGTAAACTCTAAGGCAGTTTTTTTTCTCCAAAATGACCCACAAACGATTTTTCATTCAGATTGGCTCAAACTGTAGGTTATTTTGGTTATAAATCCTGTGCCAGATTATTCCAAAATGGCCCGGAAATATGATGGTTTTCTCCATATGGCGATCCAGTGCCATAGATTCCACGCCATCTGCTGGCTCCAAGTAAAAATAATTTTAATATATTTATTCCAGTATTTATTTATTTATTTGAGAAAAAGATTTTTGCTATAGGGTGTGTGCACTCACCAGTGAGACACACAGCGAGAAAGCATTCCCATGGGGGATGGCCATGTTGCAATCCCTTCTCCATTCTTAGGATTTTGGGCACACAGGCGCATGCGTCCAACATGAGTCTGGGACTTGAACCACAGTCGACTATGTGGGAGTCCAGTGATGTAAACATTATGCCATCTGCTGGTCCCTATCCCAGTATGGTCCCTATCCCAGTATATTCTAAGTATTTCAACTTGCAATTGATCTAAAATTAATGTATATTTTACATTCTTTTTTTCACACTAAGTCTTTGAAATGTGATGTGTATTTTACACTTATGGCACATTGTTTTTTAAAAAATGTAATTGTCAGAGGGTGCATGTACTTGCCAGAGAGAGAAAGGGGGAGAGAGAAAACATACCACCACCTCATCTCCCCCACCCCCGAGTGAGGGCATGGTTATGCCACAGTCCCTTCTCTTCCATTCTCCATTCCATCAGGATTTCAAGCACATACACGTGTACTCATGTTTCTCTTTCGCTGGTGAGCCTATACACCCTCTGACAAAACTTTTTAATCTAAAAAAGAGAGTCACTCTTCCTGGGGGTGATTTCTTACTTTCCCTCTCATTGTATCTGTGTCTCTGGTGTGCATATATACACCAGAAACTGGAAAAGAAAAGAAAAACTGGAAAGGCCCTGCATCAAAGCATGTTAAATTTTAATTTCCCTGAAAACATTTCAATACTACTAAATAGTTCTATAGAATGTTTTATGTGACCCTGTAGGATCTCATCCAGAGGTATGTTTTTGCATCACTGCCTTTTTCAATTTTGATTCCAAAATGACATTCAAGGGTGATGTGTGCAGGCTGTGGCTTTAGAGAACGGAAAGAATTCTAGTGTGAGATGTTGGATGCATGTTTACAGATTCCTGAGTCTGGCCAGCAGGCACTTGGAGGTGCTCTTATAAACAGACGACAGGACTGTCAGAGTATGTGAAAAACCTAAGAAACCTTGAAGACATGGTTCCTGCACTCATGACATGAAAGAGCCCCCAAAGATGATTGTTTCCGGAAGGCATGGGTCCATGGGGCCCACTATACTCCCTGAGGTCTGAGGATTGGGGAAGAAGGCTTTGAACTTTAGCCTCCCAAACCCTAAAATTTCCAGTGTGTGTGAACTGCAGTGGCATGTTGTGTCCTAAACTCACCATCAAGACATGATGGCTGCTGCTTCTCTTCCACTTTCTGAATTGCATGCAATTTCTCTTGTGGTCAAACCTGAAAGGAACCACAAGGGAAGAGAATTCTGGGCAAGGTAATACCTAAGTTGTCACAGTGCAAACCATCACAGACACCCACAGATGGTCACAATCCCCAATCTCTTTGGACACCAGCGATCTATCTATGTAGCAAGTATCTCTGTGTCCAATAGTATTGAGAGGCTGTCATCTCCTTACCAAAGACCATATGAGGGGTCCTCAAAAAGTTTATGGAAAATGCGTATTGTGAAAAAATTCTGCAGCGATTTCACTTTTTTTGCACCAAAATAAACATGTACTAAATTTTTTTTTTTTGGAGAGATTTTCGCTATAGGGCGCGTGTGCTCGCCAGACAGAGAGAGACATAGAGACAGAAAGCGAGAAATCACCCCCCAGGGGGGATGGTCACGCCACAATCCTTTCTCCTCCATTCTCCTCTTGGGATTTTGGGTGCACGCACACACGCCCGGAATGAGTTTTAAGCCATCGGGTCCAGGACGCGAACCGCGGTCAACTACGTGGGAGTCCAGCGACATAGCCATTATGCTCACTGCTGGTTCCCAATAACATTTCTGAACAAAGTCTAGTTAGAGGACAAAGGGATAAGATATCAGTTTGAAAGAGTTCTTATCAGAGCAACAAAAATTCTGATAAAATTGAAGGAAGAACACATCCAATTTATGGTGAACTTTGGGTGAAAGAATGGTGAAATCATTGATGCTTTACCAAAAAGAAGTTTACAGGGACTGGGACCAGGAAATGACATAATGAGTACATCACAGAACTCCCACAGTCAACCACGGTTTGAGTCACAGAACTAGTGGCTTAAAACTCGCTAGGTGCATGTGCGTGCGTGCTCAAGATCCAGAGAGGACAGTGGAGGAGAAGGGATTGTGGTGTGGCCATCCCCCTCGGGGGTGATTTCTCGCTTTCTATCCCTGTCTCTCTGGCAAGTGCATGCACCCTATAGCATAATCTCTTAAAAAAAAAATCAAAATGAAACAAAAAAGCCTGTACAGGGATACTGACCCAAGACATCACCAATTTACAAAAAAAAAAAAAAAAAAAATTTAAGGATGAGATGATTGGGGCCAGCAGTGGCATGGCAGTTAAGGTGCTGGGTCCCACATGGTCAACTGTGATTCAAATCCCATACCTGGTAGCATGAATAACATGCCTGGCACCTGTGTGTAGGTATGCCCAAAATCCCAAGAGCAGAATAAAGGAGAGGATTGCAGTGACTATCTACCCTGAAGGGTGATTTCTCATTTTTTCTCTCTGTCTCTCTCTGAACACCCTAATGCCAAAAAAAAAAAAAAAAAAAAACACCAAAAATAAAAAATCTAAAGTAAAAAAGAAAGGATGAGATGATGTTGAAGATGACACCTGCAGCTGCAGATCATCCACATCAATTTGCAAAGAAAAAATTAACCTTGTTCATGTTCTAATTGAAGAGGACTGACAACTAACATCAAGAACAATAGCCAACACCATAGATATCTCAATTAGTTTAATTTACACAATTCTGACTGAAAAATTAAAGTTGAGCAAACTTTCTACTTGATGGGTGCCAAACTATTGCACCCAGATCAGCTGCAGACAAGAGCAGAGCTTTTGATGGAAATTTTAAACATGTCGGATCAAGACCCTGAAGTATGGCTTTGAAGAATAGTAACAGGTGGTAAAACACAACTTATCAGTTGATCCTGAAGACAAAGCAGAATCAAAGCAATGGCTACTGGTTCAGCCCTATAGCATAGCAGTTAAGTGCCATGCAAAGGAGGCCGGATCCCCTATAGCCAACTCAGGTTTGAATCCCACTCCCAGTAGCAACACAATGGGTACACACAAGTGCCCAGGATCCTAACAGGATGGAGAAGTGGAGGAAGAAACATTGCAGCAAGACCAGGGCCCGTTAGCATGTGCTTTTGCTCTCACTCTCTCTCTTGTGCATATGCATGCACACACTTTGATCATGAAAAACAGGAACCCCCCCCCAAAAAAAAAAAAGAACCCCCAATGGTTACCAAAAGGTGGAAGTGATTCAGTCAAAGTAAAGGCATACTGGTCAAGAGCGTTAAGTCTTGGCAACAGTTTTTTGGGGGGAGCCTCAAAGAATTTTGCTTGTTGAATCTCTGGAAAGCCAAAGAAGAATAACATCATCTTATTAAGAGTGTTCTGAGAAAGTTAGCCAAAGTTTTAGCAGCGGAATGCCTGGGAAAGCTTTAATAGAAGTTCATCCCCCACCACAGTTCTCCTGCTTAATCCTTTCATCAAATGAGGGTAATTTTGTGAGCTTTAGTGGGAAATCATTAGGCATTGACCTTAAATTACTAATTTGGTTCCCTCAGATATTTTTTTAATTTTAATTAATTATTTTTTTGCTTCCTAACCTTAAAAAAAATCTTTGAAAGGCACACTTTTTCAGTAAATGTTAAAAAAAAAAAAAAAAAACTGCGTTGACATAGACAAATTCTCAGGACCCTTAACTCTATAGGGGTAGATTAAATGGCTGCCATTATAGCCTGCAAAAGAGCTTTGAATTTGATCAAAACTGCATTGAGAAATAGTTACATTAAAATTTTTAAAGTATTATTTAAATTTATTTTAATTTTACTAGAGAGAGAGAGAGAGAAAAAAAAAGTGAGAAAGCAAGCCACCAGGTCTGGGACTCGAACTGTGGTCAGCCATGTGGGAGTCCAGTGTCCTTAACCACCATGCTACCTGCTGGTCCCTAAAGTTACATTTTAATTTTTTATCTTTTAATTCCTTTTGTCTACAAACTTTTGTGTTTTTGTTGTTGTTGGAGAGATTTTTGCTATAGGGCATGTGTGCTCGCTGGAGAAACAGAGAGAGACAGAGAGACAGTGATAAATCACCTCCCTGAGGAATGGCCACTATGCAATCCTGTCTTCTCCATTCTCCTCTTGGGATTTTGGGCATGCTTGTACATGCACTCAGCATGAGTATCAAGCCTCCAGGTCGCGGACTTGAACTGCGGTTGACCATGTGGGCGTCCCGCGACGTAACCATTATGCCATCTACTGGTACCCTCACAAACTTTTAAAAGTTCTCTCATTTTGGGCTCTTAACAGTTAAATGTATATTAACATTCTCTGGACCCTTGCTAGTCACATTGTGGCACCTGGACCAGCAGCATTGGCATCCTGAGAGCTGACTGGGAGGGAGCAGTGCTGGTGCCTCACCAGCCCACAGAGGATTTGTATGCCAGCCCCTCTACACCACCCCATAGATGAGCCCTAGGGTGTCCGCAGAGCACAGTCTGGCTCTGGATGGGTGCAATAGTGTGGTCCCTGTGCAGCTGCCCCAGGTATATAAAGCAGTGACAGATGGGGTCTAGGCCTAGCATCAGTATGAATCTTGGGAGGAAAGGATATTTCCAAGGCTCAGACACTGGGGAGCAGGGTTCCACAGGGCACAGTGGCAACTCAGGCATCAGAAGAAAGGGTACTGGGGCCAGCAGGTGACATGGTGGTTGAGGTACTGGTCCTTGGGGGTTGTAGCTTCTCCCTCAATATTTTTGTCATAATTAATCTTCAAATTGCATAATCTACTGACTTTATCCTGTCATATCTACTATTCTATCTAATCTGTTTAGTTATTGCTTTTCAGATATTGAATTTTTTAGTTTCCAATTTATATTTTCTATATTCTTTTTTTTTTTTTTGGAAAGGTTTCTGCCTTAGGGAGCATGTGCTCTCTGCAGAGAGAGACAGAGACAGTGAGAAGGAAAGTGAGGGAAAGCCACCTCCAGGGGGGTGGCTGCATCACAATCCCTTCTCCACTCTCCTCCCAGGATCTTGGGCATGCACACATGCACACGTGCCCAGTGTGATTTTCAAGTCACTGGGTCTGGGACTGTAACTGTGGTTGGCCATGTCAGAAACCAGTGACCATCTGCTGGTCCCTACATTTCCTATATTCTGATAGGATTTCCCATTTAAAAAACAATTTCAAGTATTTTTGCTTTACTACTTGGAGCATATTAAAATCAGTGTATTAAAGTCCTTGTCTGCTTATTTCAGCATTAAGTTGTGTCCTGGATATGGAATAAAATAATGAGGATCTGGAAACTTGTATTTTTCTGAAGCATGTTGATATTTTTGTTTTGCTATAGAGTGTGTGCACTTGCCGGGGAGAGATGGGGAGAGGGAGAGAGGAAAAGTGAGATCACCTTCCCAGAGCAGATGGCTGCAATCCCTTCTCTTTCAGTCTCTTCCTGGAATTTTGGGCACATATGCACCCACACATACGTACCCACATGCACCCAGCGTGATTTTCACGTCACCAGGTCTGGGACTCAAACTGTGCAGTCAGTCATGTGGGATCCAGTTCCTTAACTAACATGGCCCCCGGAAGCTAAAATTTTTTATGTTCTAATTCCTAAAAAGCAATTATGTCAAACACCAATTAATAGCTGTTGAATGAACCCTATAAAAAAGTAAATTGTATGTAAAATCTTAGCTAAGAAGAAAAGGAATACATAGTTATTATAGATCTTATGGAAGTGGTGGTATTTGAGATGGGTCTAGAAGGAAAAATGGCAGAATTCTAGGCAGAGACACAGAACAAAGTATTCCAGGCAGGAGGGCAGTGCTCTGACTTGCTGTCCCATAATGTGGTTTAGGTAAAATCCAATTCGACAACTCACAAAACATTGAGTGAGGCATGGATAGTGGTATACTCTTTATGAATATTACAAACCATTGACTTCCACTCCTTTACAGCAGTAGAATGTGTTGTAATCAACTTCCCTGATAGAAGAGTTGTATTCCAGCTATGGCAGCTCCTTCATCATCTCTCCACTGATTCCTGGAACCAGGAAAATCTTTTTCTTCATTTTTGCTGTCCTCATTCTTCTTGCTCAAATTTTCCCAGGTAGGACCAGCAGTTAGCATAATGGCTATGTCGCTGGACTCCCATGTAGTTGACCGCGGTTCGAGTCCCGGACCTGGTGGCTTAAACTCACGCTGGGCACGTGTGCTTGCGTGCCCAAGATCCCGGGAGGAGAAAGGAGGAAAAAGGATTGCGGTGTGGCCATCACCCCCAGGGGGTGATTTCTCACTTTCTGTCTCTCTGTCTCTCTTTGTCTGTCTGGCGAGCACTGAGGCCTCACCATCTTGCTGTGTGCTGTGCTACAGCTGTTCGATCTGAACACAGGCAGGTCTGGACTTCTGAGTGTGTGTTTCACAGCCAAGAGCTGGTTAGGGACTAGACTGGTCCTTAGCTCCCTCCAAGATAACCCCAAGCCATAGCTGCAACAAAGCATAGCATGACTGTTGGCAATTCCCACAGCATGTACAGGAAACACAATCAAGGCTCTTACCAATGGTGATACAATCACTGTATCTTCCTGGCTTTCAGAAGGGGTTTCCAGTCCCCTGAGCAGACTAAGAAAGTTTATTTAGTAACTCTGTGGGTAAAAGATGCACACTCCAGGCCTTCCAGGTGAGACAGTGTGGTTGCTGACAATGGCAGGCCAAGACACTCTCCTTGGGCTCCTTGTCCCTTAATGGCAGAAGCCAAAAGCAGATCTTGGCCCCCAAAGCAGACTTAGGAAAAATGTGACGGCACTAGAGAGCCAAGGACACCTTCCTAGGTCTTACAGGAAAACACAAGCACTTACTATGTTCTAGAGTAGACTTGCAAATTTGTCTAGGGTTTTAGGTATGCTAAGTTGTCAGGAAAGTAATGACACACTTTTGCATAGAAAAATACATCATGACTTTCCCAACAAGCTAATATAGGGGCACCCCTGGAAGAGCAGGGAGGTACATGTCTTCACAATAATATGGAAGTCTCTTATTAAAAGTGTGGCCTAAGTAGGGTAGCAGGAATACAGGAACATCAGTGTGAATATGCATCTTTTGGAGAACTCTCTAAAATGGCCACCAGTAAATAGATAATCTCCTAAACAGAGAAATGCTATTCAATATTGTATAACAAACAAAAAATCCCTAATAAAAACATAGTAATAGGAATATAATCACAGTAAGAAAATGATGAGGGTCACTAATACTAATAATAATTATTAACTACTAATATAAAGTAGATTTAAGGGGACCAGCAGTTAGCATAATGGCTATATCGCTGGACATCCATGTAGTCGACCGCGGTTCGAGTCCCAGACCTGGTGGCTTAAAACTCACACCAGGCACGTGTGCGTGCCCAAGATCCCATGAGGAGAATGGAGGAGAAAGGATTGCAGCATGGCCATCTCCCCTGGGGGGTAATTTCTCGCTTTCTGTCTCTCTTTCTCTCTCTGTCTGGCAAGCGCACGCGCCCTATAACAACAACAACAAAAAAACTCTCAAAAAAAAAATAGTAGATTTAAGATCAGATATAGAATCCTCAAAGTAAATAACAAGGTATCAGTGGTAGGTCTCTTGCGGTAGTTTAGTTTCAGAATCCTAGATCTGCACAAAGAAAATAGGTCCATAAGGAAATCAAGCAGCAGAATGGAAGACATGAGAAGAACACAAACCTTTACCCAACCATGAGAAGAGTAAACTCGGTATATCACTCAAGCCCCACATGAGATGCTTGAGGAGCTGTGGTAGAGGGATCTTGGTCCTCATAGCAGATACTTAGCTCACAACAGACACTTAACGGATCTTGGAAGATTGCCAGCCGGCTGATATGAGTGGGAGTCATGAAGGAAGAAGACAGACTCACAGCTAGAATGTAGAAGTGGAGCCTATCCTAAACATTAAGTCTCCAGCCCTACTTTGGCCCTCACCTCCTGGCTTTCCTTCCTACCATCTCTTCCACCCAGAACCAGAGCAGCTGGATAACTTGATTAGCCTAGCGAAGCTTGGGTCTCTTGGAGGTAGACACCCTCAGTGCTCCCAGACCACTAGCGGGCAACAAAGGCCACCCTGAGTCTTCCTCAAGGAATATTCTGTGGTTCCTGGGGTGAGTGGGTATCATCTCTGTGCCTTCCAAGGCAGCTCCGCTGACCCTAGAACCAGAGGCCCTCTAACGAGGAAGAGATCATTATTCCCAGCCAGTGATGTGGACAGAGCTATCTTATGCACACTGCATGGTACTTCAGAGAGGATGCCTCTTCAACAGGCCATCCAGGTGATCCTCACCACACTGTCATCCTACAACCATTGTGCTTAGACAAAGCTGTAGTTGTTCCTGAAATAGAGACTAGGGTTTTTTTTGTTTGTTTGTTTTAAGAATTATTTGTTAAATTTTATTTATTATTATTATTATTTAAATTTGCTATAGGTCACATGCAGAACTTTTTTTTAAGAGAGATTTTTGCTATAGGGTGCGTGTGCTTGCTGGAGAGAGAGAGACAGAAAGTAAAAAATTGCCCCCCGGGGGCGGGGGGGACGGCCATGCCACAATCCCTCTCCTCCATTCTCTTCTTGGTATTTCAGGCACGCACACATGCCTGGTATGAGTTTTAAGTAGCTGGGTCTGGGACTCAAGCCACAGTCAACTATGTGAGAGTCCAGCAATGTATCCATTATACCATCTGTTGGCCCTAAGGACTAGTTTTTTAATAAGGGAGTTTTTCTAAGGAATGGCTGGAAATTTTTTAATTGGAAAAAAATAACAAAATTATACATCAATACACTCTAACATTTTAAAAAATATATTTAAAAATTTTAATTGACAGGAACCAGCAGTTGGCATAATGGCTATGTTACTGGACTCCCATGTAGTTGACCATGGTTCAAGTCCCAGACCTGGTGGCTTAAACTCACGCCGGGCGCACATGCATGCGTGTCCAAGATTCCAAGAGGAGAATGGAGGAGAAGGAATTGTGGTATGGCCATCCCCCGCCTGGGGGGTGATTTTTCACTTTCTGTCTCTGTCTTTCTTTTTCTTTCTGGCGAGTGCATGCACCCTTATAGCAAAAAATCCTCTCCAAAAAAAAAAAAAGTTTTAATTGACAAATATTTGTGTATATTTATAGGGTATGACATGATATCTTGATCTATTCATACATTATGGTTAGATTCAATTAATTCATTAACATATCCTTCGCCTCACCAATTTACCATGTTTTTGGATGAGAAGTTAAAAAATCTATTTTAGCAATGCTGAAATATACATCTTTAATAATGTGGTCTCCACGCAGTACAGGGCTCATCAGAACTTATTCTTCCAGTCTAACTGAAACTGTGCAACCTTTCATCAACATTTTCTCTTTCTCTAGCTCTTCTTCTTTCCTACCCTCTCAGCCTCTGCAACCCACATTTCTACTCTCTATATAAGATCCACTTTCTTAGACTTCACATGTGAGTTCATACAGCATTTGTCTTTCTATGCCTGGCTTCTTTCAGCTTTCATGTGATCTAACTCCCAGCCAATGAAACAGACACTGGAGAGGTGTCTGACCTTAGCTCATTTAGATATCCCCTGTGTATAAATCTTTCACATAAACTTCAGTGTTGCTTTTGTTTTCTTAATCAGAAGATGGGTAACTTTAAAAGATAAACACGTTTGAGTAAAAACTCTAAATATTAGAAAGTGAAAATGGGGAGCCTGCAGGTGGCATGGTGGTTAAAGTGCTGGACTCCCACATGGCTGACTGTGGTTTGAGTCCCAGACCTGGTGGCTTACTTTCTCAGTTTCTCTCTCTCTCTCTCTCTCCATCTCTCTTTGGTGAGCACATGTGCTCTATAGCAAAATTTAAAAAATAATACAATTAGACAAATAATTATTTTAAAAATGAAAAATAAATGTTGGAACAGTTGTTACTAGTTACAATGAAGTAGGCCATTTTTTCAGCAGAACTGCAGTGATTTTGAAATTAAGAAAGGCCTCTAATGAGAACTATCTAACAAAATGCTGAGTCATGGGAAGGTCTGTTTGAGGAACGGTCAGATGAGAAACCAAGAACAGGTATTTAAAGAAAAACAAGAATCAGGATAATTGCTCAAAGGAAAGTGACTGACTTTGATTGACTAGTGATGAACAATTTGCATGTGCTGGTATCTATAAATACTGAACACATATTTAACTTTTTGAGAGTTTGGTGGGGCTTGCTGTCTCCTTGTAACCTGACTGCAGAAATAAACTCCCTTTTTCTCCAGCCTCTGCCTATTGTTTCACTGACCATTTGTAGAAGCAGCTGGACTTAGTTTGCTGGATACAATAGAAAAACAAGAAGGGTAAATTTATTTGGAAATAATCTTTAAGAAATTCCAAAGATAATAGAAGAGACAGTTTTAACTCACACATTTCAAGTTAAATGTATTAAAGATTTTAACAAAGCTACTGAAAATGCAGTTTTACTATTGTGGACAGAAATCTGACTGCTTTTTCCTATTTTTCCAAAGTCCTTTCAAGAGAGCCTAGGAAGAGTCACGCTCACAAACATTAACAGGTAATTTTTTTCCCATTTAACAGGGTTCTTCCTAAATCCTGTCCCTGGCATAGTATCTTTGAGATGTATATTCAACTGATTACAGTATATTATTTTGCTAACCTCTTCCCAAGGCACAGAACTTCCCTTTCCTTGAGATGTAGATTTAGTATTTCTTTGTAAATCTCTTCCCAGGACACAGATCTTCTCTTCCAATCACCAGCAAAGGAATTGTGGAACCCAACTATAACCTACAAGTTCCCGCTTCCACATGTCCCGTCTTTTTGGGTCAGACCAATAGAAAATCTCTTCACAGAATTTTGTGTCAATCTCAAAAACAAATAAAAAGAACCCTTGAATGTGATCACCCCGAGAAAGGCATGTATGCCTCTTCTCCAGGCCTAGGTCACTCATATTTGGCTTAGAAATAAACCGCATTAATTATTAATTTTTACAGTTGATTATTTTTGAGTTGACACTATTTTTTTTAATGTTCATGTGAGAGAATAGACATCCTTGTTATAGGTAGATTTTATGAGTAGGAAGTCCCAATATGCCAACGAGGAGGACATTTGCCTCATAGCTTATCAGGGGATACAACCAGACCCTCTGTGAGGACGCCCCTCCCACCTGGCTCCCTGCACTGGGAAGGGGAGGCTGATCCCATTTTTCTTATTACCTAAGTTTTCTTAAAGGAAAACACTTAGGGAAGGTTGTTATCATCCCTCCTGTCAATTCACATATATACACAGGAATTCAATGGGATGTTTGGTCAATACCCCAATTTTCATTGGAGTAATTAACTAATAGGGCAGCTCATCCCTATGTGGATGCTCATATCTTCAAAGTCCACACAGGGCATGTGTAATTAGATAATCAGAATTCTTACCTAAGGGGAAGTACACAAACACAGATAAAAGCCCAGGAATTCGAACAAAGGCACTCAGGTACAATGACAGACTTCCCCTCCTGAATATTCATGAGAAGACCTCAAGATAAAAGTAACACCTAGAGGCCAGAGGTGGTGTGGTGGTTGGGCTGCTGGACTCCCCCATAACAAAATGAGGTTCCAGTTCCAGACCTGGCAGCTTGAAAATCACACAGGGCACATGAGCCTGAATGCCCAAAATCCCAGGAGAAGAATGGAGAAGGGACTGTGTGGCACGGCCATCACCCGAAGATGAGGGAGGGAGTGATTTCTCATTTTCGTTCTGTCTTTGTCTCTCTCCTAGCCAGAGAGCGCAAATGCCCTATGGCAAAAAACCCTAATAACAACAACAAAAAACACCTAATCCCATTCCCAGATGCAATAGTCCTTCTCTGGCAGCTGCCTACCTGCATGCCTTTCTGGCATGGGGGGTGTATTTCTTTTCTGATAAAAAAATCTTTACTTTTCTATTAAAATGTCTCTTTTCCTACTTTATACGTTTGTGGTTTTTCATTGTGTCTTACGGCAGGTCTCTAACCTTAGAGATCTAGACCAAAAAAACTGAGTATTTTACACAACACAGTTCTGCTCCCCCATCAGATAACACCTATCAAATTTATCTGGGACTATTTTTAAATTACTATTTCAATCTTCAAAAGAATAATCACATATTTTCTAATAAAACACTTATTTTACATGTCTCATTACCAATGCTTGACAGAAAACATTCAGAAGTAAGAAACAACGACAAATTAAGCTATCTCATATTTTCGAGTAAATGCTCAGATAGCGCTGGAAAATAAATATAATGATGTGAGCTGAAATATATTTTGAAAATAATGACTTTTGCATATTTGCCAATAATAATTTTGCAAATTATGTATTACATCCATATTTGTCTGAGGGTATATACATCCTCTCGGTACGTGTGAAAAAAGAACAAATTAAACGTAAAGCAGGAGGAATAAAACTGTGTACTGCAAATTTTTTTTTTTTTTTGGAGAGATTTTCACTGTAGGACGTGTGCGCTCGCCAGACAGACAGAGAGAGACAGAGACAGAAAGCGAGAAATCACCCCCCAGGGGGGATGGTCACGCCGCAATCCCTTCTCCTCCATTCTCCTCTGGGGATCTTGGGCACGCACGCACGCACACGCGCCCGGCGTGAGTTTTAAGCCACCAGGTCCAGGACACGAACCCCGGTCGACTACGTGGGAGTGCAGCGACATAGCCATTACGCTAACTGCTGGTTCCCTGCAAATTTTTTTAAAAGATTTTTTTCTATAGGACAAGTGTGCAGGCCTTTCCCTTCCCTCCCTTCCCTTCCCCTCCCCTCCCCTCCCCTCCCCTCCCCTTTCCTTCCCTTCCTTTTCTTTTCTTTCTCTGTCTGTCTTCTTTTTTTTTTTAGACCCTGGCCAGTGAATCCCTGAAACTGGGTCTGAAATTGCACCTCTGCTCCCGCGGGATGGGGAGTAGCAATGGAAACTGAGATCCTCTGTGATCCTCGGTGTTAGCAAAGTCCCAGAGGCTGAGACTGGCCGTCACCTTCCAGCCTCTGTCCTAAACAGCTCATCTCTTAACTGCAGAGTCCTGGACGGTCTCGATCCAACCACTGCCCACACTCAGGAGGCAGAATCCCGCCTGCCGACACCGACTCACTCACAGAATGCTGTGGACTTCAACTGTTTTCGACGCAGTTGGGAAGGAAGCGTTTCCGCCGTCAGCAGGAGCGGCCTGAAAATGCTAAGCGTTTGCGCTCCTACCTCTGAAGCCAATTTACACCAGCTGCATAGGCTGCCCCACCACGCCACTCAAAACTCCTGGGAGGACCCAGAGTTCCTCGGGGCCGAGTGACTGACAGACTGAGACATCCTGGGGGCGGGGCGAGGAGTTCAGGCCCCGCCCACACGCTGGCCCCGCCCCGTCCGGGCAGCAATTTCCTGCCCACCCGGAAGCCGACTTGAGCGGCGGAGCGAGTTTCAGTATTTCTAGTTCACAGCCGGAGCAGCCGTGTCCAGCACCTGGTCTTCCGCAGGCAGGTTCCGGGTGTCACTGCGGCTGTCACCATCCAGGGACCCCACGTCGCTGTGAGACACTCCGAGTCCATTTCCTGGTCCGCGTCAGTGTCGGCTAAACCTCCCGCTGGCCGGCCCGCCTTCCTCCGCCTTTGTGCCTTCGGACTTTCCCCCGCCTCTCTTCTTTTCCCCGCGCCAGTCCACGTTCGGTTCACGTCCCGGCTTGGAGGTGGGTTCTGGTTCTTCGCCGCCCTTGGTGGGCAGTACCCGGACACCGTGCCCTCCCACTGGCCCTAGGATTAGGATTGCGCAGACCCGGTTCTCAGACCTCCCTGCATGTTCACGTCCTTCTGGGCCAGCCTTGCTTTCCTCTGGCCTCTCCTTAGCCTCTGAGCCCTGGGCTGGGGGACTTTACCAGCCACTGCTCCGTGACACCCCATTCTGTCCCAGATCCTATTCTAGTGGCTGTGGCTGCCAGGGTGTTTATACTACGAATGTCCCAATGGAAAGTGTGGTCCTTCTGAGCGGGGCAAGCCCCTTCCTTTTTATTTCTGAAAATGCCAAGAGGCTGGGGAGGAGAAATAGAATAGAGAGAAAGAGAACCAGGGTAAGGAAAAGAGTCTGGGGGAGAGAAAGAGATACTGAAACAGGATGGGTGGGTGGGCCCTACCGTCTTGGAAAGACATAGGAGTGAAAGTGAAGTGGACAAGAAGTGACATACAGAAATAAGGATAAAAGATAAGGGAATCTGCAGAGAGGCAGGACAGAAAGATTTGACCAACAGAGGAGGAGTGAAAGAAAGATCATAAATTCATTCTTTTTTTTAAAAAAATTTCCAGTTTACATTATTGTTAGTATTACTGTGTCAGATTGAGATTATAAATCCCTAGAAAACCCATCATGGTTTTTTAGTCTTTATATTGCAGGTACCCTTGGTTGCTTAGCATACAGTTTTACACTACTTCAGTGTGCACCTAGTAAGGACATTGATTATTTTTTATATTAACAATGAAAACCTAGTTTAAAATTTTACTTTGATATTTAATAGTTTTTTTATTCTTCTGTGTGATCTTTTTTGAGAGGTTTTTGCTATAAGGCGCGTGTGTTCGACAGACAGACGGAGAGACAGAAAGTGAGAAATCACCTCCCGAGGGGATGGCCACACTGCAGTCTCTTCTCCATTCTCCTCTTGGGATCTTGGGCACACACCCACACGCGCCTGGTGTGAGTTTTAGGCCACTAGGTCCAGGACGCGAACCACGGTCGACTACATGGGAGTCCAGTGACATAGCCATTACACTAACTGCTGGCCCCTCTGTGTGATCATTTAACTCAGTGAGTCTGAACTGAAGTTTCCAACAAATTTTATGTTCCCTTTGCCTTTTCTCCACACATGCTCAAGAATGGGCTGGATTATGGAGCTATTTTTGTTCTCTAACAGTTCCCATTTAATCATGGTGAATGTCTTGTACAGAACTATTTCTATAACTTATCTTTCCTCTCTTCCAGTGCCAACAAACAGATCATCTTAACTATGTCGTTTTTCATAGGTTAATGTGATATTCTGGACAAGAAGAGTGAAATACTTGAGATCACTGTGATTAAAACCACGAGAGAAGTCACTGTTACTCAAGATATGAAATATGGCTTGTAATCTAGGAGAAAGGGTGAGAAGGGCAACACCTGGCACTGTCCCATTTAGATCATGTTGTAACGGTGATGGGTATTTTCTACTGGCCTACCCTGCTGATCTCCTTTCTTAATTTGATGTGTAGGCACACATTCCCAAGGGTGTTGACTAGGGGAAAGTTAAGACATTTCAAACCATTTGTCATGTCAAAGCCTAATCTTAATGATCTTTTCATTTTATTGTATCAACATTTACTTCAACACTCTCATTTTCTAATTTTGACTGTTAGTGTCCCTTTTCTGTTTTTGTTTTGAATCTATTATGTTTCATTATTTAACTGCTTCCTCCAGGATTCTAGATTCATAGCTGTCCAGTACAGTAATTACTAGACGTGTGTCTAAAAAGTTTAAATTTAGAGGCCAGCAGGTGGTTACGGAACTGGATTCCCACATGGCTGACTAGGTTCAAGCCCTGGACCCAATGATTTGAAAATCACACTGGGCAGGAGTATATATATGCCCAAAATCTTCCGAGGAAAACAGAGGAGAAGGGATTGTGGCATAGCCATCCTTACTGGGGGTGACTTCTCACTTTCCCTCTCTCTATCTCTGTCTCTCTCCAGTTAGCACGCGTACCCTATGGCAAAAAACTAAAAAAAAAAAAAATATATATATATATATAACTAAACTACAAATACTCAATATCACTAACCAGATTTCAAGTGATCTGTATTTACATAGGCCTCATAGCTACTCTATTAGATAGAGTATTTTTTCCATCCAAGAAGTTCTGTTGGGCATGTCGATTAATCACTTTGTTTTTATTATACCTTTTGGCTTATAAATTTTTAATATTCTGCTTACCTATATTAATTTTTATGTGTGTTCTCTTGTGTTTTTTTTTTTATTGTTTTAACTTACCTGGATCGATTTTTATTTAATCTTCTTTAAAAAAAAAAAAAAAAAACACTATATAAATAGGGACCAGCAGCTGGCGTAATGGTTATGTCACTAGACTCCCATGTACTTGACCACAGTTTGAGTCCCAGTGGCTCAAAATTCACGCCAGGTGCATTGTGTACGCATGCCCCAAATCTCAAGTCCCTGAAATTACTATTTATACATTTTCTCACACATGTGTATGAACTTCAAAAACATACGGGAAAATTGGAATTCAAATGCAGAGGGTTTTTTTGGTGCAAAATTTTGTAATCCAGTCATACTTTTTAATAATATGCCTTTCTACAAACTTTTTTTTCTTTTTCTTTTTCTTTCCTTTTCTGTTTTTTCTTTTCTTTTTTTTCTTTTTTTGGAGAGGTTTTTGCTATAGGGCATGTGTGCTTGCCAAAAAGAGAGAGACAGAGAGACAGAAAGCAAGAAATCACCCCTCAGGGGGGATGACCACTCTGCAATCCCTTCTCCTCCATTCTCCTCTCGGGATCTTGGGCACACACACACACACGTGCCCGGTGTGAGTTTAAGCCACCAGGTCTGGGACTCGAACAGCTGTCAACTATATGGGAGTCCAGCGACATAGCCATTACGCTAACTGCTGGTTCCTTCTTTTCTTTTCTTGATCAGAGAGAGAGAGAGACAGAGAGAGGGGGGAAAAGTGAGAAAGCAAGCTGCCAGTTACAGGACTCAAACCGTGGTTGGCCATGTGGGAATGTCCAGCACCTTAACCACCATACCACTTGCTGGTCCCTATACAAACTTTTTGAAGACACCCCTGATATATGTGTGTGCGGTGTGTATAATTGAGAACAGGAATGTTGTAGATGATAAAGATTAATATAAAACACAGTTTCAAAGATTTTAGCTGCTATTTAAAAAAATATTACAGTCCCTGGATTTCCTACTAATCCTCAGTCATTCTGTATTTTCTGGGCATCCTTGACCTAAAGGACTGTGTCAGTACATAACAGTAACGTTACAGTACTTATACTCCTGCTTCTTTCTGATACAGGGGATTTTAAAGGCTTGATTGGCAGGGTGGGAACCACCAATCTCTATAAATGGTATAAATGTAATTAATATAATCATAAAATAGATTATTCTTTGATTAATATCCAGTTCCATGGAAGAAAGGTCTGAAAGTTAGGATTTTATAAGAGCAGAAAGGTACACAGCTTCAGTAGCTATGGTGGATTTTGGAAACATTGCCAGCAAATAAAGCAAGAGTAAGAGAATCTCAGAAATTCCATAATAGTTACCTACAGGTGGAAATCCCTGTGTGGGATGAGTCAGGGATCTCTATATTTTGGAATCAGGGAAGAAATTGAGTAACACTGACAGCAGGGGCTAATTCACGTAAAATCCAGTGCTTTTCATGATCTTATCCATGATATATGTATTTCTGTTTTGTTTATTAGCATTCACATTAGCCTTCTTAACTCATGCCATGCATTAAAAGAAGAGTCTTGTACCTGTTTAGAGTGAACTGCAATTTTTTTGTTGTTTAGGTGAGAGTTCACATTGAAATGAAGGTCTGAGGCTTCATGACAGGTGTATCTAGACATTGTGCACAAGACTGGAGTCTGACGGCTTCTTTTTCCATCCACAGTTTACCTGACTACTGCTTGGAATGTGAGTGAAAACGCAGAGGAAGACTGTGAGAAACTGAGTTAATGGCAATGCATCCACTGGTGAGTAGAAGATGCCTTTTTCTACTGAAATTGCACTCCTAATCCCAGAAAATGGGTAGGATTTTACTATTTGCATGGATATTTTAAACACATCAGGTGATTTTCATGGATCTGAGCTCCATTTAAGTTTTCTCAGGAACCTGGGATGGTTATCTTAGGTCAGGAACTCATCAATTTATATCATACTAATATCTATAATATCACTCAGTATCACACTAATATGTGGTACCTTTTTTTTTTTTAATAAGTTTGTGTTTACAGAAGAAATGACATATTTTTTTCTCCCTCAATAAGTTCATGGCCTCATTGGCAAATTGACTCATTAACCATGCTATTAGTTGTAATGAATGCACGTGGTAGAAATAAGTGAGGAGTAAAACCCTGCAGCCTAATAGGGAGGTGCAGTCAGTCATTGCTGTCATAAGTCCTGGAATGATGAGATCTGTGCAGAGTTGAGGAAAAATGAGAGCATGTTAGTCCAGGGAAGGGAGGAATCATTAGTCCATGAGGAATCATTCCTTTTTCCCCAAAATTTCAATCTTCTTAAAATTGATAGAATATATTTAAGCATTTGAAAATTGCTGAAAAGATAACTTAAATACTTATCATTCTTGTCACTCTTTCTCCCACTTAGTAATTAACAATTTTTTTCTTATTTGATAACTGAAAACAATGTGTAGGAAATATTATTAACTTAATTGTGGCTGTGTAATGAAGAGTATAGTAGAACAAATTTAGTGTGTGTAATATCATTGAAGTCCTGGGAAAATTTTCAAAGAAATAGATAGACAAAAGCCAGTAAAGATGCTTCTTTTATACTTAATAAAGATAAAAGAATTATAATAAAGCTACAAGGCAGTAACAACTGATATTTGGGGTTTTCACAGAAAAAGTAGAATGGGAGGTGTCTTCCTT
The DNA here is from genome assembly GCF_000334495.1 of Tupaia belangeri chinensis. Classification (NCBI taxonomy): domain Eukaryota; kingdom Metazoa; phylum Chordata; class Mammalia; order Scandentia; family Tupaiidae; genus Tupaia; species Tupaia belangeri. The sequence goes on along the minus strand of NW_006202562.1, from coordinate 8,079,711 downwards.
CAGAAATGGTCAGTCTAAGACTATTCTTCAGTCCAGAAGTCTCAAATGTCCCTGGCTTTATGCTACTGAACTATCTGTCCTTACCTTATTATGAACATCTGAGTCACAATGCATTGAAAGAGTTTATACCTACTGATACCAAGATCTGTATGACACTTGTTCAGTTCTGAAGGATGATGAAGATTACATCAAGGTTCTCTTCCATTTTTTTTAACAGAGATTTTTTTTTATAGAGCATGGGCATTAACTGGAGACACAGAGAGAGACAGAGAAAGAGAAAGTGAGAAGTCACTCCTCAGGAGGGATGATCATGCCACAGTCCTTTCTCCATTCTCCTCTGGGGGTTTGGGTGCACAGACACACAAGCCTGGCATGAATTTCAAGCTGGCAGGTCCAGGACTCAAATTTCAGTCAGCCATGTGTGAATCCAGTGTCTTAGCCT
>NW_006202562.1:8069775-8078783 GCF_000334495.1 Tupaia belangeri chinensis | reverse complement strand
GTCCTGGAATGATGAGATCTGTGCAGAGTTGAGGAAAAATGAGAGCATGTTAGTCCAGGGAAGGGAGGAATCATTAGTCCATGAGGAATCATTCCTTTTTCCCCAAAATTTCAATCTTCTTAAAATTGATAGAATATATTTAAGCATTTGAAAATTGCTGAAAAGATAACTTAAATACTTATCATTCTTGTCACTCTTTCTCCCACTTAGTAATTAACAATTTTTTTCTTATTTGATAACTGAAAACAATGTGTAGGAAATATTATTAACTTAATTGTGGCTGTGTAATGAAGAGTATAGTAGAACAAATTTAGTGTGTGTAATATCATTGAAGTCCTGGGAAAATTTTCAAAGAAATAGATAGACAAAAGCCAGTAAAGATGCTTCTTTTATACTTAATAAAGATAAAAGAATTATAATAAAGCTACAAGGCAGTAACAACTGATATTTGGGGTTTTCACAGAAAAAGTAGAATGGGAGGTGTCTTCCTTCAGAAATGGTCAGTCTAAGACTATTCTTCAGTCCAGAAGTCTCAAATGTCCCTGGCTTTATGCTACTGAACTATCTGTCCTTACCTTATTATGAACATCTGAGTCACAATGCATTGAAAGAGTTTATACCTACTGATACCAAGATCTGTATGACACTTGTTCAGTTCTGAAGGATGATGAAGATTACATCAAGGTTCTCTTCCATTTTTTTTAACAGAGATTTTTTTTTATAGAGCATGGGCATTAACTGGAGACACAGAGAGAGACAGAGAAAGAGAAAGTGAGAAGTCACTCCTCAGGAGGGATGATCATGCCACAGTCCTTTCTCCATTCTCCTCTGGGGGTTTGGGTGCACAGACACACAAGCCTGGCATGAATTTCAAGCTGGCAGGTCCAGGACTCAAATTTCAGTCAGCCATGTGTGAATCCAGTGTCTTAGCCTGCTACACCAGCTGCTAGTACTGCTGCCTTTTTTTATTTTTAATCAGAGTTAGACTAATCGTTTCTCATACATATTTGCGAAATAGGGAAAACTTCTATACATTCATTGACTCTTTTAATACTCATAACAGATTATTAAAGCATTTCATAGATGAGGAATCTGAGGTACATGGAAGGAAATAATTTAACAATAATCATGGTTAAAAAGTGGCAAATTATTGGACTAGCTCTGTGCTCTAGAAGTTAGAGGATCTGTGCAGCTCAAATTCTAGCCCTGGCAGTATGAAAAACATGCCAGGGTGCTGACAGGATGGAGAAAAATGGAAGAGAAGAGATTACACTGGGACCACACCCCATTAGGGGAGTATTTTCTTTCTCTATCTCTCTGGTGAGCACATATGTCCTATAGTAGAGTAAAAATCAGTTTTTTAAGTGGCAAATCATTCTTATGGTTGGCCTTGTGAGAAATATGTAAAGTACTTAAAATTAATGGGGAAGAGAGTTTTAATTATGAGTTTTCGATATAAGTTTTAAATGAGTTGTCTGGAAATCACAAATTACCACTGTATTGGAAAATTTTCAAGGTGGTATTACACTATATGCCATGTAATATTCCTTGGTAATCAAAATTTATGTATTCAGAGTATATCTGGCTCTGAGGACAATGAGAATGAATGGGCTAGGGACCCCAAACACAGTTTTATCTTCCTTTATACCCAGCCCTCCATCTGCCACAGTGTTGTCATATCAGTCTTCCTACTCTGGACATTGGCAGGATTGATCTTTCTAAACTGGAAATATCCATGATATTCTAGGAATCAGTGACCTTTGAAGATATAACTATAAACTTCACCCAGGAAGAGTGGGCCCTACTGGACACATCCAGGAGAATGCTATACAAAGATGTGATGTTAGAAAATATTAATCATCTGATATCTCTTGGTGAGCCTGTCTACATTTATGTATGTATGCTTATATGTATCCATTTGTTTCATCAATCAGCAGGTTTCTCACTCCAATCTCTGTCTTGATTCTTTCATAGACCTTATAACTATATGAAAGTAAGTTGTTTCTTTATACCTTGTTTATATCCATTTTATTACTGCTCCAAAATGTGGCCTAAACCATAGTTTTATGTTTTTCTTGCTACTAAATCTCCAAAAGGAGAGCAGAACTGGAAGCTCAACAGATATTTTTAAACGTATAAATAGATTAAATATTTTATAAACATAGCCATCCCCTGTTGGATTGGTTCCAGGTATATCACAATTCAAAAACGCTCATCTCTTATATAACAATAATGTGGTATTTGTATATAACCAGTGTATTTCCTCCAATGTACTTTGAAGTCATCTTCAGATTACTTGTAATACCTGATACAATGTAAATGTTATATAAAGCAGTTATATTTGGTTTTTTAAATTGTCGAAATGTTATTGTTTCCCCATACGCTCTTGATCAGCATTTGGCAGAATTTGGTCATGTGAATCCTATGGATATGGATGGTCAACTGTAATTATTTAGCTGTAGGTTCTATATTGAAGCTTGAGAACATAGTAGTGAAAAATGCCATAATTTTGGTTATTGTTATGGAGCTTATGGCTATTGGATTCTGTTTGAATTAGCCTTCTGTGGACAGGTTTAATTTCTACTTTCTTTTGAAGATTAATAATTCTGCCTTTGAAATTGGGCATGAGCATCAGCATCTTGAGGTCTTTATTGTGGACACACAATCTGGATTTCTTCCTGGTCTAGTGAAGGACCTTCAGAGTTCCCTGTGTTAATCATTCCTCCTGGACTGATTTCCAACAACATTCTCTTTATTGTTCTGTAATAGCCATTAATGGACTTCATAATAATACACATCTATCTGCAGTATATTCAAAATCCATGTATCTTTTTTGCACAAACAGGATATCAGCTCTGCAAATCAGATATGATTTTCCATTTGGAGCCAGGCAAAATGCTATGGATTGTTGAAGGAAGTAGGTTTTTCCAAGACCACAGTCCAGGTCAGCAACAAGAACTTGTACCTCAATATAAAGAACTGCCTCATTACTATATCTTTGTCATATCAATCATAATGTATATGTCCTTCTACCATTTTTTTTTAATTTTATAAAAAAGGATATTAATATATTTAATGGAGTTAAATTTTCATATAGTAAGTCTTGTTCTTATCCTGCCATTTCCCTCTCTCTCTCTGTTCTTCTTCTTTTTTTTATTTATACTATAGGGTACATGTGCTTGCCAGAGAGACAGAAAGAGACAGAGAGACAGGCAGCAAGAAATCACCACCTGGGGAGATGGCCATTTGGCAAGCCCTTCTCCTCCATTCTCTTCTCAGGATTTTGGGCACACATGCACATGCACGTGATGTGTTTCAAGCCTCCAGGTCTGAGACTCAAACCACAGTTGGCCATGTGGGAGTCCAGCAATGTAACCATTATGCTGTCTGATGGTCCCAATTTTTTCTCTCTTTACCTACACAGAATCCTGTCTTCATTTCACAGTTTTCATCTTTCCTTTCTAAACGTATTTTTAAATTTTTAGTGTCCTATGATATGTTTTTCTTATCTATAGTATTCCTTCATATGACATATTTGTTCTAAGTTCCAGTTTCCAAAACATATATGGGCTTTAGTGCTTTTATTTCCCTAATGCTATGCCAACAATTTATTTTTGCAGTCATTAAAGACAGAGAAAGTGTATATAAAAAGCAAGAAGTAATATCCACACATTATATCAGCAAGGGCACAGCCACCATCAGGTCAATGGTAAGTTGCATGAATGTGGATTCTGGTCATTCAAATAAATACTTAGTAAAGGAATATGTTAGTACCTGAGTACAATTGTTTGACTATTATTAAATGGCGATTAAATTTTTTCTGAGCCAAAAGTTGGTTAATTGGAATATAGGGAATAAATTAACTTGGTTTTGAAACCATAACCTGAGATCATAAAACACGGATAATTGCATAAGCACTGCTCATCTACCTAGTCATTAAAACAAATTGAAGTCTTCCAAAGTAACTTGGCCTCCCTGCAGTTTGGATGCTACAAAAGAGAAAATATTTGTGTTGACAGTACACCATGGAAACATACTATGTCTGTGCCAGTAACAAAAGATTTTAAGTGTGCACTATCACTGAAAGCTTAGTCTAAAAGTTATATGTAGGAAAATTAATGTATGGATTTATGTGGACAAACCATTAATAACTTTTTGTCTTCTTCATAAAAGCAGAAATCTCATGCTCATGATGATCTATTTAAATGGAAAGATTTGGGAAAAGATCACTTTCACAGCTGTGAAATGAGTCAAAATTTGTCACCTCACTCAGCAAAGAAACCATTCATTAGCAAACAGTGTGGAAAATCTAGTAGTGACAACTTCAACTTTCATCAACAGAAGAAAAAACAGGCAAGGGGAAAATCATATGAATGCCCACAGTGTGAGGAAACCTTCAGTAATTGCTCTATCCATAAACAGCACAAGATGACTCATACTGGAGAGAAGCCATATGAACATCATCTGTGTGAGAATGCCTTTATTCATTCCTCTGACATTCAAAAGCACAATCAAGCTCACATTGCAGAGAAACCATATGAATGCCACCAGTGTGGGAAAACTTTCAGTCAACCTTCTAACCTCAGACTGCATGAGAGAACTCACACTGGAGAGAAACCATATAAATGTAATCTGTGTGAGAAAGCCTTTAGTCAGTCTTCTAGCCTTAGAGTACATGAGAGAACACACACTGGAGAGAAACCATATGAATGCCATCTATGTGGGAAAGCCTTCAGTCAGTCTTCTAACCTTAGACTGCATGGGAGAATACATACTGGAGAAAAACCGTATGAATGTCATATATGTGGGAAAGCCTTTAGTCAATCTTGGGACCTTAAGGTGCATGAGAGAACACACACTGGAGAAAAACCATATGAATGCCATTTGTGTAGGAGAGCCTTCAGTCAGTCTTCTGCCCTTAGACTGCATGAGAGGACACATACTGGAGAGAAACCATATGAATGTCATCTGTGTGGGAAAGCCTTTAGCAAATCTTCTGCCCTTAGACGACATGAGAGAATACATACTGGAGAGAAACCATTTGAATGTCATCTTTGTGGGAAAGCCTTTAATCAATCTTGGGAACTTAGAGGACATGTAAGAACACATACTGGAGAGAAAACATATGAATGCCGTCTATGTGGAAAAAGCTTCAGTCATTCTACTCACCTTAGACAGCATGAAAGAACACACACAGGGGAGAAATTATATGAGTGTCATCTCTGTGGGAGAGCTTTCAGTCAGTCGTCTTCCCTTAGACGACATGAGAGAATGCACAGTGGAGAAAAACCACATGAATGCCATCTGTGTGGGAAAGCATTCAGTCAATCTGCTCACCTTAGACAACATAAGAGAACACATACTGGAGAGAAGCCATATAAATGTAGTACATGTGGCAAAGCCTTTAGCAAATCATCTGCCCTTAGACTACATGAGAGAATACACACTGGAGAGAAACCATTTAAATGTCATCTTTGTGGAAAAAACTTTAATCAATCTTGTGACCTTAGAGGACATGTAAGAACACATACTGGAGAAAAACCATATGAATGCCATCTTTGTGGGAAAAGCTTTAGTCAGTCCTCTCATCTGAGACAACATAAGAGAACCCACACTGGGGAGAAATTATATAAATGTCATATGTGTGGGAAAGCCTTTGGTCAGTCGTCTTCCCTTAGACGACATGAGAGAACACACACACGAGAGAATGATTAATGCCTTCAGTGTATACTCTGACCTACAATGACATGGTACTATAAATATAATTTGGAAGAATATTCAACCGTATTGTATGCTTGAATGTACCTGAGGATGCACACATTGATGAAACACTCTACAATCAGTGTAGAAGATCCTGCATCATCCTTACTACTAATTTGATGTACACAAATGTTTATGGAAGAGAAGCTCTATGTATAAATTCTGTGTGGCAGATCTCAGTAATCATAGATGAAATAACTTGTCCTGAAATACAATGAAAATAGAATTCATTAATGAAAACTCTTGACTTTAAACACATTAGTGGACTTATACAGGAATAAGCCTCTAGATCCATAGTTGGTGTGGGAATGTCTCCATTTATAATTAGTTGTTAAACAACATAAGCAATTGCTTCTTGGGAGTACCTCTTGGTCTCTAATACTCTGAACATTCAGCCATGCACCAGTCTTACGCACACACACACAAAAAATCAGTGAATGAATATCTACCAAAACAAAATAAGATGAATGTGAGAATATCTTCAGTGATCACTCATTTCATACTCAAAGTTCTCTCAATAAGAAGATACCAATTCCAAAAGTGATAATGACATGTTCAACATCAGAAAACTGTCCAAGAAAAAAATTCTAAAAGAATCTTTTAATACATAATTTAGCAAATTATTTAGAATTTTGAGAAAATATTCATTGCAAGTGTGGCATATAATTGTAGGATTGAAGAGGCCAGCAGGTGGCATGTTGGTTGAGGCACTGGACTCCCATATGGCTGACATGGTTCAAGTCCCAAACCTGGAGGCTTGAAAATCATGCCAGGCACAGTTGCATGCTAGCCTAAAATCCCAGGAGGCAAATGGAGAAGGGATTGCAGTGTGACAATCCTCCTGTGGGGTGATTTCTCACTTTCCCTCTCATTCTCTCCCCCTAGTGACAACACGCTACAGCAAAAAAAAGCCTAAAATAATTATAATAGTTGTAGGATTGAGACATTATCTGGGAATATTAAGTGCAGATGTTTCTAAGAAGTTTTATTTATTTTCAAGTATATAAATCTGACTTGCATATAGGAATTAGGTTAGTACTTGCAGACATTTAACATTTGTTGCTGAAAAGTCTATGATGGCGATGTTCTACTTTTAATCATGTAGTTTTAAACCCAGATTTCGGTCCAGACTTGTCATGGCTGAATATTCAGCTCCACTTTGAGTCTTCCTTTTTTCCAACAATTCCTTTTAGCACAGACAGCCTCCCTTTTAACTTGCCTCCAGCACCTTAAGAGTAACAGACATACAACTTTATTTTTCAAATTTCTCAGAGGATCATGGGAGTAGTATCATGGACATCTAGTCTAAGCCTTTTAGGATTTTCCAAATCCTGGTTTCTGACCCTAGAAATTACCTGGGGATAGAGAAGCTCCCTGTATCTCACAGAGCATTCTGGATTTTGTTCCTGAAACTGTTCAACTGAGAAGGAGCAGTAGTTCGTCCCTCAACTACTTTCCATATCTTAATCAGAAGTTACATAAATAAAAGACTCCATAAAAATCTGTTGAAACTGAAAAATTATGGGACCAGCAGTTGGCATAATGACTATGTCACTGGACTCCCATATAGCCAACCACAGTTTGAGTCCTGGACCTGGTGGCTTAAACTCATGCTGGGTCATGTGCATGCATGCCTAAGATCCTAAGAAAAAAATGGAGGAGAAGGGACTGTGGTGTGGCCATCCTCCCTGGGGTGGGGGTGGGGTGTCTCGCTTTCTGTCTCTGGTGAGTGCATGCACCCTATAGGAAAAACCTCTCATAAAAAATAAAAATAAAGTAAATAAAAAAAAAACTGATAAGTCCTGGGTCTGGCCCCACAGCCTAGTAGGTAAGGGAGACCGATCACAATGGTCGACTGCAGTTCAAATCCTGGCCCCAGTGGCTTGAAAAAAATGCAGTGTATGAATGTGTGCCCCAAATCTTGACAGGATGGAGAAATGGAAGAAAAGGGATTGTGATGTGACTATGCCCCATTGGGGTTGCCTTCTCTCTGGTGAGTACATGTGCCCTCTAGCAACTAATTAAAAAAAAATTCTGTAAAGTTGCAGGATGGAAAATTAGCACAGAAATCAGTAGTATTTTTGTGTTACAATAATGAGCTAGCTAAAAAATAAAATCCCATTTTCATAGCTGCAAAAAATACCTAGGAACAGTTTTAACCAATTAGACAAAAGAGCTCTACAATGTAAACTATAATATTGATTAAATAAGTTGAAGACAAAAAGAAAAATGGAAAGACATCCCATGTTTATGCACTGGAAGAACTAATATTAAAGCGGCCACAGTATCCCCAAATGTTCTACAGGTTCAATACAATTCATAACATACTAGTGGCATTCTTCACAGAAATAGAAAACCCAATCATATAATTCATACAAGCCACAAAAGATTCCGAATAAAGCAATCCTGAGTAAAAAGAATAAAGCTGGAGGGAGAACACTACCTGACTTCAAAATGTACAACAAAGCTATGATAACCAAAAAGCATGATAGTGGCATTAAAATGAACACATAGAAAAATGAAACAATAGAGAACCTAGAAATAAATATGTATATAAACAGCCAGCTGATCCTCAACAAAGACATTAAGAACAAATTGGGGAATGGACAGTCTTCAATAAATAATGCTGAGAAAATTAGACATCCACTTGGAAAGGTATGAAACTAGACTCATATATGCAGAGGTTATATTATATGCAAAGGTTACTCAAGAGACCAGGTGTGATACAGAGGTAATGCTACTTACCTATGTGAGAAAGGTCCTCAGTTTGGGTCCCAGGACTTCCCAGAGATTGCCATGCTTTCTGTGATCTAGGCTGGCTGAGATTGGAGGCGGGTTGTGGTGTTAGAACCTGATGAGTCTTTCTCCCCCTTCCTCCTGCTCTTGTGAGAAGTAAGGTATTATTATTATTATTATCGATAACTGAAAATGTCTAAAGACTCAAATGTAAGACCTGAAACTTTACTAGAAAATTGGAAACACTTCAGGACATCAGATTTCAAAAGCACAGGCAACAAACCCCAAAATAGACAAATGGCATTGTATTCAGCCAGAAAGTTTCTGCACAGTAAAGGAAACAATAATATGAAGCGATTACCTATAGAATCAGGACATACTTGTAAACTATGCATTCAATGAATTAATATCTAGAAATATAAGAAAAGTCAGGGGGAAAAGGGGGGGGGGAAGAAAAGACATTTTTCAAAAAAAAGACATACCCACAGCCAACAAGAATGGAAAACTGCTCA
>NW_006202562.1:8043654-8069723 GCF_000334495.1 Tupaia belangeri chinensis | reverse complement strand
ATAAGAAAAGTCAGGGGGAAAAGGGGGGGGGGAATGAATAGACATTTCTCAAACAAAGACATACCCACAGCCAACAAGTAATGGAAAACTGCTCAACATCACTAATCCTCAGGGACATGAAAATCAAAACCACAATGAGCATCATCTCACCTGTAAGAATGGTTTTTACCAAGAAGACAAGAATTTATATTGTGAGATTGTGGGAAAAGATGAACTCTTAGACACAGTAGATGGGGATTTAGTATAGCTACTATGGAAAACATGAAAGTTCCTCAAACAACTAAAAATAGAACGACCATATGACTCAATAATCTCACTGCTGAATATCTAGTAAAAAAAAAATTAAAATAAAGGAATTAGTAGGTCAAAGTGACACCTGTGCTCTCATGTTTATAGTGGCACTATTCACAATAGCCAAGCTATTGAATCAACCTAAGTGTCTATCAACAGATGAATGAATAAAGGAAAGATGGTATATGCAATGGAATTCTCAACTATTAAAAATAAGAAAAACCTATCATTTGAGACAAAATGGGTGACACTGGAGAACATTATGTTAAGTGAAATAAACTAGGCACAGAAAAAAAATATAACATGTTCTCATGCAGCTATGGAAGCAAAGTTAACCTCATAGAAGTAGAGAACAGAATGATGATTATTGGGGGGGGAGGGGAAGCTGTTGGTTTACTGATACAAAGTTATAATTAAATAGGAATAATCAGTAAGGAAAGTTGTGGTTTTTTTGTTGTTTTGTTTTCCATAGTAGGGTGACCATAGTAAATGATTTATTGTATATTTCAAAAATAGCTAGGAGAGAGAATTTTGAATGCCCTCAATACAAAGTAATGATAAATGTTTGAGGCAATGGGTATGCTAATTACCCTGAATTGATCATTATACATTGTATACATGTATGAAAAATATTACACTGGTAACCTATAAATATGTACAATTCTGTGCCAATTAAAATAACAAGAGGGTTGGTCCTATAGCATATCAATTACGTGCTGTGAAGAAGAAGCTGGCCGACCATAGTTCAAGTCTCGGCGCTGTTGACTTAAAAAGATATGTCTATATCAGCTGAACTTGCTAAAGATAGTATTTTTTGCGGGGGGAGAGGTTTCTGCTATAGGGCACGGGGGCTCATGAGACAGACAGAGAGATAGAAAGCGAGAAATCACCCCCAAGGGGGGATGGCCACACTGCAATCCCTTCTCCTCCATTCTCCTCTCGGGATCTTGGGCGCACAAGCACATGCGCCCGGCGTGAGTTTAAGCCACCAGGTCCGGGACTCGAACCATGGTCGACTATGTGGGAGTCCAGTGACATAGCCATTATGCTGACTGCTGGTCCCAAAAATAGTATTTAGATTAATTAAGAATCAATAAAATGTGGGGGGGAAAAGGGGCATAGAAAGCAACTGTAGATACCAGAGATAGTGTGGAAGGAGGACAGGAAATGGCAGTGAGAAATAGGGAATTGAATATATATATATACATATATACACATACACACATACATATACATATGTAAATATGTGACAAGAAATTGAAAATTATTTGTTGATGATAACATGTATGGTTAAGACAAAATACAATGTATTTTGGATGGGAAATCACAATTTGTATGCTGTGATGATGTTCAGTGAATGAATATAAAATAAATAAATTTAAAATAATAAAAAATACAACACACACACACTCTAAAAAACACACCAGGCTGGGGCCGGTAGGTGGCATGGTGGTTAAAGGCACTAGACTCCCACACGGCACAGCACAGTTGAAATCCTGGACCTGATGGCATGCTTTCTCACTTTCCTTCTCTCTGTCTGATCAAACTGGAAAATAATAATAAATAAAATAAAATAATTATTAAAATAAAAATAAAACACCAAGCATGTATTCACATGTGTCTACAATCCTAACAGTATGAAGAATTGGAGGAAAAAGTATTGCAGTGTGGAATACTGTAAAAGTATTGCTCTGTTGGAAGGTTTTGTTTCTCTCTCTCCCTCCCTCAGACACATGCACACATATGTGCATGCATATCCAGTAGAATTAATATTAAAAAAATTCACCATTATGCACTGTGCTAAAATCTAAGGAACCTTAAGCAAATAGATGATGAAATTTTATGCAACTGATTACCATAGTGTGATGTTTTAAACAGTATGGGAAAGTTAATAAAGCTCTTCAGTGAAACATTCTGATATATAAAATTTCTTATTTATTGATTACTTATCCTCTCATAATAACAGCTGCAGTTTTGAAAACATGCTGATGAATGTACAACTTTAACAAGACTTTTATTTTTCAAATTTGAAAAGAAGCCAAAGAGAGAAATGTAACAAGACTGACAATGTGTAATTCTCCATCACATCTTGACGAGACTTTTTTTCTTTTTTTTAAGAGAGATTTTTGCTATAGCATGCGCTCACCAGAGAAACAAAGAGACAGAAAGTGAGAATCACCCCCCTGGGGGGATGGCCACACTGCAATCCCTTCTTCTCCATTTTCCTCTTGGGATTTTGGGCATGCATGCACACGCTCCTGGTATGAGTTGTAAGCCACTGGGTCCGGTACTCGAGCCACAGTCAACTACATGGGAGTCCAGCAACTTAACCATTATGCCATCTGCTGGTCCTGACTAGACATTTTCAAAAGTGGTTTTGTGGACCAGCAGATGGCATAATGGCTACGTTGCTGGACTCCCATGTAGTCAACTGCAATTCGAGTCCCAGACCCGGTGGCTTAAACTCATGCAGGGTGCATGTGTGTGCGTGCCCAAGATCCCAAGAAGAGAATGGAGGAGAAGGGACTGTGACGTGGCCATCCTCCCTAGGGGGTGATTTCTTACTTTCTCTCTATCTCTGTCTTTCTGGTGACCGCATGTGCCCTATAGCAAAAACCTCTCCCCACCGCCCCCCAAAGTGGTTTTGCAGGAACTGCCATGTGACTGGCTCATGTCATTCAGAAAATCTAGGGAACAAGCAGTTAGCGTAATGGCTATGTCGCTGGACTCCCATGTAGTCGACCGCGGTTCGCGTCCTGGACCCGGTGGCTTAGAACTCAACGCCGGGCGCGTGTGCGTGCATGCCCAAGATCCCGAGAGGAGAATAGAGGAGAAGGGATTGCGGCGTGACCATCCCCCCTTGGGGGGTGATTTCTCGCTTTCTGTCTCTATGTCTCTCTCCGTCTGTCTGGCGAGCACACGCGCCCTATAGCAAAAAAACCTCACCATAAGAAAAAAAAAAAAAAAGAAAATCTATGTCATCTGTTTTCACCTGCACTTTTTAGCAATATAAACAATATTCAAGTAAAATAAAATTGTCACATAGGGCATGTATGCTTGACAGAGAGAGACAGAGAGAGAGGGAAAGTGAGAAACCAACCCTCCCAGGGAAGCCACTTTGCAATGCCTTCTCCTTCATTCACCTCTCAGGATATTGGGCATGCACACGTGCACACCTGGCATGTTTTTAAGCTGCTGGGTCATGGACTTGAAATGTGGTTGACCATGTGGGAACCCAGCACCTTCACCACCATGCCACCTTCAGGGCCCCAAGGAAGATATTTTATATGTCACTATTTTCTGGTGGAAAGTACATCTTAGGGCATTACAAAGTATTATGGAAATCCTCATCCCAGAATGCTTATAAATTTAGGGTAATTATGTCCTGATAGCCAATAATATAGCTAGTGATTTAGAAAGAGGCATGTGTGAGGGAGGACGCAGTCTATAATAAAGTTAAAACAGATTTTTCATCTGGAAGTCACATTAGATCTGAAATACTGCTAAGAATATAGAAAGCAAAATACATTTCATGCTGTTTTATTGTACAGCAGAAGTAACTTAATGGTAACAAATATGTTGGATTATAAGGCATGCTCATGTAAATAATATTGCCGTCAAATAGAAGAATTTTTTTTTTTTACTTAAATAGAACACAGTTTAACTTAGACTATTAGTAGTTGGCAATATTCATAAACTAATGTTACCACCAACTCCCAGGGCAAAGATGCAAGCCCCTGAGTCACCAACAGCTTCTCCTGGGTCTGCAGCGTGAAGGTCCGTATGTGGCAAACTATGGGCACTGCTTGGCCCCTGGTGCTCCAATCCAACTATCAGAGCACTGGCCTGTGTCCCCTGCTGGTTCCAGGGAACCTGAGCACCACCTCCATGGCAGGTTTGCCAGACTCATGGACAGGGCATAGCCTGTGCTCTGAGCAGACGTTCTCATGAGGCCCCTGTGGTATTTCTGCCAGGACCAAGCTGTACAGGGCTTTGGCTTTGATTCCAAGCAGCTGTGTGTCCCCACAGCTAACTTTCCTGAACTAGTAGTAAATAATCGTTCAGCTGATAAATTCACTGGCATTTATTATGGTTGAGTTAACATTGGAAATGGACATCTCCATAAGATGGCGGTGAGCACGGGATGGAACCCATACCACAAAAATATGAAGTAGGCCATGGAAACTCATATCGTGCACACCTTCTAGGAAGACTTCTATGGGAATTGCAGCATGGCCATGTTACTACTGGAGAGCAGATGGTGTTTTCTCCCTCTTCTTTTATCACTGTCTCTGGCCAGCACACACACCCTTCAGAAAAACAAAAAACAAAAACAAAAACAAAACAAAACACAGAAAGAGAAGAACCTAAGCTGTAGATCAAAGCACCGATAGAACTTTCTGTGATGAAGGAAATGCTTGACATCTGCATTGTCTAATACCAAAGCTACCATGCATGTTTGGTTTTAGAACAATTGAAATGTGTCTATTACTGCTGAGAAGCTTAAGTTCAGCTATTGAATTTTAATTTAAATTTAAGCAATGTAAATTTTATGGCAATTAGTTATATCCAGAAACATGAGAAGGTAGTTAAAATAGTTAAATATATGCAAAACAAACATGAAAAGGATTAGGCCAGCTGTTGGCATGGTGGCTCTGGATACAACTGCACAATTCGAATCCTGGACCCAGTAGCTTGAAAAACACTATAGCACATGTGTGTGCATGTCCAAAAGTCTCGAGGGAGGGAGAGATGGAGAAAGGCTTTCTGTGTATGTGGTGTGGCCATGTCCTATAGGGGGTGCTTTCTTCTCTCCCTCTGTCCACATGCCTTCTATTTATTATAAACAAATAAACAAAATAAATAAAAGGCATATAAGTGGTCAAACTTTAGAGATAAGAGGGCAAATTAATTACTAATACAATAAATTGTAACTATCATAAGATATGGCTTTGATATGGCAAATACCTAAAGATAGATCAAATGTATATAATAGGGAATAGAGCTGGTTCCCTCTGACTGGAGAACTCACCACAAACCAAAATTGGAGGAGACAGCAGAGCCAAGGAGATTCGGAGGCCTGTTTTAAAGGCGAGCAGAAAGTTACTCTCCTCCCAACATCTTGGAATATTCGCTTCCTCCTCTGTGCAAGTGCATTCAAGCAGCTGTCTGTCCCCACAGCTAACTTTCCTGAACTGGTAGTAGATAATCGTGCAGCTGATGGATCAACTGGCATTTATTATGGTTGGGCCAACCTCGGAGGTGGACACTTCCATTATATGGTGGTGAGCATAATATTTGCTACCTGAGCATTTCCCTTTCTCTAGGGAAAGCAAAGGATAAACCTAATCAGGGCTAAATTCCAGGGGACACACCCTGATTTACGGTTGCCAAACAGAATCAGGACTATGTTCTACAGATATGCTGTTCAATTTGATTGGATTTTCCAGGAAACTCCAAAATTGTAACTCTCACACAAAGAGAGCAAAGAGGAAAGCCTATTTTGAAAGGAAGCTAAAATCTACTTCTTCATTTATAAATACTTTTGAGGATATTTTATGTACTAAGAAGCATTCTATCTTAGGGTTATAGCAAAGAACCAGATACACTGGGTTTCTGTGGACATAAAGATGAAATTCAAGAATCCTTGAATCAAGAAAAATTGAGTGGCTCTGTAGGAAGAATTTTCTAAAATGGCGGCTCTTTTCCCCCTGAAAGTACTTACCTTGGTGTTATTATATTGATGTTAATTACTGGGGTGATGGTACTTCTTTAAATGAACCAGGTGATCCCAATGGGAAGCCAGGTCCGAGAACCACTGAGCCAAACACAGCTCCTGGCATTCCAATATGTGTATGAATCTCTCAGATCCAAGGCACAAACCTAGGAAATTGTAAATTTGAATATTTGAAATGGGCACGTAGATTTGCCCTTTTTTTTTCCGGGGGGGGGATTTTTGCTATAGGGCATGTGCTTACTAGAGACACACAGAGACAGAAAGAAAGTGAGAAATCCACCCCACCCCACCCCCCAGGAAATGGCCACATCACAATCCCTTCTCCTCCATTCTTCTCTCAGGATTTTGGGCACACACACACACACAAACACACGAATGGCGTGAATTTCAAGCCACCTGGTCTGGGACTCAAACCACGGTTGACCATGTGGGAGGCCAGTGCCTTAACCACTACACCACCTGCTGGCCCTGAGTTTGCATTTTAAACAAAGTCACTGATAATTCTGATGCTGGTCCTCCCAGACCCACTTCCAGGAGCACTAAGCTAGAGAAAGCAAGCACGGCACATGGGAGACCCTTCCACCCAGCCATCACTTCTCAATACAAACAGAGAGAAGGAAAGAAGAGGTGTCTGAGTAAGAAGTCTTTGGGGAGCGGAATTTGGCCTTCATTAAAACACACATTCTGCACACCTACTGTGCTCGCATGCTTTTTCCATGCACTGAGTGCAGGGAGTGGTGCTGGGACTCTGGATACATTATGCATATGAACTGAGTAATATATAACCTGTGTGTCAAAGTTAAACAAAAGATAAAAATGAATCTTAAATTTAAAGTTTTTTGGGGGTAGTAAAAGTTAGGATTACAGTTTGGGACATCAGGAAAACCAGGTAGGGTTCTAGGATATCAGAAGAAAGAGTAAACTACCTTGTAAACTATTTCAAAAGAGAGCTTATTGGGACCAGCAGATGGCGTAATGTCCCTGTACTCCCACGTAGTTGACAATGGTCAAGTCCTGGACCGGGAGGCTTAAACTCAAGGCAGGCATGTGTGTGCTCAAAATCCTAAGAGGAGGGACCAGCAGTTAGCATAATAGCTATGTCGCTGGACTCCCATGTGGTCGACCGTGGTTCGAGTCCTGGACCGGCGGCTTAAATTCACGCTGGGTGTGTGTACGTGCATGCCCAAGATCCTGAGAGAAGAATGGAGGTGAAGGGATTGAGGCATGGCCATCCCTCCCAGGGGATGATTTCTAACTTTGTCTCTCCAGCGAGCACACATGTCCTATGCAAAAATCTCTCTCTCAAAAAAAAAAAAAAGTTCATGAGCGAGAACACATTCCTATCAAATGAGCATGGAAATATTTAGGTATTAATTTTTCATTCATTAAAAGCAAAATCATTCATTACCCATACTTGACAGAAAACATTCAGAAGTAAAAAACAGAAAATAGATCAAGCTATCTCATATTTTAAAATAAAAAATAGTTCTGGAAACAAAAATTTTAAAAATGTGGATTATATTTGCAAAATAGTGACCTAAGTAAATTAATTCCATCTGCATTGTCTCCAAGTATACGAATTTATACATCATCTCAATAAGCATGAAACAGAAAAAATAAATTAAATACAACTAAATGTGCCACAAAGGAAGACAGATTCCTCAGGTTGGCAGGACAGGCAGACCCAGAAAGGCCCTGGGACTGAGGCCTGAGTGCTCAGGCCCTGTCCCCTCTGACCCGGTCCCGATCCTAAGCCCTGCCCCCTACCCTGTCCTGTAGACCCTTAGGCAAATTTTGCTGATTGAGAAAGTTTCAATATTTCAATATTCCCATCTAGTTTAGTGGCCCTCCATCGTCTTGTCCTTCACATGTGGGGGGAGTGTGTGTGGGGAGTCACTGTGGACGTCAAAATCCCTGTACCCTGCTCTAGTCTGGGAAGCTTGTGTAGCTGTGAGACATTCCCACGCCAGTGCCTGGATCTGCCTCCCTGGTTCAAAACTCTGCCTGCCTGGTTCCCGTCCATTCCTTTCTGGCTTTGTGTTGCAGTCTCCTCTACCTGTTAATGATATAATGAGTTCATAGCAGGTTGTTATTAAATCCCCTGTTCTATTTTAGAAATTCAGTGATTTCTCTTTGAACATTTATATTTATATTTGACATTTTCAAAATACACATTTTTAGTTGAGCATCTATGAATATATGTTCAATTTTTTTATAGAAATATACAATATCCACTTTTCATCTCCCTTTTTGTTAAGAATATACGATATAATTTTTATGATTTTTAAAAATTATATTTAAAAAATATATGACTTTAAGAAATATTTAAAAATATATATTTTTTATTTTAATTTTTTTCCATAGGGCACATTTGCTTGCGTGAGAAAGATAGAGAGGGAAAGTGAGAAATCAACTCCCACAGGAATGGCCTGGGATTTTGGACACCCACACATACATGCTTGGTTTGATTTTCAAGCTGCCAGGTCCAGGTCTTGAACTGTGATTGGCCATCTAGGAATTCAATGTCTTAATCGCCATGCCACCTGCCAGACCCTTTTTTAAGAGTGTTTTGCCTTAGGACACATGTGCTTACCAGCGAGAAAGAGACAGTGAGAGGGAAAGGGAGAACCACTCCCAGGGGGGATGGCCACACCACAATCCCTTCTCCTCCATTATTCTCACAGGATCTTGGGCACACATCTACCGGGCCCGGTGTGAGTTTCAAGTCACTGGGCCCTGGTCTTGAACTGCTGACAGCCATGTGGGAGTCCAACGACATAACTGCCACTCCATCTGCTGGCCCCAACACCAGGATCCTATTGGTGCCATCCATCCGCAGCCTTCACCCAGCCCAGGATCATGGGCATGGGTGGTTCAGAGTACTCAAAGAGGACTCCAGACTTGAACTGGGTACCTTTCCATATGTAATTATCTCACAGAGTATGGTGGTGCTGCAACACCACCTGGCCCCATGATAGCCATTTTCCCCCAAATTTTGTTGTTTATTTAATAATATTTTATTTCATTAAGTTTATTGCAATATTTCCAAAATAAAGTGAAAATACCCATTTTATAGGACACCTTTATAGAGATGATTATGAAATGACTAGTCTTTTATCTGAGCTATGAAAGATTAACAGTGTGGCTAAGATTTTTTTTAATTGATAAAGCCATGTGAGTCATAGTATCTTCATTAACCAATATTAATATCTTATTTAGCAGTATGCATTACATGCATGTAAAAGCAGATGCATTTAAGGGTAGAAACTCTCAGTGAACCCCTCATTTCTTTCAGATATGTGAAAACTATCAAATGTAATGTAGAAAACTTCTTGCTCATACTTGCTTTAAATGACCATATGAGGAGACTTCAAAAGTTCACTTAGGAGAACAGTAATCTTTCAGTGACCTACGTTTACTTTTATTATCAATATTATAATTATTAAGATCATAAGATCAGTATGATTGTTAAGTTACGCTATTACTGTAGTTAATGCTAAGGTTTTTCTAGTGTGTACCCTGTAAACAATGAAGTGAGTTTCTCAATTCAGAAGGGCGCCTGAGGTCCTGAACTTGACAATGAGGTTTCCACCACAGAAGGATCTGCATACAGGAACTCTTGGCCCCTACTGGACCCTCCTCATGTCTGTTTACCTGAAAAGCCCCTGCAATATTCCAGGACCTTTCTGGAGGCAGGGACCAGGTGGTATTGGATGAGGAACAAGGGGTAGTGGTGGTATGTGGGGTCATCGGTCTGCCTGAGCTTCTGTTAGTCTCATCAGTCTGCTCAGAAGTGTTATTATTAGCAGGCAAGGTCTGTGAATAGTGCCCGAGGGCAAAGAGATCAGGTACCCTGAGAGAAAGGGCTGTGGATTGAGAAAGGACAGACAAGTAAAAGCGGGGATCAGGCAGACTTAGCTTAGAGAACGCTGTGGCCCTAAACAGTTCTGTGCTCCTTCTTTCATAGGAGAAGTGAGGCTATGTGCCTCAGCTGTGGAGCACCTGTGGTTCTAAACAAGCCTCTCCCAGCCATCTCTGGCTGACACTCTGCTTTCTTCTATCTGTAAAGCCCAGCGTGAGATTCTTTGTTTAGAGCTATCCCATGCCCTGCAGTGATGGCACAAAGACTGAATCTACGTTAAGGCACTCCCTACAAATAGTATCTCTGCCCTCCTAAGAAGCTGTATCTTTTTTTGATTGACTTTGGGGGCCAGAAACCTCAGTGCCTCTTGAAAAGGCTGGGGTGCGCTCTCCAACAGCCTGTCCCTGTACAGAATGTGCCTCCTCAAGTAGGAGCTTGGAAATTGCCCCAAATAGAGATGCAGGGAAGGATCTGAGTCCTTCCTGTGCCCCTGGATATGTTCTAAAGCCTCTGGGGTGCTCAGTAAAGGCTGGACAGGAAAGCAAGGAAAAGGTGATTCCCTAGGCTGAGCAATCAGGGAATGTTCTAAGTCCTGCAGGGAGCCCAGGAGTCCCATCTGCCATACCTTGTCATGCCCTGCTGGCCAATGGGCAACTGAGCTGAAGTTCTTGAATATCCTTGGTTCAACATAAAAGTCAACAGCTATGCTCTCCAAGCATTTCTGGACATAAATTGTTAGCAAGAGAAAATTCTCTAAGCCATCCACCATATAAAGGCTTTTTGTAATCAACATAATGTACTTTTCCCCAAGAAAAATAAAAGGTTTCACAAAAGCCCTATGACTTGGAAATGTACTGTCCTTCAACAAACACCAATGTTAAACCTAATCAACAAGGGGAAATAGTCCTGGGAGATGAACTGATTCATGTTTTTGTCAAACTGGTACAATCTCCAAATCATCATCCAACTTAGTCCAGTTGAATAAACACATAACTGGGCAAAATGTACACATCATCCTTTAAAAATACCTTGACAAGTGATTCTTTTGTACAGCCAGGATGAAAACATATTTAGTTTATGTTGCTAAGCAGAAGCAATAGAAGTTTATTTGTCTCATGGTTCTGGTGGCTGGAAAGTCCAAAAGCATGAGTCCTACATGAGGCTGCCCCTGGTGCTACATCCCAACATGGCCGCCAGAAGCAGAGAGGAAGGCTGGCATGTGGAGAGGAAATAATTTTCCACTTCTGTTCGTCCGTCCATACTCCCAGTTGATTGATGGTGCCTAACACAGGCCCCACCTCTTAAGGTTTTACAACTTCTCAAAGTTATCACACTAGATACCAAGCTTCTGGAACGTGGAACTTTGTGATTCAAACCACTACCAAACCATAGCATATGTCCAGGTGTATGTGAGGGTAATAAGCAACCAATGCAAGGTCTGGACAATCTTGAGAGGTTAGAAAGCTCTAACCCATGGGGACTCATAGGGGCTGTGGAAGATGACTGAAAGAAAACAATCAGTTATCAAAATTCCACAGCCTGGAGACCAGCAGTTGGCGCTAATAGCTATGTGGCTGGACTCCCATGTAGTCGACTGCTGTTCGAGTCCCAGACCTGGTGGCTTAAACTCACGCTGGGCGCATGTGCGTACGTGACCAAGATCCCGAGAGGAGAATGGAGGAGAAGAGAAGGGATTGCAGCTTGGCCATCGCCCCTGGGGGGGTGATTTCTTGCTTTCTGTCTCTGTCTCTCTCTGTCTTTCTGGCTCACGCACACACCCTATAGCAAAAACCTCTCCAAAAAAAAAAAAAGAAAGAAAGAAAGAAAGAAAGAAAGAAAGAAAGAAAGAAAGAAAGAAAGAAAGAAAGAAAGAAAGAAAGATCCACAGCCTGGCAAAAGACCCCATGAATTCTATTTGCCATTGTCACAGCCCGTGAGATATTGTTACTGAACCCTTCTGTGATTCAGTTTCTTTGATTATAAAGTGGGGATCAGTTTAGCACTTTGAAGGTTTGGCATCAGTACTGATACATTTACACCGTATTCAACAACTGTCTAAATTGTTCATACTAGTAGTAGGCACTTCATATATGTTTTAAATAATGAAGATGTATTTAACTTGAGATATGGGTACATCACACTTCTTTGTGTCATTTTTTTCTACTGAAATTTTAATACATTTAAAAAATAAAATCACCCACTGGGAGAGGGATAATTTCTCACTTTCCCTCTCTGTCGCTCTCCAGTGAGCACACATGCCCTAAAAACAAACAAAACAAAACAACCATACACACACACACAATGTATTTTCCACCAGGAAATGGTGACATATAAACAATATCTCGGTAAGTAGAGTATCAATTTGGTTTTATTTATGTGGGCATTCTGCAAAGCATCATCCACAAACTATCAGTTTGATTGTTTCATAAACTCTCCTGTTTTAGTAACTTTATAATACACCATTAAGTTTTCATCATCCCAAATTCTACTACATTCATAGAATCCTTGACAAAATTCTTCTAGTTGGATATTGTCTATCATGCTAAAAAGGGCATATGAAAACAAATAGTGCATGAACAACTCAAGTCCTGCGAAGAGTCTTTGAAAGTGTGCAGTCTAGGGACCAGCAGTTAGCGTAATGGCTATGTCACTGGACTCCCACTGCGGTTCGAGTCCCTGACCCGGTGGCTTAAACTCACGCCGGGCGCGTGTGCGTGCATGCCCAAGATCCTGAGAAGAGAATGGAGGAGAAGGGATTGCGGTGTGGCAATCCCCCTTGGGGGTGATTTCTCGCTTTCTGTCTCTCTGTCTCTGTCTTTCTGGCGAGCGCATGTGCCCTATAGCAAAAAAAAAAAAGAAAAAAGAAAATGTTCAGTCTAGATGAAATAGGGATCTTGTTATTTTTTTCTCTGATTTCTTTCCAAATTTGGAAAATAATGTTGGTGCTCTTAAGGTTTTCCATTCATTAAATGCTTTCAAAGATGCATTATTTCTGGTAAGCAAGATAATAGCATATCTATAGTAACCATGATGTTTTATATAAAAGTGTTTAATTGAAGATCTTTATTAAATTTTTCATTGTTGAAAACTTACCACAGTGATTACTTGCATAAAATTTTGTAACCTGTTTACTTATAGTTCTTTTGGTTTTAGCATATGTTGCTAGATTTTGTCTCTTGTTTTTAATTAACACATAATTATACATATTCATGGGGTATAGTATGATTTTTTTGACATGTGGATACAAAATGAAATGATCAAAGAAGGATAGTTGGGAACCAGCAGTTAGCGTAATGGCTATGTCGCTGGACTCCCATGCAGTCGATGGCGTTTCGCGTCCCGGACCTGGTGGCTTAAAACTCACGCCGGGCGCGTGTGCGTGTGTGCCCAAGATCCCGAGAGGAGAACGGAGGAGAAGGGATTGCGGCGTGACCATCCCCCCTGGGGGGTGATTTCTCGCTTTCTGTCTCTATGTCTCTCTCTGTCTGTCTGGTGAGCGCACGCGCCCTATAGTGAAAATCTCTCCAAAAAAAAAAAAAGAAAGAAAAAGGATAGTTAATTAGCATATTCAATACCAAAACATCATTGCTTTTATGTTAACATTCAAATCTCTATTTTGAGATACCCAATAAATTAACTATAGTCATCCTATTGGGGAATAAAAGACGATTCTTTCTAAGTGTAATTTTGTTTTCACTAACAAAAGACTGCCTATCCCCCCTCCACCCATCTCTCTCAGCCTCTAGCAAGTTTTCTACTTACACAGCTATGATATCCACTTTTTTTAGCTGTTGCATATCTGTGGGAAAATGTGATATTTCTCTTTCTCTTCTGGGTTCACTTCACTTAACATCATGTCCCCTAAGCTCATCCAATTTGCCTCAACTGACAAGCTTTTTATCTCTTTAATGGCGTTGTATATATACCATGTTTTCCTTATCCATCTGTTGGGGACACAGGTTGGTTTCAAATCTTCGGTATTGTCAATACTGCTGCAGAAAGATGGGCGTGCAGATGTCACTCTGACCTCCTCATTTCCTTTCCGTTGGCTGTATACCAGCAGCGGATTGCTGGGTCTTATGGTCATTACATTTGTAGTTGTTTGAGGAACCTCCATACTGTTTTCCATAATAGCTCTGCAGATTTACATCCCACCAACAGCGTCTATGACTTTCTTTTCTTCCTAACCTTGACAGCATTTGTTATTGTTTTGTTCTTTTGATAATAGCTATCCTACCTGAGTATAATAACTCATTTTGGTTTTTGTTTTGATTTCCATAAGGATTACTGATGTTGATGATTTATTTTGGTCATTTGTATTTATATTTGTTGGTCATTTGTGTGTCTACTTTTGAGAAATGTCTATTCATATCATATGTCCATTTCCTTAAGGTTTTTGCCATGGGGCACACGTGCTCACTGGAGAGAAACAGAGAATGATAGAGAGAGAGAAAGTGAGAAATCACCCTCCAGGGGTTTGGCCACACAGCAATCTCCTCTCTTCCATTCTCCTCCTAGGATTTTGGGCACATTTGCACATGGGCCAGCATGATTTTCCAAGCCTTCAGGTGAGGGACTTAAACCGCAACCTGCCGTGTGAGAGCCCAGTGCTTTAACCAGTATGCCACCTGCTGGCCCCTCATTTATTCATTTTGAACTGCATTTTTTTAAATCATGAGTTAATTTTCTTATATATATCTGGACAGTAATTCCATGTCAAATGAATAGTTTGAAAATATTTTCCCCCATTCTAGAGTAGGTCTCTTCATTCGCATTTCCTTTCCTTTACAAAAACTTTTTAGTTTGAAATAATAGCATTCATCTATTTTTGTTTTTGCTGCTTGTACTTCAGAAGTCTTATCTTAAAACTCATTGCTCATATCAAAATATTGAGTGTTTCCTTCTATTACTTCCAATGTTTCAGGTCTCATGTTTAAGTCTTCAAGTCATTTTTATGGAACATACAGGGTCTCTTTTTTCTTCTGAATATGAATATTGACGAGATTTGTCCTTTACTCAACAAATATTTATGGTGGCTTTATCGAAATTCATTTGACTGTACATATGTGGATTTATTTCTAGGCTTTCTATTCTGGTCCATTGCCTTGTGGATCCACTGTTATGCCAGTTAGCATGCTCTCTTGGTTGTACCTGTTAAAGTAGTATGATGTTTCCAGCTTTGCCCTTTTCTTATAATGAGATAACCTCACAGTCTGGCATTTATAAGTCACATTCTTTTTTTTTTTTCTTTTTTCTGGAGAGGTTTTTGCTATAGGGTGCGTGTGTGCTCGCCAGAAAGACAGAGAGACAGAAAGCAAGAAATCACCCCCCACCGGGGGGATGGCCACGCCACAATCCCTTCTCCTTCATTCTCCTCTCGGAATCTTGTGCAAACACGCACACACACCCAGCGTGAGTTTAAGCAACTGGGTCCGGGACTCGAACCACAGTCAACTATATGGGAGTCCAATGACATAGCCATTACGCCAACTGCTGGTCCCAGTCACATTCTTTTTAAATGATAGTTCTGTTCTCAAAACTCTGAATGACTTGCTAAATTGTGTCACAACGTTTTAGAGTTTTTGCTTATTAGTTGATCCTTTTTATCCCAGACTGTTTTCTGATTTGAAATCTATCTAAAATTGTCTCTGCCTTGATTTCAGGATTGGTATTTCCTCAGTAAGAGAACTTTACTGGTGAATGTGTGATACCTGATCACTGAAGACATTCTTTTATTTGTGACAGTGTGTTTTGTCCAGCGTAAACTCTTCACCCATTAATTTTCTTCTATAAATAAGAAATTTCACATCATTTTTCACTAAATTATTTCTCCAGAATGAGTTATTCAGTATATTTCAAGATACTTCATCGCCTTACTTCCTATTTAAGTGGCTCTTTGCTCTCGGAACTGTATTTTGCATAGCAATCCTGGTGCTTGGGTGAATATCTGCAGTTATTAGAGATCATATGGTTCTCCCAAGTACACTTTGTTCCTTTTGTTTAACAACAAATTACAAATGGTGGCATTCTCTCCTTTTTTTTTTTTTAGATTAAATAAAAGGTTTTTCTTTCATTCAAAATAAAATGTATTTATACAGACTTCAAGCCATGGATTACTGGACAATACTGGTAATCTACCCTTCCCTGGCATCCCTAGGGCTATGTGACCTAGAAGTTTTCTGACTAGCACCAGTGCAGACTGTCACAGCACCACGAAGGGGAACATGCTCAGTCTAGGCCTCAGGGCTAGGGGCAGTGTGGCAAATCATGACCATAATGAAGTCAGTCTTAATTTAACAGATATTAAAATGACATATTAATGATATCTTCTTAAATTAATGCAAAAATTCTACATTTAAAAATGTAGGTTTTAAAAAAATGTACAATTTTATAAAATTTGTGTTTGTACATTAGTTACACAAAATGTGTATTTTGTAAACCTCGACTTCATATTGTAATGCAGAAGTTGCATATTTTAAGCCGACACTGAATATGCTGGTGAATACTAAAAGTGTTGTAATACAATGTGGTGTAAAAATAAAAACACAAGACAATACACATACATGCTTCCTCCAGGACAAAAAACAAATCAAGCCTAACAGACTCACAGTATTTTCCTTCATGGTCAAACAGGACATTATTAAATATCATGCACTTTTTTAGGCCTGATTTATATGGGATAGAGGAACCAAATGGCTACAAGAAGAAGGATATTTTAAAACATGACATCGAATGATATATACATTAAGCCACATGCAGTAAACATGATAAATTGACTTCATATAGGATAAGCCCTGGATAGCTTTAAAGTAGATGGCTTGTTTCTTACAGTTCTGATTTGCCCACAATTTCAGTTTTCAATTCATGACCCTAAGGAATGTGTGCCATGTTCAGTAGCCCTCACAGCTTCGCGACAGCAGATTAATCTTCAAGCTCTTTAGTGCACTCAGTAAGTAGTCTGGCAAGATAAACAGGTTTTCATGATAAAAAGATACATTTCAAGCTTACTTCATTAAACAGCATCTAAAAACAGCTTTTAAAGTTAAATATCTTTATGGCCATGGCGTTTCATTATACAGTATTTCTTTTCACACCTAACCACTGGTAAGTCTGTAGAACATCTCTTCATCTAAGCTCTCATTTTGGCCTTTTGCACGTGTTGAGAGGAATATGAAGCCACTGACGAATTCGTGGACCACTTTACAGTCTCCTTTAGTACATATGAAGGACAGCTGCACTTTCATCTGCAAATTCTTTTTTATTCTATTATTTATTCTGAGAGGTTTTTTGCTGTAGGGCGTGTGCGCTCACCAGAAAGACAGAGAGACAGAGAGACAGAAAGCGAGAAAGCACCCTCTGGGTGGGGGATGGCCACACGGCAATCCCTTCTCCTCCATTCTCCTCTCGGGATCTTGGGCACGCATACACATGTTCCCAGCATGAGTTTAAGCCACCAGGTCCGGGACTGGAACTGCAGTTTATTACATGGGGAGTCCAGAGACATAGCCATTATGCCAACTGCTGGTCCCTTCATCTGCAAATTCTCCAGTGACCATTTTTATTTCTCTGTTTACTTTCCACTGTTTCATGTTGCCGAAACGTCATGTTTTAATTGCATCTCCTGTGCTTTTGTTTGTTCTAATTAGTCTGTTGTATGCAATTCCAATTGGTTCTTTTTTGCCTCCTTGGAACCTTGCAATGTAGTAGTGTGTGATGCCAAATTCAGGTAAGGACTGCCAAACTTGAATAAATCTCATTTTGGCTTCAGTAAGACTCACTTGAGCTGATGGGCCTCCAAGATTCTTGCTGTTATCAAATCTCTTGTATAGTCTGACTTCTTGTTCTTATACTTTTTAGGTAGCGAGGGGATACCAAACATCCAGGATTTACATCCGTCGTGATCTGCTCTGGTATTAACTGAGGATCTGGATTTAAATGCTGCATCTTCAGAAAGGAAA
The DNA here is from genome assembly GCF_000334495.1 of Tupaia belangeri chinensis. Lineage (NCBI taxonomy): Eukaryota > Metazoa > Chordata > Mammalia > Scandentia > Tupaiidae > Tupaia > Tupaia belangeri. The sequence goes on along the minus strand of NW_006202562.1, from coordinate 8,051,875 downwards.
GAATTTTCTGGACTTCTCAGCTGTAACAACTGTCGGCCGTGGCCTTGCCTTGGGAGGCTAAGCCGCAGGCGGCCATCCAGTGCGCACACTGTTTTTCATTACCGTAACGAAGCCAGATTTCATTCATGCCTTCTGCAACTGGTATCAGAGCTGCAGGCACAACTGGCACCCCTTGCAGCCCCGAAACTGCCCACCTAGCAGACCACAGGCTAAACGGTGGCATTCTCATGTTGATTAGAAACCTGGACTGTCTACCCTGTACAGCCATCTGGAGTGTTTACAGAGGAAATCTGCTCTTGCTGACTCCTACATTCACATCGCAGGCCAGGTTATCTCATGCTGTCTATGACACCTCGGGGGCTGAATAGCTGCCACACAGAATTCACACATGTGACTTCTCTTCCCTGTGAAAGTGTCTATGTCAAGGAAGAAATAGAGTGACTGCAGGACATGTCATATTGATTCCAGAGTGCTTCTAAAACCTGTCACCCTCAGATGTTTTCATTTCCCAGACATGGCTGAGGGTTCTTCCCAAGTTACCAAATTCATAATATAATGTCTTCTTAGGTCAGAATATATGCTGAAGGCATTTCTCATTCTCTCTATTGTGTATTCTCCCATGTCATCTAAGGGAAAAAGACCGACTGAACGCTTTCTCATACAGATGGCATCTGTGTAGTTTCTCCTCAGTGTGCGTTTTCACATGCAGTCTAAGGTCCCCGAATAAACTGAAGCTTTTCCCACACAGATGGCATTTGGTTTCTCCGCACGGTGAGTTTTCTTATGCTGTCTAAGGTTAGCAGATTTGCTGAACACTTTGCTACACAAATGGCATTCATATGGTTTCTCCCCAGTGTGTGTTCTCTAAGGTCCTCCTGGGGGGGTGTCTCTTGCTTTTTGTCTCTCTGGCGAGCATATATGCCCTGTAGCAAAAATCTCTCTCTAAAAACAAAAACAAAACCTTATGATTAAACTGAGAGTTGATGTGTCTTTCTTACTGACATTTTGAATGGGTATCATTTCTTGTTTTAATATGAGTACTTGTCCTGCCTATAATAATAGCAAAAATAAATTCTTTTTTATTTTTTGGAGAGGTTTTTGCTATAGAGCACATGGGCTCACCAGAAAGACAGAGAGACACAGAGAGACAGAAAGTGAGAAATCACCCCCCAGGGGAGATGGCCATGCCGCAATCCCTTCTCCTCCATTCTCCTCCCGGGATCTTGGACATGCACACACACGCGCCCGGCATGAGTTTAAGCCACTGGGTCTGGGACGTGAACCGCAATCAACTACGTGGGAGTCCAGCGACATAGCCATTACGCTAACTACTGGCCCCACAAAAATAAATTCTTAACGTGGCATTAGGGGAATAAAAGCATTGAAAAGCCCAGAGGCCCATGTGAGTATTTTTTAGAAGCTGGCACTAAAATACAGGGTATGTTTCAAATAAAATAATACTACAAGTTAGTAGGAACACAATATAGAGCACTGATGACTAGAAAAGGCTTTTAGAAAGGATATATAAATTAAAGAGATGTTTAGTAAATAAAGACAGTAAAAATCTTTAAAGGGGAGGATCAAGACAATATAGGAAAATTGAACTCCATTTGAGACTTCATATCCTTTTCCCTAAAATCAAGAAGAATGGAAGGGAGAACCAGCAGTTAGCGTAATGGCCATGTCGCTGGACTCCTGTGTAGTCGACTGTGGTTTGAGTCTCGGACCTGGTGGCTTAAACTCACGCCGGGCACATTTGCATGCGTACCCAAGATCCCCAGAGGAGAATGGAGGAGAAAGGACTGCAGTGTGGCCATTCCCCCCCTGGGTGGGGGGTGATTTCTTGCTTTCTGTCTCTCTGTCTTTTTGGCAAGTGCACACACCCTATAGCAAAAACCTCTTCCCCACCCACCCCACCCCCACAAAAAAAAAGAAAGAAAAAGGCAGGGAAACATATATATAATGACTGGCCTATAAAATACTGAGAAATACTGTCCCAATACCATCTCCTCCATTTTAAAAAACATTCATTTAAGAATACTTTCTGTAGCTTTGCGCAGTGGCAGTATCGTAGCCAATGAGGTTTATCCGAGGCGCGATTATTGCTAATTGAAGACTACTTTCAGTTAATATTTCCAAAGACAGGCTCACTGACCAGGCACCTGTCTATATAGAGGTACACATCCCTGCTGCTTACCTAGATCTCGTCAGTCATTCTGCCCTGAGGAGCCTTCATCTCTGCACCTGGGTCCTCACTAGAGCTTTGCGTGGCCTGCGGGAGCAGCCACTGCAGCTGGTGTAAATTGAAGGTTTCGGATGTTGTAGTTCGAAAAGCTTAGTGTTTCCAGGGGTCTCATACTGACGGCAGAGGTGCTTCCTTCCCAGCAGCATGGAAAACAGCTTAAATCCAGGGACCAGCAGACAGCATAATGGTTATATCACTGGAATCCACACGGCAGACCAAGGTTCTAGTCTCGGACCCGGCACCTTGAAACTCGCGCTGGGCTTGTGTGCGTGCGTGCCCAAGATCCCAAGAGGAGAATGGAGGAAAAGGGACTGTGGCATGGCCATCACCCTTGGGGAGGGGGGTGATTTCCCGCTTTCTCTTTCACTGTCTCTGTCTCTTTCTATCCAGCGAGTGTATACGCCCTAAGACAAAAAACCTCTTAAAAAAAAAAAAAAAAGAAGATGGGAGCTGGAGGTGACCACCAATCTTGGCCTTGGGGAATGTCCTAACGCTAAGGACTGCAGAAAGTTTCCATTTCTATACCTCATCCCCAGGGAGCAGAGGCTCTATTTCAGACCCAATTTTAGTAAGTTTGCATGGCAGAGAAATTGTTTTAAAAATTTTTTTTTAAAAAAATCATCTTACATGGACCAGCAGATAGGGTAATGGCTATGTTGTTGGACTCCCACGTAGTCAACCACGGTTCAAGTCCTGGACCTGGTGGCTTAAAACTCATGCCGGGTGAAAACTACAGACCTAATTCTCTGATAAATATACATGCAAAAATTCTCAACAAGATACTTCCTAACCATAATCAACAGCTTATAAAAAAGATTATTCATCACGACCAGGCAGGCTTTACTCCAGGGATGGAAGGATGGTTCAACATACACAAAACCATAAATGTAATACACCATATTAACAGAAAGAAAGATAAAAACCATACGATCATTTCAAATGATGTGGGAAAAGCATGCCGGGTGTATGTGCCTATGTGGCCAATCTGAGGGAAGAATGGACAAGAAGGAATTGCAGCATGACCATCTTCCTGGGGGATGTTTTCTCACTCTCTGTCTCTCTCTGACTCTCTGATGAGCACATGTACCATATAGCAAAAATATCTTTAAAAAAGTAAACAAATTTATTGTACACATGTGTGCGCACACACACACACACATCATCCATCTAATTCATGTCTTACCAGCATAAACTTTTTGAAAAGTTTATGTGTTAAGTTCTTCTGAGAGAGAGAGAGAGAGAGAGGGAGAGAGACAGTCTGTTTGCCTTATACTTAATTTGATGTACTTTACACTTTTATTGTGGTGATGAGACTCCATGATTGTCTTAAATAATTATTTTCCAAATATCAATATTTTCCAATTTACACTGCTGTTATCTTCTTGCCATAGGTATCTGAAAAACTGTTCTTAAATTTCTTAAATTTTAAAATTTGAGAAAGTTTAATCTAGTTTTATTTATTATTTCTGAATACTTTCAGGTATGCATAATGAGACTTGTAAAATGTGTGTTTTATTAGGAATCACACAATTTTCCTTTTATAATTGAAAAAATTAATTTTTAAGTATTTCAAGACTCTTTTGATAGGGATACCTATTCTTTCATGAGAATATTTTAAAATAGTAAAACTTATGTTCAATGTTTAAAAGCTTCATAAACATTCTTACTAAGCCTGTTCTATGGGGCCAGCAGGTGGTGGGGTGGTTGGGACACTGAACTCTCATGTGACTGACCACAGTTTGAGTTCTGGACCTGGGGGCTTGCTTTTGGACTTTCCCTCTCCCTCTGTCTCTCTCTGGTGAGTGTTAGTGCCCTATAACAAATGAAAAAAAAAACTAAATAAAAAATTATTTTGAGATATTTTTCCTATATGGCATGTGCACTTGTCAGAGAGACAGAGACAGAAGATGAGAAATCACCCCCAGCGGGGATGGTCACACCACAATCCCTTCTCATTCAGTCTTCTTCCTGAATTTTGGGCACGCATGCACACATTCCAGGGTAAATAAAATTAAGTAAATAATTATTTTAAAAATTTCTTCTTCTGGGATGAGCAGTTGGCATAATGGCTGGACTCCCATGTAGTTGACCGCAGTTCAAGTCCCAGACCTGGTGGCTTAAACTCATACTAGGCACATGTGCATGTGTGCTCAAGATCCCAGATGGAGAATGGAGAAGAGGGGATTGCAGCTTGGCCATCCCCCCAGAGGGTGATTTCTCACTTTCTGTCTCTCTATCTGTCTTTCTGGTGAGTGCACACGCCCTATAGCAAAAACCTCCCCCCCCCCAATTTTTTTTTTTCTTCTTCTGGGACCAGCAGATAGGTGTAATGATTACGTTGCTGGACTCATGCATGGCTGACTATAGTTTGAGCCCTGGACCAGGAGGCTTGAAATTCATGCCGGGTGCATGTGAATGCATGCCCAAAATCCCAAGAGGAAAGTGGAGGAGTAGGGATTGTAGCTTGGCCAGCTGCCCTGGGGGTGATTTCTCACTTTCTGTCTCTATCTAGCAAGTGCATGCATCCTATAGCAAAATTCTCTCTAAATTTTTTTTCTATTTCCTCTGGAAATTCTAAATTCCTGATGTGGAAGGCCGCATATTAAATCTTGCACATGAACAACTGTTCGTCCATTTTGTTCCCTTACCCTAACATGGCTGTCTGCTTCTGTAAACCTGCTTGCTTTTCCCATGAGAAAATAGCTTGTGCTAGCCATACAGAAAACCATATCCAGGACGACATCCTGTACCTACTACTGCCTCTGCTAACTAGCCCGAAACCCTTTCTTTTAGCAATGCAACTGCTTGGATGGAAACCCCACTCCCCTCAGAAATTAATCTTCTTGTTTCAGCTTCTGTAACTGCTTGCACAGAAACCCCTGGTAACTGACCCTCTATAAAAAGACTACTCAAATTTCAGTCGGGGCTACAGTTCTGACTCTTGGTACACCCTCCCATCCCCCCAAACCTTAGACGGTAATCTCTGACCAGCTAATAAAGACTCTCTTTAAACTTAATCTGGCTTTGGGGGTCGTTCATTCGGTGGCACTCTACAACACTGGCTTTGATGAATTTTTGACCGCACTAACTCCCAATTCTTCAGGCTTCCGAAATTTCTCAGATTATTTCCAAATTAGATTATCCTTTTTGTTTTCCTGTGACTAATACCAATTGCTCCAACATGTAATTTTCATTTTTAATATTCAGTGTCTTGTCTTAAATGGATTTAAATTTTGGAAAGTAACTTTCTTTTGGTTATAAGAACAAAACACAGTGAGGTTCACTGGAAGGTTTATACACAGTGTCTCAGTAAAGCAAGTGTCTGCTTTGTTGGCTGGAACTTGGATCACATGAAAGCTGAGGAATGACTGGATGACAGGTGTACCAAGACAAATACTGTATGAACTCACATGTGAAGTCTATAAAAGTGAATCTGGCAGAAAGAGGAGGAAGGTGGTTTCCAGAGTCTGAGGGAGAAAGGGGAGAGAAGAGATAGAAAGAGGGAGGAATTGGTGCATGGGTACACATCCTCAGTTAGACTGCAGGAGTAAGTTTCAGTGAACTGTTGCACTGCATAGAAACAAACGCTGTTAAAAATATGTATTTCAAATTTCTAAAGTAGATTTTTACCTTCTCACACCCCAAAATGATAAAGTGGTGAGGTGATGGATATGTAATGAGAAAGAAACAGTAAGAAGGAAAGTGAGAAATCACCCCCAGGGGGAATGGCCACACCTTAATCCCTTCTCCATTCTCTTCTTGGAATCGTGGGCACACACCCATACACACACAGCATGATTTTCAAGCCACTTGTTCTGGGACTCGTGGGAGTCCAGTAACATAACCACCACACCACCTGCTGGCCCCAGGGGGGCTCCTAGTCTTAATCCATGTGATCAATTCATCAAGTGACCTGACTGCTCTGGCATATAAGGGAACCACCAGTTTGAAAGCTTAGATTTGCTGAGATTTCTTTTTTGAGTCATCATAGGAACCCTTGTGTAATTAAGCAGTTCACATGTTTGTGCTGGTGGGGGAAAAAAGAGATTCCAATTGTCCTGCATGGGGCCATGACGGCATGAGGTTTGACGTCAGTGAATTGGTGTCCACTGTTGGAAACAGGCATCAGGCTTTTGTCCTGCAATTCTGATGAGAGCATCAGAATGCTCATGCACAAACACTTCCTTCCCTTTTTTTGCGATGACAATAGCTTTATATTTGGATTGTGTATTAATACTCTAACAATGCCTTGTTGGAAGTGAGGAAAATCCAACAATCCACAAGTACAACGTAAGAAATGAGGATAACGGGCACAGCAACGTTGTGTTGGAAACCCATTGGCAGATGACAGTCACATCGAGCCTCGTACACACTGAGCAGCTCTAGAGTTCTCCATCACTAGGGACCTCAGATCATTCTTTAATTAATGATCACATATTGCCTTAATCAAGGATTGAATATTGTTTCCCAAAGGCTATCTCACACACCTCTGCATTTCTTCTCTCAGTTTATCGAAGGTCAACAAATAAAGCAATCTTTGGGAGAGGTAAATGGTGAGTTCATTGCAAACTAAGAGTGTTTGCATTGTGATGTGATGGTGGGGTGAAAGGGCTTGCTTTATCTAGCTTAGTGCTAGTTGACCTAGAGTCAGGGGACCAGTTACAGCAAAACCATTGGTCATGTTAAAAAAATGCAAATCTATTTCAACCCATATCAGATTTTCAGATCAATATTTTTGTTAGATTTGAGACTTAAGTCTCAAAACTATTTGTACGCATATTAGCATTTCAGAAGCAATGTTTAGCTAACTTGTTCTCAAACTTGGTTTCCTTTTGGGATGACTTTTTCTGTTTTGTTTTGGAAAGTGGCTTGAATGGGAAAAAAAAAGTTTTTAATAAGTACAAACTATAATACTCCAGTAAAAGAGAACCTTGCAAACGAGCTTGTCTGAATGTTAACATATGTATGCATATCCTGATAATTAAATCTGCTTCGGGCATTCTTTGGTTTGCCTGGGGAATAGGAAATCACACCCTTCAAACCAAATCTAATCAAGTCATTAGAGCTGATTGGTGGATCTTGTTCTTAGTGAGTGGGTTAGAGTGTGGTAAAGGTGGGGTGAGCAATATAAATAAAGGCTTCTGCTATCACAGAATTGGTCATTTGAAGACTCAGAAGGCGAAAGAGCATCATTCAGCTGCATCTTGAGGCTCCAACAGAGAAATATCCTGATTGTTGTTCCTGGAGGCCTGGAGGATGCTTCACTCTACTTGGGAAGTAAGTCTTGGTTTCACAATTTTGCAATATTTATTTATTTATTTATCTCTTTATTTGTTTATTTATTTTTGGAGAGGTTTTTGCTATAGAGCTTGTGCGCTCACCAGAAAGACAGAGATAGAGAGATAGTAAGTGAAAAATCACCCCCCGTGGGGGTGGTCATGCCACAATTCCTTCTCCTCCATTCTCTTGGGATCTTGGGCATGCACGCACATGTGCCTGGCATGAGTTTAAGCCACTGGGTCTGGGACTCGAACCGTGGATGACTACATGGGAGTTCAGCAACATAGTCATTATGCTAACTGCTGGTCCCAATTTTGCAAAATTTAAACCGTTTTGGCCAAATGCAGCTGATGTCAAAGTCCATTGTAGTTCTTTTTTTTTATTTAAAAAAATTTTTTGGGGGTATTCTTTTATTTATTTATTTTTAAAATTTATTTATTTTTACATTTTTCCACAAACATTTACTTTACATAGCAAAACATTTTAGCTCATACTCCATGATTCTTGACAGTTTACAACTTTCAAAATTTCAAAATACTGAATTGTAAAGATAATCGATGTTTATTGCGGCACTTTTCAGGATTGCTAAGTCATGGAAACAACCTAAATGCCCACGAACTGATGAATGGTTAGAAAAACTGTGGCACATATACTCAATGGAATACTATTCATCCATAAAAAACAACAAAACCCTGG
>NW_006202562.1:8028459-8038341 GCF_000334495.1 Tupaia belangeri chinensis | reverse complement strand
TCTATCTCGGACATTTTGGTAACGTCCTCTATTTTTTCAAGAAAAGGAAGGGAGTTACTGTGTTCCTTTGATGGAGACATATTTCCTGCTTTATTCAGACCTGAGGTTCTTCTACTTCTAACCATTGGGAGATGTGTTCCCTTTGAAAAACTTTTTACGAGGACGTTTCTTCGAGTAGGAGCAAGTGTTTCCTTTCTGATGTGGAATGGAGACAGCCAAAGTCTCTCTTCAATTGTGTTTAGTAATGTAATCCAAGAAAAAGTATTCTCTTCAGGTGTACAAAGAAATGTATCTCCTTCTTCGCAGGTGTTTCAGTGAAAGGGGGGTCCCGGGGCTGAAGCTAAGGCAGGCAGTCCTCCCTCGAAGTTCCTGGCCCAGGGGTCTAAAGATGGGAGTGTCTATTTTTAAAAATTTTTTGGAGAGGTTTTTGCTATAGGGCGCATGCGCTTGCCAGAAAGACAGAGAGAGACAGAGAGATATAAAGCGAGAAATCACCCCCCAGGGGGGATGGCCATGCTGCAATCCCTTCTCTATTCTCCTCTCGGGATCTTGTGCACGCACGCACATGCGCCCGGCGTGAGTTTAAGCCACTGGGTCCGGGACGTGAACCGTGGCTGGCTACATGGGAGTTCAGTGACATAGTCATTACGCTAACTGCTGGTCTCAAAATCCATTGTAATTCTCATCGGAGAACTTGTCCTTGTCATTTCAGAACAATCTCCACCTGCATAACAATATGGCGACTGGGGTCACAGACCCAGCTCCCAGGGAGAAACTTTATCTGCATTGGAGGAGACCTTACCAGGCTGGGGCTGGACTTCAGAATATGGGAAACACCTGCTACATGAACGCGGCACTGCAGTGTCTGACATACACACCGCCTATTGCCAACTACATGCTGTCCCAGGAGCACTCTCAAACCTGTCATCACCAGGGATTCTGCATGCTGTGTATTATGCAAGCTCACATCACCTGGGTTCTCCAGCATCCTGGCAGCATTATACAGCCCTCGTATGCACTGGCTGCTAGCTTCCACAGAAACGAACAGGAAGATGCCCATGAATTTCTGATGTTCACCTTGGAGGCCATGCAGGAAGCAAGTCTGTCTGGGCAGAAGCACTTCGATCATCCCTCCGAGGACAGCACCCTAATCCGTGCAATATTTGGTGGGTACTGGAGATCTCAAATCAAGTGTCTCCACTGCCATAGCGTTTCAGACACCTTTGACCCGTATCTGGACATTAGCCTGGATATCAAGACAGCTCAGAGTGTGAGCCAAGCTTTGGAAGAGTTGGTGAAGCCGGAAGAGCTGGATGGAGAAAATGCCTACCATTGCAGCGTTTGTCTAGAGAGGAGGCTGGCTTCCAAGACGCTGACTCTGCACGCGTCCTCCAAGGTTCTTATCCTTGTGCTGAAGCGGTTCTCCGATTTCACAGGTGAAAAAACTACAAAGGCTGTGCAATATCCCGAGTGTCTTGACATGCAGACATACACGTCCGAGCAGAACAGAGGCCCCCTCATTTATGGCCTCTATGCTGTGCTGGTCCATGCTGGCTCGAGCTGTCACAATGGACATTACTTCTGCTACATAAAAGCTGGGAATGGCCAGTGGTACAAGATGGACGATGCCGAGGTAACGGCCTGTGACGTGACAGTTGTGCTGAGTCAGCCTGCCTATGTGCTATTTTATGTCCAGAAGAATGAATTAGGAAGAGGCGGTGGGCAAGTGTCAGGAGGAAGGGAATCGAGAGCCCTTAGGGATAAAGGAACTAACCTCAGAGCAACCGGAGGAGGAGTCAAAAGAGACTCCCATATCCTAGAATCACAAGGGCACTTAGAGAAAACAAGCAAAGAGATCACCTTCGACCAGTGGAAATGTCTTCAAGAACAGAACCGACCAAAGTCTGGATTGAATCTCAGGAAAATAGATTTCACCCTGCCTTCCAATGCAGCTGTGATTCACCCATCAAAATACAGAGATGAGATGGGGAAAAACCATTCCAAACCGGAAAATTACCTGTCGAACAACTCAGCAAGAAACATCACAGGTCAGTGGCCAGTGAGCACTGGAAAACACCCTTGCCTGGACAAGAGGGCTAGAAATACAAAGAGGAAAAACAAGCAGAACACGAGGCCATTGCTTGTGTTCCAGTAATCTCAGTATAAAAGTCTACGCACATGCAAAGATACAGACACAATGGCACAGTAACTCCTAGAGGAAGAAACAAAAAAGTCAATTTTGGTTAGATACTCATGGTGCCATTCAAAACCGGGGGATGAATATTTGGCAGTGAGACCACATATAGGAAATATTTTTATCATACTTAGGAGTGTTCTGATCATGTGGACTCACTCTGGGTGTGTCTATGCTACCTGGCATCCAGTGTGGACATCTGTACATTATGCTTTTTGGGTTGTGGGTTTATATTGTGAACTTATTTTCAAGAATAGGGTTTCTCTGGGATCAGCAGTTAGTGTAGTGGCTATGTTGCTGAACTCCCATGTAGCCAACTGCAGTATAGCAAAAAACTCAAAAAAATAAAAATAAAAAGGGTTTATTGTTGGGTCAGGGGACTTGCCAAATGTGGTATGTTTGGATATCGAGTTATTGATGGGTATTGGATGTTTGAACTTTGATAATGTGATATATGTATGAATCATGTTAGAGACTTTGAATACTGGGATTTGGAGTGGAATTGAGTATGTGTATATATGTACATATGTATATATATATTTTTTTTTCTTTTAGTACTGTATATGTTTTCCCCCCTGTTTACTACTGGTTTTAGCCTGCAGAACTTCAGCAAAGTGTTCATTAACAAGGATATTGTGGTTATTCTGGGGTGACTGAGATAAGTGCGTGCACTGGAAAATGCAGAACGTTTTGTAGATTGCTTGCCTGACACTGGTCAGATTTAGGACTTTGTAACTGACCTTCTAAGAACGTGCCCTAAAAGGACATCCAGGGATCCCAGGCCTTGTTTCCAGTTTATATAAACACATTTACCCCAAATACTGAATGCCTAGATTTCTCTTGGAAAGGAAGTGGAGAAAACTGAAACTGCCAACCAAATAGAAAAAGGAGTGAAAAACAAAACAAAACAAAACAAAACAAAACAAAAAAACAGTGCATCTACGCAGATGACCACACTTCAAAAGAAAGCAAATGAACTAGAACTCCTTGCATCAACACAGAACTTTCCAGGTGCAGAGTGAAACGAACAGTGCATAAATGCTTTTCATTAGCCAGAAACATTTTGTTGATAGCTTTTGAATGTTTATTTATTAATATATAAATATTTATGGAAATGGAACACAACGAATCATAGCAAGTTTCTGGGTGTGACTAGATAGACATGACGGGATTGTATTGACTAGATTACATTGCAAACACAGTCATGTGACCTTGAAACAACTTCCAAGACGTCCCGGAAAAGAATCTGCCCCCCTTAGCCCTTCTCCAGGCATCCTGGCAACTTTACCGTTTCCGGCGGAATTTGTCCAGCACTCTTCCATCTGAGAATCTAATGACAGGAGGAGAACAGCTGGATTTCAGGTGAGTTTTCATTAGTTTCGGTCACTAGGTTATTCATCAGAGAAGGATGTATTGGAAATATGTAATGCTATGGCGGTGAATGTTGGGGTAAATATTCTCTAACTACTTACATAATTAAGAGTAGACTAATAGAATAACCATTTTAATACTATTATGAAATAGTTTCTTTTTAATTTTTTAAGTTTTAAATGTGCTTTTTTTTTTTTAGGTTTTTGGTATAGAGTGTGCATACTCATTTAAGAGAGTGGAGGGAAAATGAGAAATCACCCCCAGGAGGGATGGCCATACCGTGGTCCCTTCTCCATTCTTTCAGGGTTTTTGGGCATGCACACACACATCCGGCATGATTTTCAAGCCACTGGGTCCGGAGCTTAAACCATGGTAGAGCATATGAGTCCAGCTTTTTAACCACCAAGCCACCAGTTGGCCCTTATATGAAAGTTTCAATTCCAAAAGATTTTAAAAAATGCTCCAGAGAAAATATACCATAAATGAGCAATTATGAAAAACTGCTGTTTTAGGCCAAAGATATTTATAGATAACAATGTTTACTTTTTATGCACATCTCAAACATACCTATTTCAAACTTATTAGTAACTAGTTAAAAAAGTATGGTGATGAATCTAAAGTAGTAAGAAACACTGACAAACCCACAGGTGTGAAGCTCTCAACCGCTTCTTAGCCTAATGAGGAGATGAAATTTTTGCTCTGTTCATATCTGGAAATTATCTCGTCTCAGGACTAATGGGATAATTTCAATTTTGAAGAAGAAAACAGACCCTATTACAGATTTTTTTTTTTTTGGAGAGGTTTTTGCTATAGGGCACGTGCGCTCTCCAGACAGAGACAGACGGAAAGCGAGAAATTACTTCCCAGGGGGATGGCCATGCCGCAATCCCTTCTCCTCATTCTCCTCTCAGGATCTTGGGCATGCACGCACACGTGCCCGGCATGAGTTTTAAGCCACTGGGTCCGGGACGCGAACTGCGGTCAACTACGTGGGAGTCCAGCAACATAGTCATTATGCTAACTGCTGGTCCCCCATCACAGATTTTGAAAAATATTTTCCGCTGGTTACATTGAGCATTTCTATTGTCATGATTTAGCTTATCCAGAAAAATGTTGCCTTCCATTTTCTCAATGCTGCCCATTGTGATCATTTTTAGAGTCTCCAAAATCAGGGATTCCAGGCTACAGATTCCAAACTCACCATTTATACGCAATGTGTCTTGTCTGTGAGGGTCCTGTTCTGGAAGCAGGCAATCATGGCACAAGGAGCTAAAATGTTTCCTCATGGGACCAGCAGATGGCGTAATGGTTATGTCACTGGACTCCCATGTAGTTGACTGTGGTTTGAGTTCTGGTTTCGCTGGCTTAAAACTCAGACTGGGCATGTATGCATGCATGCCCTAAATACCAAGAGGAGAATGGAGGCGAAGGGATTACAATGTCGCCATCTCTGGGGGCGATTTCTTGCTTTCTATCTCTGCTTCTGTGTCTCTCTGGCGAGTCCATGTACCCTATATCATGGGCTATAGGCTATCACTCTCTAAAAAAAAAAGGCTCCTTACAGGGTGTCTCTGTGAGAAGATCAAACTGGTTGTGGGTTAGACTCAGGGGTCAGTAAGGTCTCTTTAGATCTACTTGGAAAAGAGGATGCTCGTGGGACTTTGATTTCTGTGCATAATAGGTACTTTCTTTTTTCCTTTTACTGTGATACAGAATGTCCAAGATCAATACTCGAATAAGATCAACCTTAAGCTCCAAGAAGGTGAAGCAGATGGTAGGTCAGTACATATGCTGTCGTCTCCGAAGACAAGGAGAGGACCCAGTGAGGCAGAGGGCTTTGCAGCAGAGGAGGAGAATCCGAGGTAAGTGGAAGCTTATATCCCTCATACCTGGAGAAGCTTCACAGACTCCAGAGGGTGTGTTTGAATACGGGATGTTCTATGTTCATAACTCAGTTATACCTGTCCATACCAACTGGCCTTGCTAAATTCTCCTCCAGTCAAATTGTCCCAATCAGGGGTTCTGTCGAACAACCCCATTTCCTTCTTAATGTCTTGTCCGGCCTGGCTTGCATCTAGTCTTGATATTGTCTCATCACCTTCACTCTTGGAGAGTAATGAGACAACTCCTATTTTCTAGTCCCCCTCTCTAACATTTCCTGTGGTAGTGCCATGATAGCTTATATATTCTGGCACCTTATAGGCCATGTATCTATGTCCCCTCTCCAAAACCAATGTCCTGGGACTGGCAGGTGGCGTGTGGTTGGGAGTGCTGGACTTTCACGTGGCTGGCCCTGGTTCAAATCCTAGACTTGCTTTCTCATTTTCCCTCTCTCTCTCTGTCACTCTGTCCCTCTCTAGTCAAATTAAAATATATAAAGTTCAATAAAATAATACACACACACACACACACACACACAGAACCAATGTCTAATTCCCAACCCTGTCTGTCATTTTGCTGACTCTCTTTTTCCATGCGCAGGTAAAATGCAAGGACTCCACACATAGAAGAAAGCAGGAAGTGACCCAGGAGGTCCTGATATGGAGCCCAAGTGCCTCAGTTCTTAGGCTCAGATAAAGAGAATGAGACCATGAGAGGAAAATAACCCTAGGAAACCTGAAACACAGCTTTCTATGAGAAAACAGAAAGAGGGAAAGAAAGGCGATTAAAAGCTTGAGGACGTAAGTAAATTTTGTTACTGAGATCTAAGGAGCTGGTCTCTCCCCACCTCCATGCCTTGTGCATAGCCTTCTATAGGAAGTGACGGGAAACTGGAGTAAAATAGACAAGAGCTCATGTCCTCCAGGGCTCCACATGGGGGTGCTCATTCTACTCATTCTATTGGAGATTCACTAAAAGGGAGGGATTAGAGAACATAGTGGAATGTATGCATGACAGGCAGGAAAGCGGCAAAGTCTAAGTGGAAGAGTAGACAGGAAATTTTGGAGGACTGGTGGAGTTGGAGGGGTGTGGTTAAGAGGTGGGAAAAGTCAGTCTTTTTTTTTTTTAGTTTTTTTTTAGTTTTTTTTTGTTTTTTTGGGTTTTTTTTGCCACAGGCCGAGTTCAGTTGCTGATGAGAGAGACAGAGAGAAAGTGTGAAACCACCCCCCAGCAGGGATGGCCACACCACAACCTTCTCCCCATTCTCCTTTTGGAATTTTGGGCATGCACACACATCCGCCGTGTAATTTTCAAGCTGCCAGATCCGGGACTGCAACTGCAGTTGGCCCTGTGGGACCTTAACCACTATGCCACCTGCTGGTCCCAAAGGCTCAGTCATTCTAAGTTTACAGGACTTCAGTGCTTACCCCACACTAAAACTCTGAATGGGACAAAGTTGCAGGAATTTTTATTCAAGTTGGGAAGAAGATATAAAGGAACATTACTGACACATTTTGTTTGGTTTGTCTTGCAGCAAAAAAGAGCAGCAAAGAAATTGTTCACTCCATAGATTTCCCACATGATCCCCAGGAAGGCAGCACTGAAGGGAAGGAATTGACAGTCTTGTGACTCCCTGAGGGTGAGGCTCTTCCCTGGTTCCCTGCTCTTTCTCTTTGCCTCTTTCTTGCCATGTCTTCTATCAGAAGCTGCTTCTCACCTCCTGGACAACACAAGCTAACAGAAGTTGCTACCACAGACACCCCTACACCCTGCAAAGCAAGATAGCCAGTGCCCTACCCTCATTGTGGAGCTGACAGACAAGAGCCCTCATGTTTGCAGCCACAAAGACACAACTGCAGGCACAAGCTGAGTGTTCTGATGTGAACTGACAGCCAGTGCAGCCACAGGACAACTGGGCCAGGACTCCAATCTCAGCATCAGGGAACCAGCCAAGATGCCTGTCCAAATCGCCACTTAGACTTGCTAGAATCCCCAAAGAAACAGACTCAGCCTTTTCCCACACCATGTGAGCACTCCGAGTCCTGAGCTGGGGCTCTTCAGAACATTCTACCTCTGCTAACTACAGCTGGACTTTGACCAATAGTGTCACCCCCAAGTGACCATGAAAGTACTAGCCCAGGTACCTAGCACTGACCTGCAGCATCCCAACAAAAGACCTCTTATGAACATGGTCCAGCCTGCAAAGGTTCCCGTCCTCCACCATCTAGCCATGTTCCAGCCCAGCCCCTTGAGTGGCCTTCAGGAGAGGGACAACGGAGGTGGGACTCAAGCCTCACGACAGCTCTGTCACCTCATTCTCCTGATATGTCAACCACTCCTGTTCAGAACCTCCGTGACCTACAGAGGTCTGAGGGGCACTGTCCTCTGTCCCAGTGAGTGTCATCTGTGTGGATCTCCAGGTTTCCTCCTCTGTGCAGTGTGACTGGCAGTGAGACAGTACACAGGGGAAGACAGACTGCACACTAAAGTGACATGGAAGGGAATGAGAAGGGGACTGCAGGAAGCAGCTGTGTTTAGGGACTCAGAACATCCTTGGCTGGGATGCCGGTGCAAATGGTAGAACCTTGGATAATGCTGGGAACACACCCATCACCATCTATATGAATGACATAAACATAGTTGTATTTAACCTGCAGCATACTAAACCAGCACATATTATGAAAGGTTTATATTTGAAGTTATTATAGTAAGAAAATGTGTTGATATGAAGGAGTACGTATTCAACTATATTGTAAATAGAAAATTGAAATTATTCTGTATTTGGTGTCCCTATGAGTGAATTTTGGGAACCCCTGGGTGACCTCAGGATGTCCATCTTTTAAGCTGATAGGAAGAGAGTTGTTGGGTCTGGAAGTGTTTCAGTGGATACCATTATAGTGGAAGTTCTCATGGTTATTTAAGATCACTGTAAATATATGTTATTAAATTGTTTCAATGGTAATACAGTTCTCTGAAATGTAACATGCTGTATCACATAACAACTTAGCAATGCAAATAATTTTTTAAATGATTGATATTTATAAAGGTTTAATGAAAGTAATGAGGACTTTGGCAAGATCTATGGCTTATCAGAAATACAGAATCTCAGTGAAAACTCAGCCCTGCTGCATCACATCTACATATCAACAATATCTCCAAGTGACTCTTATGCATGTTAGAGTGTGATAAGCAACACATGTAGCCTGATTCTCAATTTCCAGGCAGTGGAATGACCTGGCTTGCTCATAAGTTCTGATGATCACAATCAAGTTCTTTTATGTTGTATGCTTTGAATATATGCAATTGTATTTATCAGCTTTAACTCAATAAAGGTTTAAAAATTATTATTGTTGACCTGTTTTGAGCCTTGAGCATTGGGATTTTAAAACACTCTGCAGTAAATTTTGAGAATCACTGGAGGGGGTGGGCAAAACTGAAGAGTCACTCACAAATCATCTTTGCTCTCTAGCTTAGGAGAAACTGACTTGAATCTAGAAAAAGTATGTGGGGCCAGCCCGGTGGCCTAGTGATTAAAAGAGCTGGCTGCCACATGGGTGACCACGTGATTCAAATCCCAGTTCCAGCAACTTGAGAAATACGATAAGCATGTGTGTTTTTCATGCCCAGATCCTGATGGGATAGAGAGAAGGGATTGCAGCATGACCACACCCATGGGGGTAGGGAATGCTTTCTCCCTCTCCCTCTCCGTTTCTGTCTTTCTCTGGTGAGCTCACATACCCTCTGGCAGAAAGCAAACAAACAAAAAGTCTCTATAGGGGGAAGAATTTTCTAAAATGGCTGCTCTTTTCCCCCTGAAAGTACTTATCTTGGTATCATAATATTGATATAATTTCCAGGGTGATGGAATTTCTTTAAATGAACCAAGTGATCCCAGTGGGAAGCCAGGGGATCTCAACCAGTGAGCTGAACACTACACCTGGCATTCCAATGTGTGTATGAATCTCTTGGAGATACAAGGCTCAAACATAGGAAATTGTAAATTTGGCAAAGGTCAATGGATTTGCTTTTTTGTGTGTGGTATGCGTGTGGGGGGAGGGGTCTCGTCATACAGTATATGCATTTGCCTGAGAGGTGAGGAAACTGAGGGGAGTGATGACAGAGAAAGGTAGTGAGAAATCACCCCCCAGGGGGAATGACCATGCCACAATCCCTTCTCCTTTCTCGTCTTGGGATTTGGGGCACACACACACACACACACACGCACATACATGCACAGAGTGATTTTGAAGCCACTGCGTTTGGGGCTGGAACCCTGTCAGATGTGGAAGACCTGTGCCTTTCCCACTACTCCAGCTGCTGGCCCTGGGTTTGCTTTTTTTTTGAGAGGTTTTTGCTATAGGGCACGTGCGCTCGCCAGACAGAGACAGAAAGGGAGAAATCACCCCCCCCCCCCGGGGGGGGGCCCACCCCCAACC
>NW_006202562.1:8024046-8028431 GCF_000334495.1 Tupaia belangeri chinensis | reverse complement strand
TCTCCTCCGTTCTCCTCTCGGGATCTTGGGCACGCACACACACATGCCCAGCGTGTGTTTTAAGCCACCGGGTCCAGCGAACCACGGTCAGCTACATGGGAGTTCAGCGACATAGCCATTACACTAACTGCTGGTCCCTGGGTTTGCATTTTTAACAAGGTCACTGCTGTTGCTGATCCTCCTGGACCCACTTCCAGGAGCGCTAAGCTAGAGAAAGCAAGCACAGCACACGGGAGACCCTTCCACCCAGTCATCACCTCTCAATACAAACAGAGGAAGTGTCTGAGTAAGGCAGTCTTTGGGGAGCAGAACTTGTCCTTCATTAAAGCACACATTCTGCACGCCTACTGTGCTCACTTGTGGTTAGGCATGCACTGAGTGCAGGGAACAGTGCTGGGACTCTGGATACATTATGCATATTAATTATTATATATCCTGTGTGTCAAAGTTAAAAGGTAAAAATCAATCTTAAATTTAAAGTTTTCTAGGGAAGTAATATTAGGTTTGCAATTTGGGCCAATGAGGAGGCTAGGTAGGGCTCTGGTATGACAGACTGAGATCTAAAAGGAGGCCCCAGGCTTAATTCCTGGCATGTTCCCTTTAAAAGCTATGGAGGGTGGCTGGCACACACACACACACACAGAGAGAGAGAGAGAGAGAGAGAGAAAGAGACAAGCACACACACAGGATACAATTTCTAAAATATAACTACTTTTAAAATTGTATTTATTATTATTATTATTATATTAAATTTGTTACAGGGCATACACACTACTAGAGAGAAACAGAGAAAGAAAACAAGAAAGCAAGCTGCTAAGTTTGGGACTTGAACCACAGTCAACCATATTGGAGTACAGTGCCTTAACCTCTATGCTACCTGCTGCCTCCAGACCATGACACAGTTTTTAAAAATAAAAGTAAAGTTAAATAAAAATGAAAAAATAAAATTGTATCAATTTTTTTAGATCTGTGCCATAGGGCACATGTATTTGCCAGAGAGAGATAGAGAGAAAGAAAGTGAGAAATCACCCCCTGGGGCAGATGGCCACACCACAATCCCTTCTCCTGCATTCTCCTCCTGGTGAGTTTTTCAAGACATCTAGTCCGGGACTCGAACTGCCAGTTCTGCAGGGTCCTGCATCTCAACCATGATTCATCCCAAGTCAAATAGAACTTTAAAGAAAGAAATAGTCTAATAAAAACAACAATTACAACATAATCATCATGATGATGATGTTCATACTAGTAATATTAATAATAGAAAATCTTAAAAAGTTGGGAATTAAGGTACAGAATCCCACAAGAATCCTGAAAGAAAGAAGCCTATAGTAGGACTAAAGGTTACTTGGAAGCGTTTCCCGAGTGTACACAATGGAGTGTGTTACACGTGGCAGAAGGCAGGGGAAACAAAACCAGCCTAGACCAGAGGTGGGAGAACGTGGACACTCACGTACAAACCATGGAGGAGAGGAGTACGGGTGGAGACACGGGGTCATAGATAGCCCCTGACAGATAATACCAGCTTTCAGGATTGAAGACCGGCAGTCAGCAGGCCACCTAAATGCAGAGAAGATGAGTGCTGATCCACACCTGGAGCAGAGAAGCCCCATCTATTAATAGATGAAAACCGGGAAGGCCTGCACTGGCTCAGTGCTCGCCACCTGCCTGCCCTCCGGCTTCTTCTCTTCCCGGCTCCTCTAAGTGCTGCCATCTCTGTTGACCTACATTGGAAGTTGCCTGTTCAAGGGCAGCTACTCAGTTGCCTCCGGGACAGCAGGGGGTGACAAGTGTTCACACAAGGCGACCTTGGGTTCCTGAGGCACTTACAACATTCCCTGATGGCTTGGCCTGGAGGGCAGCCTTTCCTGTGCTTTACAGACCAGCATCAGCCTTTCCTAAACACCCCAAGGGCCTTCGAATTTTCCAGAGCTACAGGTGCGTGGAATCCTTGCTGTACCTTCATGTCGGATGATGGCTGTTCACAGGCTCCTGTCTGAGGAAGCACATTCCCAGGCAGACAGGCTGGTGCAGAGCCTTCCTCAGCTTTCCAAGAGGCACTGAGGTTTTTGCTCCCCATGTGAGTCGGAAAAATGTACGGAGTCTTAGGAGGGACAGAAAGTCTATGCACAGACCTTGCCTGCGAATATGAGTGATTCTGAGGTTCCCCAGCAGGATCAGAAAGTATGCTTGCGTCCCTACTGACCCAATGACAATAACTGTGGCTTCCAACCTGCTACCGTATCTGGGGCCTGAAGGAAGCTGTTGAAATTACTGATGCTCGGGCAACCCCAGGAGACCTAGGAGCTCCCAGTCAGGTACCAGCCAGTCTCTGCCCCAGAAGGGTCCTGGAATATTTTAAGAACTCTTCGGGTGAAAGGACAGAGGGGGTCCAGTAGGAGCCTGGGAGTCCCTGTGGTTATTCCGCTGTGGGGGAAACCTCACTGTCATCTTCAGGATTTTAAACACCCTCCCTAAATTGAGAAAGTCTTGTCATTGCTATATAAGGAGAAGCAGAAAAAAACATATTAACTGCATTAATAAGAAATAAGAGTGGAGCCAGCCAGTGGGATGATGGTTAACGGGGCTGGGTCCCACATGGCCAACTGCGCAGTTCCACTCCAGACGCGGCAGCTTGAGAAACATACCAGGTGAGGCCAGCAGGTGGAGATGTGGTTAAGGTGCTGAATTCCAACACAACTAACCACGGTTTCAGCCCTGGACCTGGCACCTTGAAACTCATTCTGGGTATGTGTGTATGTGTGTGTGTGCCCAAAATTTTAGGAGGAGAATGGAGGAAAAGGGATTGCAACTTGGCCATATTCCCTGGGGGGTGATTTCTCACCTTCCTTCTTATCATCTTTCCCCAGTGATCATATGTGCTCTATTACAAACACCTTTAAAAAAGAAGTAAAGAAAAGAATATAAATAAGAAAAGGGACATGTGTGCATGTATGCCCAAAATCCTGACAGGAGAATGGAGGAGAAGGGATTGTAGCATGGCTGTATCTTCGGGGGATGGGAGATGGTTTCCCACTTTCTCTCTCTCTCCTGCAAGTGCCCATGCCCTATAGCAAAGACCTCTCAAAAATAAAAAAGAAAGGCCTAAAAAGAGAGAAAGGAAAAGAAATAAAGAAATAGAAAGAAAAAGAAAATCACACCAGGCATGTATGCACACATGCTCAAAAATCTAAAGAGGAGAATGAAGGAGAAAGGACTACAGTGTGGTCAGCCCCTTGGGAGGAGGGTTGCTTTCTCACTTTCCCTCACTCTCTCTGCCTCTCTCTGGCAAGCGCATGTGCCCTATAGAAAACTTAAAAAAAAAAATAATTGTGAATATTAACAGTCAGGATACTAATAATAGTCATGATATTAATACTGATAATAGAAAAACAAACTTAGGCCCTTGGGAGATTCGAGTGCATATTCCCTGAAGTGAAGAACAGGTACAGCTCTAAGGACAGGAAGAGTCACATCTGAGAAAACAGGTCCCATTTAGGCAAAGACAAGTGGCCCGAGGGAAACAAACATATCTGTGAACGAATGCATCTACTACCATGGATGGTCATGTGGGACCCTCAGAGTAAATGAGGCCTGACCCAGGGCTTCCTGCACAGACCACACCCACCACTTTCTGGAGTTAGGACAGCTGAATGATGGGACAGGGCCAACCACTAGCCCCGCTAGGAATGCGGGGCTCCTGAGTCACCTGGTGTGTAGAACCACTGTATATGACAGACATTTACCCCAACACTGCATCGTCATTCCTCCCCACCTGGCTGCCATCTGCCATCTGCTCTTCTCAGACCCCAGAGGGTTCACAGGTCTCTGCTCACCCACCCAGGCCCACAGCAATCGTCGCCCAGCTTCCTCGTCGCTTCCTACCTGGAAGGGGGTTATATGCCATCCAGGAGCCACTCTAAGACTCCTGGAGGGCATTAACTATCAGCACATTCTCAGCCATATAGGGACACCTGCCCAGGGTCATGCCCTCCTCACGGAGGCTAGTACACAGGGATGGAAGCGATGATACATAGTCTGGCTCCCCACCCCAGCCGCCCATTTAGGGCCAGTTGGAGCTGCCCGTTAGTTCATTCTACAGTGCCATTTGTGTAGTTCAGTGAAGACACAACCTGCATTGCAGCTAGACTGGTTCCTTCGCGGATTGCTTCCTCTGTCCTTTCCACAGACATAGGTCCTAACGTCACTCCCTGATCACACCCTGCGCACTAACCCACCCTGCAGGTTGGCGCTGGGACGGCAGTGATGTTTCCAGAGACACAGGCTTTCATAAGTAGGAAAGGGTCAAATTCAGCTGAGTGTGAAAATATATTACAAACTGCTCTTTTCCGGATGGAACCATGGAGGGCGTTCAAGAGAAGAAAAAG
>NW_006202562.1:8020919-8024015 GCF_000334495.1 Tupaia belangeri chinensis | reverse complement strand
TGAGGCAGAAACCAGGAAACAGTTTCCTGCTGGATGGAAACCACCAAGAAAAAGGTTCCTGCAGTGCCAGAATCCCTCAAGAAAAAAAGAAGGAATTTTGCAGAGCTGAAGATTGAGTGCCTGAGAAAAATGTCTGCTCAAATGATATATAGCAATTGAATTTTAAAAAAAGTAATGAGGATAAATAATAATAATAATGTGGGAAAAAATGAAAAGCTATTTGATGATAATGATATGGATAGTAATGACTTTGTTTTGACTGATATGTACGGTGATTGTGCTGGAAAAAGAAATGTTATACACTGTGAAGATGTGTGATTGAATGTGATATAAAATAATAATAAAATAAAAGATGCTTTGAAAGGCAAAGATGAAGTTTATCTATGAAAAAGCAAAGCACCGCTGGATTCCCACGTAGTCGACCGCGGTTCGTGTCCCGGACCCGGTGGCTTAAAACTCATGCCGGGCGCGTGTGCATGCGTGCCCAAGATCCCGAGAGGAGAATGGAGGAGAAGGGATTGCGGCGTGACCATCCCCCCTGGGGGGTGATTTCTCGCTTTCTGTCTCTATGTCTCTCTCTGTCTCTCTGGCGAGCGCACGCGCCCTATAATGAAAATCTCTCTCAAAAAAAAAAAAAAAAGCAAAGCACTATCATAAGGAATATAGACAGATGTACAGAACTGAGATTTGCATGACCAGGATGGCAAGAAAAGCTGGCAACTTCTATGCACCTGCAGAACCCAAATTGGCATTTGTCATCAGGATCAGAGGTATCATGGAATGAATCTCAAAAGTCTGAAAGGTGTCGCAGCTTCTTTGTCTTCACCAGATCTTCAATGGCATCTTTGTTAAGCTCAACAAGGCCTCAATTAACATGCTGAGAATTGTGGGACCATAAATTGTATGAGGGTACCTAAACCTGAAGTCAGTAAATAAATTATCTACAAACGTGGTTATGGCAAAATCAATAAGAAGAGAATTGCTTTGACAGATAACTATTTGATTGCTTGATCTCTTGGTAAATTTGGCATCATCTGCATGGAGGATCTGATTCATGAAATCTGTACTGTTGGAAAATGCTTCAAAGAAGCAACTAACTTTCCATGGCCCTTCAAATTATCTTCTCCGTGAAGTGGAATGAAGGAAAAGACCACCCATTTCGTAGAAGGTGGAGATGCTGGCAACAGGGAAAACCAGGTCAACAGACTTATTACAAGGATGAACTAAGGTCTCCACCATGATTATTTTTGTAATCTAGTCAGTAAATAAACAGTGGCTGTTTTCAGACAAAAAAAAAAAAAAAGGAAGAAAATATATGAAAAACTAACAGCATCTCACCAGATTTGTTTCAATGATTAGAGCTTTACCATTATCAGAAAGAGTGATGTCTATGAATTAATAGGGGCAAAAATCAGACTGAAGAGGGGTGAAGATGTTATGGAATGAGGAGAAATGCTGGAGAATGAACTAGGTCTACAAATCTGATTAAAAAGGAATGGAGAAAACAGCAGCTGGAAACAAAAGGAGTCCAAAAGTGTCATCGGTTTTCGCTTGTTTTTTTTCAATTCAAGTTTCAGGTTGAGAGGGAATAGTTTAAAACAAAGCCTTCATTTCATTAAAAATACCATAAAGAACATGATGAGATAGGAGACCGAAAGACCCAAACACAAATGTGGAGTTAAAAAACTTGACGGGAGCAAAGTAATTCCCCACCTAATATGGAGGACAAGGCACAAGTGGATGCCAGAGCAGGAATATTTTCAAATGTAATGGTTGGCTGTATCCACCTATGGACTTTCGTATTCAATTTGCAAAATAGTCTACAAATCACTTGAGTTTTCAGGACAGTGGAGTCTGTGAATATTCAGCAATGATACCAAAAGTTTGAAATATTTATAGATCATGGAAGAAAAAGTTGATGTGTAAGTCCAATTAAGATTGTTAGGCATCTTGGAAATATGACAAAATGCCCTCAGACACAGTGGTATCCTTACCATGTCTCCTGGTGGGGTGGTTTCCTCCCAGGAACCAGGAATCGTAGGATAAGTGCCTATCTCTGAAGGTATAAGAATTCCACTCACATGTACCATTGAAGTGTGAATTAGCTAGCAATAAGTTATATTGTGCTCTGTGCCATTGAAGTGTGAATTAGCTAGCAATAAGTTTTATTGTGCTCATTCTCATTTACATTAAGTTACATTTAAATTTATTTTCTCACTAAACAAATAATAATGTATGACGTCTCATTTTTCTTTTGATACTTAATAAATTATTTACATCTTCTTGAAAGTACTGTGTAGCCTGTGACCCAACACTCCTCTTCCCCATTTCAGTAACATTTTAATTTTTCATACCATTATACATATTGTAATTTTTCATATTCATTCACTTTCCTTTTTTTTCTATTTTTTTATTATACATATTGTAATTTTTCATATTCATTCATTTCTCTTTTTTTTCTATTTTTTTTAAAGATTTTTGTTATAGGGTATGTGTGCTCACTGGAGACAGAAACAGTGAAAGAGAAAGTGAGAAATCACTCCCAAGGGAATGGCCACACCACAATCCCTTTTCCTTCATTCTCCTCCTGGGATTATGGGCATGCATGTACATGTGCCCAGCATGATTTTCAAGCAACCGGATCCAGGAGGGCCGGCCATTTTCTTTCTTTCTGCACTTTTTGAAATAGTTTTCTATAGAGCAAATGTGCTCACCAGAGAAAGAGAATGTGAGAACAATCCCAGGGTAGACAACCACAGCACAATCTCTTCTCCATTCCCCTGTCAGGACTTTGGACATGCACATACATGAACCCAGTATGAGTTTCAAGCCACCGGATCTGGGACTCAAACCACTGTTGGCTATGTGGGAGTCCAGTGCCTTAACCACCATGCCACCTTCTAGCCCAGGTTGTTCAATTCTTATTTTGCCTTATGAACAATTTTTGTTTTTGTTTCTTTGCTGATATCCTTTCATGAGTTTCATCAAGTCCTTTTTAAAATTATTTTTAATTTACATTTAATCACTATACATCTTTATAGTGTACATAATTGGTTTTTCTGGGACCAGCAGTTAGGGTAATGGCTATGCCGCTGG
>NW_006202562.1:8013177-8020767 GCF_000334495.1 Tupaia belangeri chinensis | reverse complement strand
CGGGCGGGCGCACGTGCCCTATAGAAAAAACCTCTCAAAAAAAAAAAAAAAACATAATTGGTTTTTCCAACATGAATACAGTGCATATCAGTCAAGTCAAAGATATTACCATATCCATGATCATCAACAGATACCTTTTCATTTTTGTGTGTGTTAAATACTTCTCGTCTTTTTTAGTCCCCCATCCCCTCCTGTCCTCTCACCACTACCTACAGTCTCTAGCCTCCACAGTTGCTCCCTCTGTTATTATACCCTCCAGTCTTCATCAAGTGCTTTTAAAATTTTAATTTCTTTAACTTCTGGAGAAAGGTGACTTATTTAATTATTTGCCAGAGGGTACACACACTTGCCAGAGAAAGAGGAGAGAGAGAAAAAAAGCACCCCTCGCTAAGGGAGGGTGGTCACTCCACAATCCCTTCTCCATTTCTCCATCCTGTCAGGATATTAGGCACATGCACCTATACCTGGTGTGTTTCAGGCCTTCGGAGCCGGATTCAAACCACAGCCATGCACCCTGTGGGATGCAGCTCCCTTAACCACTAGGTTAGGGGACCAACCCTATAACATTTATTTGAATCTTTCAAAAATTAATGTAAGTGGGACCAGTAGATGGCATAATGGTTACGTTGTTGGACTCCCATGTAGTCAATGGCAGTTCAAGTCCAAGACCCAGTGGCTTAAAACTCATGCTGGGCACACATGTCTGCAAGCCCAGAATCCTTAGAGGAGAACGGAGAACAAGGGATTGCAGCACAGCCATCCCCCCGGGAGGGGATTTCTCACTTTCTGTCTTCCCATCTCTGTCTCTTCAGTAAGCAAAAATGTCTCTCGCTCTTAAAAAATAATAATATTAATATAATTAAGGCAAATATAAAATCCTGTATGTTTGGGCTTTCTTCCATTGATACTTTAACATTATGTATTCAAGTATTATTTTTTATAATGTACTTTTTAAAATAATGTAAGATTATTTTAATGAGAATTTCCTTAATTTTCAGTTAGCAGATTGTGAATATGGTCATCATTATTTTCTAGTTCTATTTCATTGTATAGGAGAGTTGCATACCTCCCCCCCTTTTTTGAGAGGTTTTTGGTATAGGACGTGTGTGCTCACCAGAAAGAGAGAGACAGAGAGACAGAAAGTGAGAAATCACCCCCCAGGGGGGATGGCCACACATTAATCCCTTCTCTTCCATTCTCTTGGGATCTTGGGCACGCACGCACACACGCCTGGCGTGAGTTTAAGCCACTGGGTCTGGACTCGAACTGCAGTCGACTACATGGGAGTCCAGCAACATAGCCATTACGCCATCTACTGGTCCCACATATTCCTTTTTAAAAACTGTGATGTTTTCCTCCATCCTAACACACAAACTACTTATATGCAGAGTCTATTATGTACCTTAGAAACAGACCTTCTGTTTCAGATGTGGTGCTTTCATATATAAAATTCTAGACTCACTTTAATTTAATTATACTTTTACCATTTCTTGAACTGCTTTGGATAGATAGTATGCAGGAAATCATGCAAGACTGAGTTTTGATTTTAATTCAATCTGAGATGATAGAATTTTGCCTTTATTTAACTTGACAGACATTTATTCTGGGTTCATACTTTTTTCATATTGAAATTTATCTTTATACTTGGTCTTTGCTTTCCTGTCTTTCAGTTGCTGGAATGTAAGAGCCAAGAACGTAAAGATGGTTTGATGATGTCAACTGCATTTCTCTAGCACTGGAACAGTGCCTCACCCATTAGTGGTGTTGAGGATTGAGAACCCACTCAATAACATCACTTTTCCAGAATTTAGTTTTAAATTAAAAGGGAGGAAAAGTACAGGTGAATAGATACAGGTATTAGTTGTTTTTATTGACATAACTGTTGAGTGATTTTTCACTTTCACTCTCTCTCTCTTCCTCATCTCTCTCTAATGCCGTGTGTGTGTGTGTGTGTGTGTGTGTGTCTGGCAAGCACATATGCCCTATAGCAAACACTGAAAATAGCAAAACTTTCCAGTGCATGTGTGTGCCCAGCATCCTGACAGGCAGGAGGCCTGGGAAAGGAGATCAGGCATGACTGAGCCCTGTGAATGGTGCCTTTCTCTCTTTCTCTCTCTCTCTGTCTCTCTCATGCATGTGTGCTTGCTCTATCATGAATGCAAAAATAAAACAAAAGATGGTTGCAAGGATTTCAGCCACTCCTTTAGTAAAATGTTGGATGGAGCAACTAGATTTCTTTCCAGTCCTCATTAATACAGTCATGCACCACACAGAGACATTTGGACAGTAGCACATACATCGCGGGTCCTGTTGGAGTGTCTATAATGCAGGAGCCTCGGTGTGTAGGCCATACTATCTAGGTCTGTGTGAAATACTCTGTGATGTCTACACAGTGACACAATTGCCTACTGGTGCATTTCTAAGAATAATTAATCTCGTGATTATGGGAGGCATGACCACATCGGCATTTAGAGGTCCTCACTGTTTTGGTGCCGTGGTCTAGATTCTTTCCTAGTCTGAGGGAGGGCCTTAAATATTTCCTCAATTTACAGTTGTATTGCCAAGGCTGATGTTCAATGTTTTCCTTATCTTTCCTCAGTAGACTTTCCTGGACTTGATGACAATTCACACTAATTAACACAAAACTCAAAATCCTCTACAAAACAGGGTATCGCCGTTCTAATTAAAATGTTGTTTTCTAGTTGGAGAAAGGAGAAGAGCTGAGGAGGGAAGGAGCAAGATTTCTCCAAGGCTAGAGTCCAGGTAAGGAAAAGGGCCTTGGGTTTCCTACAAAGTGTCGTATGGTCAGTGACCAAGTGTCCTTGGAAATACCATATGAAGGGACCAGCAATAGTAATGTCGCTGGACTCTCACTTGGCTGACTGTGGTTTGAGTCCCAGATTTGATGGCTTACAATTCAGGCCTAGTGCATGTGTGCCCAAAATCCTGAGAGGAGAGTGGAGGAGAAGGGATTGTGGCATGGCCATGGGCCGTGGGGGTGATTTCTCACTTTCTCTTTGTCTCTCTCTCCATCTCTTTAGGGAGTACACACATCCTATAGCAAAAAAAAAAAAAAAAAAAAAACTCAAAAATGAAAATTTTGTTAAATGAATGATACTTTGTAAAATATAGGCAAGAGTGTGGGGCAAAATTTCTCAGCTGTTGCCATTATTCTTTATATACATTAATCACAATTCATAT
This sequence comes from Tupaia belangeri chinensis, assembly GCF_000334495.1. NCBI lineage: Eukaryota > Metazoa > Chordata > Mammalia > Scandentia > Tupaiidae > Tupaia > Tupaia belangeri. The sequence continues at coordinate 8,017,566 of NW_006202562.1, read as the reverse complement.
GTCTTTCTGACATTGTCTTTGGTTTTAGGGAAAAGAACATTCACGTATTTATTACAGGTAAACTTACATGTAATGACTCTGGGCAGGATTCATACACATTCCTTTCTTTCTTTCTTTTTTTTGGAGAGATTTTCGCTATAGGGCGTGTGCGCTCTCCAGACAGACCGAGAGAGACAGAGAGACAGAAAGCGAGAAATCACCCCCCAGGGGGGATGGCCATGCCGCAATCTCCCCTCCTCCATTCTCCTCTCGAGATCTTGGGCACGCCCGGCGTAAGTTTTAAGCCACCCGGTCCAGGACTCAAACCGTGGTCAACTACGTGGGAGTCCAGCGACATAGCCATTATGCTAACTGCTGGTTCCCCATACACATTTCTATATCCACTTAATGAACTAGCTGAACTAACGACTGGCCCCAGAGTGCAGTGGTTAAGTTTAGGAAAGGGTCCCACACAGCCGACCACATTTCAAATCCCAGCTCTGGTAACTTGAAAAGCATGCCAGTGGGCCAGCAGGTGGTGTGGTCATTAGGGTTCTGGACTACCACATGGTTAACTGCAGTTCGAGTCCCAGACTTTGGTGGATTACTCTCTCTCTCTCTTTCTCTCTGACTCTCTCTGGTGAGTGTATGTGCCCTACAGGAAATTTTTAAAAAATAATAATAATAAATAGAATTAAATAAATAATTCTACAAAAGGAAGAAAGGAAGAAAAGCATGCCAACTGCATGTGCGTGTATGTCCCAAATCCTGAGGGAATGGAGAAAAGGAACAGCAAAAAAGGATTTCAGTGTGACCACACCTGAGAGGTGCTTCTCTCTCTCAATCTCTCTCTCTCTCTCTGATTCTGCAGTATATGTATTGTTTACTTAAAATTTGCTAAAAGGGTAGATCTTATTTTAAGTATTCTTACCACAAAAGATAAATAATACTAATAAGGAAGGCAAGAGGTAATTTGGAAAGGATGTTTACAGTCTTGATGGTGGTGATGGTTTCACAGACATTTCCAAAGTCACCAAGACGTACACATTAAACACGTACAGCCTCTTTCTATTTTGAAAATTCACTTCTTCCATGAACAACAGAGATGGAGAGAGAGAGAGAGACAGGGATGGAATCCCCCCCCAGTCTTGATGCCACAGTTCACCCTCAGCTTCAGCCCACCCCAGATCCAGCATACTCAGGGAGGTCTCCAGGCACAAACCCAGAACTTCTTGTGTGTCAGCTCCACATGAAAGTGTCACATTGCACTGCTGCACTACTGTCCTGCTTCCTATAAAGCGACTTTAATGTCAATACCACCTCAATAAGTTTTTTTTTTTTTAAGAGGGATAGGGTCAGTCCCATAGTGCAGCAATTAAGCGCTGTGCACAGAGAGCCAGACACCACATGGCAAACCAGGGTTTGAATCCTGACCCCTATGACTTGAAAACCTCCTCAGGCACATGAATATGTATGGTCAAGATCTGGACAGGATGAAGAGATGGAGAAAGGAATTGCTGTGTGACCACACCCCATTAGGAATGTGCTCTCTGTCTCTCTCTCTCTCTCTCTGGCAAGTGCATATAGTGCAGTGAACACTATACCACAAGCAAAGAACTGTGGGAATTCTGACCAGGAGTGAGTGGAGTGATTCATTATTAGTAGGATTGATAACATCTGGGAAGTATTCGCTAATAAAATGTCTCGTCACTAAACCAGCTGGTTTCGCAGTATAGCCTAGCTCATTGTAACTTACTATAGATGATGCTTTGTTCATAAACTTTAATCTGATGCCAAAATGTTTGGAGCATATGTTCCTATTTAACAAGGGTTTCTGATCAAAACTGTGCACCCACAACCTCCTAATGAGCTTTGTGTCCAACCAAACAAGTACTCTCACCTCCATTCATGGCTGTCCCTAAGGAGGTACAGAAGGACACTTAATCTCCAGACAAAGACATTCCACCAGTGCTAGAGAGCCACAGACGGAAGTTTTCCCTTCCTCCTGGAAATGATGCCAAGCTGTCCTCTTTTTCCAGCTATGAGAATTGCTGTCTTCATCGTTATCATTCTTTTCTTTATGAGCCATATCTTACCAGGTAACAAAATAAACTTCTCAGAAGCCTTGGTAAGAGTAGAGTGCCTGACATCTTAGGGGGAATCCGATACTAAAAGCTAACGCACCATCACTAATGCCCCAACTTGGAGGTCTCATAAGAAATCTGGAAGATCCATTGACTAAGATCTGCAACCACCTGCCTCATTAGTTCTCCATAGCAACTCGCAGTTAGAGTCAATGAAGTCAAGGGTGTTTCAAGTGCGTGAACCCTTTACTTCATCACTAAGTGTGAATTTAATCAGGCAAGTTTACTAGCCATTTCTAGATTTAGATCATTTTTTTAGAGAGGTTTTTTTTATATGGTACGTGCGCTTGCCAGAAAGACAGAGAGACAAAAAGCGTGAAATCACCCCCCCAGGGGGGATGGCCACACCACAATCCCTTCTCCTCCATTCTCTTCTAGGGATCCACTGGGTCTGGGACTCGAACCGTGGTCGACTACATGGGAGTCCAGCGATGTAGCCATTACACTAACTGCTGGTCCCTAGATCTAGATAATTTTTAAAATGGGAATTATTCTACTAAATTTTGGTCTTTAAAACTTGTCTACTTACTTTCAACAGAAGTTAGTTATCTTAAATCACTGCCATAAGAGCTATGCCAACATCATAGCAGGCCCAGAAAAAAAGGGATTAGTTAGAGGGAGTCTCCTTTAATGATTTCTACAGTCTAAGTAATCTCCAACCTGTTGCCCCTCCATTCTGTTTGTTCCCTGGGCTTGATTCTCTCCCTTACATCTTCAGCCAACCCCTGAGTTTCCCTCTTTCTTTCCAACATCTACTCTGCTAAAGTAAACATAGGGATCATAGTTGACCCTACAAACATGAGTCATTAACATAAGGCACCTTGCACAGACATGCATTGAAGAAGTGTGCGTAGGATCCCTTGCATTTACGAAAAAAGTGACCAGACACCCAAAATAGATTATGAAATTGCCTAGAACTCCTAAGTATGTATGTCCAAGAAATAGTAAGAAACTTATTGCTTTATATGAAGTGGAGTATGTTTTTATCTTTCCTTGGTAATTCAGGACTTTGAGGATTGGGAAGGTAATCATAAGTGAGAATGTGGACAAGCCTTTCATATTTTTCAGGAACTATCAATTACTATGCTTTATGTTGTTTGTAAAAAGACACATCTCTAATTTTATAACAGGAAATATAGTGAGACATATGCCTATTTTTGGTGAATTAATGCTTTCCTGTATAAATCTGGGATAAAAAGACTGATTACTATTGATGGGTAGCTGAGGAGCAGCTTATGAGGAAATTCGAGTTTTTCTTTAGGAAAACTAATTGGACAGTCAAAGGGAGAGACTGAAGTAAGGAGAGAATGGAAAGTGAGTTCAGTTTATCAGACATTTGTTAAGCAACCACTGTATGTGAGGTTTTTACCAGGTAGCAGGCATACAAAGAACAAAGACATATGATGGCCCTAGACTCTCAACAAGTCATGCTGTAGTCCTTTCTCTTGCATTTGCCTCTCGAATGTTGGGCATGTATGCATGTGCTTGGTGTATACTCCAGGATGCTAGGTCTGGGACTCACACTGCAGAGCCAGCCATGTGGAATCCAGCTGCCCTGACCACCATGCTACCTGACTAGCCCCTATACTGGTAAATTTTTGAAGAACTTCCAAAAAACGAAGAAAGAAAAACTAGTAGAGCAAAAACTAAAGGTACACATCATAATGTGGTGTTCTTTTGTTGAAAGCAATGTATGTTATTATCCTTGGTTTGATTATTGCATACTGCATGCATGCTTTGAAAATCCATATTATACTCCACAAAGATATACAATTAAATATAAAGAAGAAATTATAAAATAAAATGGAAAACAAAGAGAAGTTGTTACAGGCAGGTCACTTTGATTGCTGTATAATCTAAGGAAAAAAACAATACACCCCTAAAATAGAACATTAGCATAGGATAAAGAGAGCTTTTATGAGAGAGAGATATGAGCGGAAATAACACATGGCCAAAAGAAAGACAAAAGCCAAAGTAACACAAAGTTTGAAGGTCTAAGGCATTAAGTCTTTTTTTTCTTTTTGAGAGGTTTTTTGCTATAGGGCGCGTGCGCTCACCAGACAGACAGAGAGAGACATAGAGACAGAAAGCAAGAAATCACCTCCCAGGGGGGATGGTCATGCCGCAATCCCTTCTCCTCCATTCTCCTCTCGGGATCTTGGGCACACACGCACACGCGCCCGGTGTGAGTTTCAAGCCACCGGGTCCAGGACGCAAACTGCGGTCGACTACATGGGAGTCCAGCGACATAGCCATTACGCTAACT
>NW_006202562.1:7997868-8013113 GCF_000334495.1 Tupaia belangeri chinensis | reverse complement strand
TGAAAGGAAAATGATGGGACCAATTCATGTTTGAGCTCCAAGGTTTTCACCTGCCTCATGCTCTTGGTAATAGTGTGTGCCTGTGCATGAGTGCACACACAGACACACACACACATGCACCGTGTGTCCTCGCATGTGTCAAGTATATCCTCTATTCCATACTCCACATGGATTTTTGAGATGAATGACAGGCTTATCTGGAACTAGATCCACAGGGCTGAAATTAAGCTACTCCAATACATTGTGAATAAGGAGTAAGAACTGGGTAAACTGGAGTGTGCATGTCTACAACTTCTAAAGGTGGGGAGAGCTGCTTGACTCCACCGGAGTCCAGCGACATAGCCATTACGCTAACTGCTGGTTTCCAAGGCATTAAGTCTTAAGGGATATAACTGCAGAGCAAACTCTGAAAGGAAAATTATTGCCAGAGTTTTGAAACACTCAAATCCAAATTTCTGTGTGACCACAGATTTTTTAAGTGTTGGCTTAAGAAACCAAATAGCAACAATAACAAAAATGCATACAAGATTGTTTCCAGACACTGTCCTCTAGCCCGATGTACCTCAGTAAGAATTCAGGAAGACGAACAGGCAATTACAATACTCCTGTGTGCAGCCAGGGCAAGTTCAAGGAGGTCTGTGAGTGTTCCAATGGTTCCTGCCAGGAATTTTGCACTGAAACAAATCCTTGTTGGGAAATGTTTAAATAACCCACCATGCTGCCTGTCCATGGGAAATCAACCAAGAATTGAGAGTACAACACCCAAGGAATGAAGACTAATGTTGAGATGTTTTATATTCTCTCCCTTTCTCTCTCTTTTTTCTTCTCGGCTCTGTTCTTCTCTCTTTTTTTCCTCTTCTCTCTTTTCACAGGGATTATTATTGAGTCATCGACAAATAATTCACAAACCTAGAAAGCACAAAACTTATTTTTAAAATTCATATCCCATACTATCACTTGTTTACTGTTTGGTCTCAGTTCATTTCATCTCTTTCTCTGATCTGGATGAGGTCCTGGTAGAACATGACCTGCAGTGGGGCGAGGAGGTTTTCATCATTCCTATTGCTTTTGTCTGGTGCTGCAACCCTTCACTCTTCATCTGGGGAGACTCCTCCCCTTCCCCCCTGGGAAGATGTACTACTTCATCCCATGCAGACTTATGCAACCTCCTTGAGAAAGAGGCAGCTCACAGGAGACCTGTACAATCATATTTCCCCACATCAATAAGATTTCACTGGAAATCTGAATCACGAACAGAGTAAACACCAGATAAAAGGCAATTTCTCATACTGATTTTTTCAAAGGTAGAACTCTGGGCTAATGTATGTATGCATGGCTGATATCCATGGATTTTCTTTACTTTTCACATTTCACTGGGGATAATTATTTAGCATTTTATTCCATCCTATAATCCACTGCATTGGCTTCCCATGACTGCTAACACCAAATTACCACAAACTTGGCAGCTAAACAACACAAATTCAGCATTGGCTAATTCTGTAGATCAAAAGTTTAGCATCCATCTCAGTTGACCAAAATCAAGGTGTCAGCAAGGCTGAGCTCCCTTTTGGAAACTCTGTGGTCCTCTTCTTCCATTTTTATTCCAGCAATAGTGAGTCACACTTATGTGTCATGGTTCTCTTCTTCCATCTTTAAAGCCAGCAATGGTAGGTTGAGTCCTCTTCCTATCTCAACTACTCTTTTTCTTATAATTAAATTTCTTACCCTTTTCCCCAAACTAGGAGACATACAATCTTCAAAATCATGTTAATTTCATTTCATATTACTTTTGATGTCTCTACTAATTTATCATTCATATTACTGCTGCTGCCTCTACTAATTACTCCTTAAGTTTAGTCACAGTTTTCTTGGATAATTTGTTATCTATAAACTAAATAGTAAAATCACAACAACCTACAAGTAAAATTGCATAGAGAAGGAAAAAGAAAATTGGTAGCATATACAAACGAACACATAAAATTTCACAAGCAAAGGCCAGACATGCAAAGAAATCATTGTTCTAGTTTCTGTGATTGAAATTTTCCATGAACAATTTTCCCTGATACCTTAGGACACAGATTTCTGGCCAATTCCAGAAGACATATTTCCAAATTTATTATTAATGGCTTTCTTTTTCATTACATTTTCTATATTTCCTTCCCCTTCAGCCAGAATCCAGTTGACTGGGTCTTGATCTGGTGAAGTGAATCAAATATTTATTCCCACAGGATCTGTGTTCTTAATTGTCCAGTCTTTTTTTTTGCCTTGCTTACTTAATTGCAATAGATTGTTTTAATTGTTATTATTTTTCTAAACAGTACTGAGTACTATTGCGACTGGGTGATTTAAAAATTAGAGGTGTATTTGGCTCATAATTGTGGTGGCCAGAAAGTCCGAAGGCGTGGGAATAGTACAAGGTGGTGGAGAGAAGCAGAAAGGTAAGTGGGAGAGAACCATCAAGAGAGAGAACCACCTGTGGGCAGCCATCTTATTTTTATAACCCACTCTCACTTTATATATGAATGTTAATAATCACTTTATATATGAATGGTCTAACACACAAGTTAAAAGACAGGTGGTTCAAATAGCAAAACTCAACCAGATATAATCTACAAGAAATCTACAATAAATATAAAGACATTAGTAGATTAAAAACAAAGAATGAAAAGGACACATCATGCAAATACTAATCAAAAGAAAGTTGTGGTTGTCCCTTTAATATCAGATAAAATTAATTTAAAAACACAGATTCTTGGACCAGCAGTTGGCATAATGGCTATGTTGTTGGACTCCCATATAGTCGACCGTGGTTTGAGTCCCAGACCCAGTGGCTTAAACTCACGCTGGGCATGTGTGCATGCATGCCCAAGATACCAAGAGGAGAATGGAGGAGAAGGAATTGCGGCGTGGCCATCCCCCCGGGGGGTGATTTCTCACTTTCTGTCTCTGTCTCTCTCTGTCTTTCTGATGAGCGTATGCACCCTATAGCAAAAACCTCTCCCAAAAAATAAATAAACAAAAACAATAATAAAAATAAAAACACAGATTCTTTCAAGGGATGCAGAAGGACATTTTGTAGTAGTGGCAAGCTCAATTCACCAAGAAGACATAAAAATTCAAAATATCTGTGTACTTTACAAAAGATATTTAAAATACATGAAGCAACAAGAAAATGAAAGTGAGAGAGAAAATGTCCAAATATACATCATATTTGGAGAACTTGGAAGTTGTCTTTCAGTCATGATTACAAGAGGGTATTAATTCAGTTAGAAAACGAAAGACCTGAAAATACTAAAAAAAAATTTAATCTAATAAATATTCACAGAAAAGTTAAAATTGGTAGCATATACAAACGAACACATAAAATTTCACAAGCAAAGGCCAGACATGCAAAGAAATCATTGTTCTAGTTTCTGTGATTGAAATTTTCCATGAACAATTTTCCCTGATACCTTAGGACACAGATTTCTGGCCAATTCCAGAAGACATATTTCCAAATTTATTATTAATGGCTTTCTTTTTCATTACATTTTCTATATTTCCTTCCCCTTCAGCCAGAATCCAGTTGACTGGGTCTTGATCTGGTGAAGTGAATCAAATATTTATTCCCACAGGATCTGTGTTCTTAATTGTCCAGTCTTTTTTTTTGCCTTGCTTACTTAATTGCAATAGATTGTTTTAATTGTTATTATTTTTCTAAACAGTACTGAGTACTATTGCGACTGGGTGATTTAAAAATTAGAGGTGTATTTGGCTCATAATTGTGGTGGCCAGAAAGTCCGAAGGCGTGGGAATAGTACAAGGTGGTGGAGAGAAGCAGAAAGGTAAGTGGGAGAGAACCATCAAGAGAGAGAACCACCTGTGGGCAGCCATCTTATTTTTATAACCCACTCTCACTTTATATATGAATGTTAATAATCACTTTATATATGAATGGTCTAACACACAAGTTAAAAGACAGGTGGTTCAAATAGCAAAACTCAACCAGATATAATCTACAAGAAATCTACAATAAATATAAAGACATTAGTAGATTAAAAACAAAGAATGAAAAGGACACATCATGCAAATACTAATCAAAAGAAAGTTGTGGTTGTCCCTTTAATATCAGATAAAATTAATTTAAAAACACAGATTCTTGGACCAGCAGTTGGCATAATGGCTATGTTGTTGGACTCCCATATAGTCGACCGTGGTTTGAGTCCCAGACCCAGTGGCTTAAACTCACGCTGGGCATGTGTGCATGCATGCCCAAGATACCAAGAGGAGAATGGAGGAGAAGGAATTGCGGCGTGGCCATCCCCCCGGGGGGTGATTTCTCACTTTCTGTCTCTGTCTCTCTCTGTCTTTCTGATGAGCGTATGCACCCTATAGCAAAAACCTCTCCCAAAAAATAAATAAACAAAAACAATAATAAAAATAAAAACACAGATTCTTTCAAGGGATGCAGAAGGACATTTTGTAGTAGTGGCAAGCTCAATTCACCAAGAAGACATAAAAATTCAAAATATCTGTGTACTTTACAAAAGATATTTAAAATACATGAAGCAACAAGAAAATGAAAGTGAGAGAGAAAATGTCCAAATATACATCATATTTGGAGAACTTGGAAGTTGTCTTTCAGTCATGATTACAAGAGGGTATTAATTCAGTTAGAAAACGAAAGACCTGAAAATACTAAAAAAAAATTTAATCTAATAAATATTCACAGAAAAGTTCACATAATTAAAGCAGAATAAACATTCTTTCACGTATGCATTTATTAATATAGACCATATTCTGGACATGAAGCAAGTCTTGATAAACATAAAATGGTTCAAGTCATACAAAATATGCTGTGTGTCCTTAATAGAATTAAACTAGAAATTTTCTATATTTGAAAAATTCTCCCATACCTGAAAATTAGACAACAAACTCCAAAATAAAAAATCAGTAGGCATTTTAAATTAAATAAAAATAAAAGCACAGCATATCAAAAAGTATGTTAAAGAAAAAAGCTAAAGTAGTATTTTGAAATAAATTTATGGTATCCAGATACTTCTATTGGAGAAGAAAGCATATTAAATCTAAAACAAGAATGAGGCAATGAATGAAGATAAGAGAAACTAATTCAACAGAAAACAATAGAGAATTAAAATGCATAGAAAGTTTGTCCGTTGGAAAGACAAATAAAATGAATAAACCTCTTACCATGCTGATTTGAGAGAGAGAGAAGACACCACGATTATGAGAACACAAAGTCCCGATGTCAGTAATTACATCCCACAGATATTAGACAACCAGGCACTGTGCAATATAACTTTACATCCATAAATTCAACCACTTAGGTGAAAATGGAAAAATTATTCAAATAAATGAACTACAAAAGCCTACTCAAGAAAAAAATACTGAAACAAAGAAAAGGTAAAATTGCATAGACGGAATAAGTGATTGTTTGTGTCTGGGAAAAGGAGGAGCTGTTGACTGCAACATGATATAAGGGAGATTTCATAGGTTGTAGGACTGTTCTATGTATTGATTGTGGTTGATCATACAACTCTATGCATTTTTCAAGACTTGTAGAAAAGTACAATAAATTTTAGTAAAACTTTACTATATGTGGGGCCATCAGGTAGCATAGTGGTTAAGGCGGTGGACTCCCATGTGGCCAAACACAGTTCAAGTCCTGGGCCTGGAGGCTTGAAACTCATGCTGGGCATGTGTGCATGCACGCCCAAAATCCCAAGAGGAGAAGGGAGGAGAAGGGATTGCAGCATGGCCATCCCCCCTGAGGGCTGATTTTTCACTTTCTGTCTCTTAGTCTTTCCTGTAAGTTCAAGCATCCTATAGCAAAATTCTCTCCAGATTTTTTTTTTACTGTATGTAATACATATCTCAGTAAATCTGACAAAATAAAATAAAATTAATATCAACAGTGCCCAGTTTTGGGATTTTGCTGCTCTGTTTGCCTGACTGCTAAGAGCTTGAACATTCTTTTGAATCAAGTATGAGCGTCATCTTAGAATTCATTTACAAGATTTAACTATACTCCTTCACCCAGAACATGGCCTTCCAGAGTAACCATAGCTTCCACCCCCATAACGTTTTTGTACCTTTGAGATCCGGTACAACTACAGGGGCAGATAAAAACCTGTAGGAGGTCCAGTCATGCAGAAAAACCTACATAATTTCCTCTTAGAGTCCAAAGTATAAAACAATGTGCATGAATTACTGGGCAGCAGGAAAGAGCCCTGTACGTCTCTGCTTCTGATACATACATATAACCCCAACATTTTCCTGGGTTAACTCAGAGTCACCCACAACCTGAAAATCCTAGAATTCTAACCTTTAATAATTAATCAAAATGTCTAGGAAAAAAAAAAAACAACCTTGTATGAGGGTTTAGATCAGGGTTCTGGATTTGATTTTGAGGCCAGATGGTAGTATAGAGATAAAACATACTCTCTGTGAGGCAATTTCATATGAGAAGGTGCCTGGTTCAAGTCTGGAAAACTTCCTAAGTATGCTGAGCCAGATGTGCCTATGATCTGGGGCTGACTGAGCCTGGGTGTGGATCACAGCATTGAGATCCTGTTGGAGGTGATATCTTTCTGTGTAGGTCTCTGTCACTCTCACTCATAGAAGAGATTTAAAAATCACATTTTAAAACAAAATGCCAATTTCTTAATTATTTAAGATGTAACATATTGGTAAATATGAAATTGTATTTTCTTCTTCACTGCACTCAATACATGTTAGAGTAAGAATAAAAAAATAATATGGTAAAGATGCTGAATAAATGCAAATAACATTTAGCTAAATAAAACAACTAACTGGATACTATTTTTAAAGGAGTGAGGTTTGATGACATTAGGGTGACAGTCATTCCTGGGTTGAAGGGTCAGGGAGGTAAGCAAAGACAAGAGGGCAAAGTTGTGAGTAATTCAGAAAATGCACAAGCTTCACCTACATCCACATCCAAAGAAACAGTGAATAGTCTCCACTTTCTGGCATTCATATCTCATAATCAGTTGGCCATAAGCCATCTTCTGAAGTTCGGATAAGGCCATGAGAGGAAACAAACAAGAACAGCTCTGAGTGTTTGCTCTTTTCCTTTGTGATTATATAACATGACAACATGAGATAGTGTTTGCAATTGCACATTGTAATTTTTCTTATCTACTGTAATTGCTTTTGCTTGCATCCTCATTATGGCTTCTACCAATAGCAATAATTTTTTTCCTGCAAAATATGAAGTGTTTCTTATAACTTTTGTGATGGGGTAAGCATAGCTCTTCTTTTTTCTTCCAACAATGAGCATAAAATGAAAAAAAGAAACATTGAATGGTTGCTTATCACAGGAAATACTCTTGATTCAGTGATTGCTTCATATTTCTTCTCAGTTGGCCATAAGCCATCTTCTGAAGTTCGGATAAGGCCATGAGAGGAAACAAACAAGAACAGCTCTGAGTGTTTGCTCTTTTCCTTTGTGATTATATAACATGACAACATGAGATAGTGTTTGCAATTGCACATTGTAATTTTTCTTATCTACTGTAATTGCTTTTGCTTGCATCCTCATTATGGCTTCTACCAATAGCAATAATTTTTTTCCTGCAAAATATGAAGTGTTTCTTATAACTTTTGTGATGGGGTAAGCATAGCTCTTCTTTTTTCTTCCAACAATGAGCATAAAATGAAAAAAAGAAACATTGAATGGTTGCTTATCACAGGAAATACTCTTGATTCAGTGATTGCTTCATATTTCTTCTCACTCTCTCTCTCTGCCACACACACACACACACAAATCTAACACACATAATTGTATACGAGATAGATGGTGTCATTTGCATAGCTATTTTAATTTTTCTACATTCACTTAACATATTGCTGAAAAAGACCTGAAATACAATTCTGACTTTAATCATCTTCCTATTTGTACTCATACATGATTAAAGCATTTCTGCTACAGGGAAGATACATATTTGTATTATTAGTTATCTGTTTCTGCATAAATAGTGCTCCAAAACTTAGCAGCCAAAAACAATAAACATTTGCTATCTAAAAAGTCACGTGGTGAGGCTAACAGTGCCTCCTCCTCAGAGGCTCACATGGGGTTGTCACTGAGCTGTTAGCCTGAACTGGGAGTTCATCTGAAGGCTGGACTGTGGGTGGATAGGAGGAATCTGCTCTCAGACAAACTCCTGCATTAATTTGACAGACCTTGGGTCTTCATTAAGCAATAGTTGGAATCATCAATCCCTTGCTACGTGGCTCTTTACTTAAAGGTTCCTCAGAACATGGTAGCTGACTCCTCAGATCAAATGAATAAGACATCAAGAGAGTAAAAGAGTATAACCCAAGATGGTCCCAATCTAGAAGGTGACATTGTGCCACATCTGCTACTCTCAAAGGAAGGTGATTACACAAGAGCATGAACACTGGGAGGTGAGTATCACTGGGGAACATTGTAGAAGCTCATAATCATAATATTCAATAGTAAATTTTTATCCAGGTAGTTGAGTTCAAGTTTTAAAAATACAATTATTGGGACCAGCAAATGGCACATGGTTGTCACTGGATTCCCACATAGTTGACTGTGGATCAAGTCTCAGACCTGGCAGCTTAAAACTCACACTGAGCACGTGTGCGTGCGTGCCCAAGATCCTAAGAGGAGAATGGAGGAGAAGGGATTGTGGCATGGCCATCTCCACTGGGGAGTGATTTCTCCCTTTCTTTGTTTATCTGTCTTTCTCTGTCTCTCTGGCAAGTTCACGTGCCCTATAGCAAAAATATCTTTAAAAAAAATACAATTATTACAGTGAATATTTTGGAATGATAGAAAATAATACTATACCAGGAAAAAGCATTATTCCAAAATCTTTAGTTGTAATTGAAATTCAATAGTAAAATTCCAAGTAATTTTTTCTAGTTTTCTACATTTATATAACTTTTTTAATAACAAAAATCTGGGCCTTACAGTAGTGATGCAACTGGACCCACATGGTAAGATCCTTGGATGATTTCACAAAACCTCCCTGGTATACTGCATGTAGTCATAATTAAGGCTGGCTGAGTCTGAGGGTGGATCATGATATGAAACTTTGTTGATGGTACTTCTCTCTCTCTCAAGAAATAAATAAACATTAAATAAAATTTTATATTTATTGTGACATTATTCACAATTACTAAGACATAGAATTAACCTAAATGTCCAATAACTGATGGCTGGATTTATAAAATGTGGCACATATTCATTATATAATACTACTCAGCCATGAAGAACAGCAAAACTGACATTTGACAAAAAGTGGATTAATATTGAAAAGTATACTAAATGAAATAAGCCAGACTGTGAAAGACAAACATGGTATATCCCCACTCAATATTTACCAAATATCTGCACTCTGTGACAGAAATAGAAGTAGAGAGGTCAAGTATAGGTATCAAAGACGGGGTGGCTGGTAGAGAGTAAATGGGAAGGGTCGAGGAAAAAAGGGCATAACAGGCAAAAGAATGGAAGGTTCTTTGTTGAAAATTATGTGTGGTAGTATCCTTGATTTGATTATCACACACTGCATGCATGGTTTGAAAAACCATATTGTATGCCATAAAGATGTACAATTAAATGCAAAAAAGAAATTACAAAATAAATAAATAATCGGTAAAAGCCACAATATCTAAATAGAAGTTTAAATAGGCTTCCAACATAACAATATTGCTATAAAGATAAAATACCAAATTATTTTTAGCTTGATTGAAGTTTAATCTTTGAATTCAAAACCACACATAATTAATGTATAGAATTTAGTGTGTTTGGACATAATGGGTATGTTACCACAATCTTATGTTACCACAACCACAATCCAAGTAATTAAGATATCCATCATCTTCAAAATTTTCCTTATAATCAGCAGATGGCATAATGGTTATGTTACTCAACTCCCACTTAGTCAACCGCAGTTCAGGTCCTGGACCCAGCAGCTTAAACTCAGGCTGGGTGCATGGGCATGCATGCCCAAGATCTCAAGAGGAGAATGGAGGAGACAGGATTGTGGGGTGGCCATCCTCCCGGGAAGTGATTTCTCTCATTATGTCTCTCTGGTGAGCACACGTGCCTATAGCAAAAAACTCTCTAAAAATATTGTTTCCTTATGTTCCTTTGTTGTTGTTACTGTTGTCAGAACATCTCATATAAAACCTGCCCTTTCAACAAATTTTTAGGTCATACAGCATGTCTTGGAACTTACGCATCTTGTATAGCTATAACTTTATACTCATTGGACAATTCCCACATCCCCTTCCCTCTGTCCAATTAAATACCAAAGTCTTTTAAAACACATTTTATATAATTTCTTTTACAAGGCTTTTCTTGCCATTCTCATGACCCTTCCACCACTCATACTCTTTAGTAAAAAGTAGCCACTACCTTTTTTGGATTATTATGTCTTCTACATATATTATCGCATGTGCTAATTTGACTTTCATCTCCCATTATCTGATTGAGAACTATTTGGTGTACCTGTAGTTCCTCCTACTGGGTCATCGGGAAAGTCATGATGTATTTTTGCACAGAAAAATAAGTCATGGCTTTCCCAACAACCTAATACATTGCCTGACATACAATAGATGTACAAATTATAATCAATGATTGACATGTGTGCCTGTGGAAAGTAATAAATTCGCTTTCAATAAGGATATCCTGAACCTTTGGGAAATTATAGGAATTAAACTTTTGCTTTCTCTTCCATTGAATTATTGCCACATTCATGTACTCTTGCACCCCCAGAGATTTCCTGTATGACATTAAGTTACCCTCTTTCGTTAGGCTCTACTAACCAAGAATAAACCACAGGCCCAGAGAGCATCATAAAAAGTCCTGGACCCACCATGCGCAGAGACTCCAGGCTCTACCATATTGATGCCTCTTCTCTTCACTGGCCCTTCCACCATGAGACTCTGTTTACTTCTCTCTACTCTCCTCCTTTTGACCCTCTTACCCCCAGGTAAGTTGGTGACGGATTATAAATTTCCACAGTTAGACAGCTAACTTGGCAGGTAAGACAAGACTTGAAAACAGTCTTATGGGCTCAGAAACCTGATTATCAACAACTTCACTAGGACTATAACAGGGAAAATTAAGAAAGAGACCATTCCAAAGCCATTAACTAAACTGTCTAATGAGGTTACCTTCTGCTTTGTCTGTACTTGTATCTTGGGCTGCCTTGATGAAGGATGACAATTTATTTTAGGCAGTTAGATTTGATAGGATTGAACTGCAGTAGTATCTATTATTATAACCACCCCCTGGATCAGAAGAGGTGGACAGAATCCCATCAACAGGCGCTAATGCAAAATGAGAGCCATGAAGATATAAACATTTTACAGGAAGAGACCAATATATAAAAGAACACAGTAAGTGAAAAGTTGAATGACTACTTGGCAACGTGGAATAAGAAAAGTAGGAAACTCATTTTTTGTGTGTGTGAGATTTGTCAAAATACAAACAAACAGGGAACCAGCAGTTAGCGTAATGGCTATGTCGCTGGACTCCCACGTAGTCGACCGCGGTTCGCATCCCGGACCCGGTGGCTTAAAACTCACGCCGGGTGCGTGTGCGTGCGTGCCCAAGATCCCGAGAGGAGAATGGAGGAGAAGGGATTGCGGCGTGACCATCCCCCCTGGGGGTGATTTCTCGCTTTCTGTCTCTATGTCTCTCTCTGTCTGTCTGGCGAGCGCATGCGCCCTATAGTGAAAAAACCTCTCCAAAAAAAAAAAAAAATACAAACAAACAATAAAATACAGACTTTACATAAGAAATCATAATCACAGATGGTCAAAAATAAACTATTTGCAAACTATGCCTGAGAACTAAAGACAAGAATTAAAGGAACTTCAGACAAGTGAGACAATAATGAATAAACATAACAAGATGTGATTGATGATAATGGTATATTACAGGTTCATTGCACAGTAATGGACAACACATAACTATGAATATAAAAAAATTAATGATTAAAATGTAACACAAGCACGCATCTTGGAACTTTAGGGAAAAGAAACCATAAGTAAAAGCTAGAGGGAAATAAGTAATCAATACAAAATATGAAACAGTGAAATAAATGAGAAAAAATAAAAATACAAAGGATAAATAATCATAGTTGAGTAACCACAGTTTGAGTTCCAGATCAAGTGGCTTAAAACACGCCGACCACATGTGCATGCGTGCCCAAGATCCTGAGAGGAGAATGGAAGAGAAGGGATTGCACCATGGCAATCTGTCTCTCTGTCTCTCTCTGTTTATCCAGTTAATGCACACACCCTATAGCAAAACAACAACAACAACAACAAAAACCTCTCTCAAATAATAACGATGATGATGATGATGATGAAAACATAATTATAAATAATTCTTAAAAATAAAAAAAGACTAATAGAGTCAGCCAGTGGTGTGGTTGCTAAGGCAACTAGATCCCAAATGGTTGACTATGTGGTTCAAGTCCCAAATCTGGAAGCTTGTAAAACACACTGGGTGCATGTACATGCGTGCCCAACATTCCAACAGGAGAATGGAGGAAACAGGGTTGTGGATGGTTGTACTCCCCTAGGGTGTGAATTTCTCACTTTTCCTCTCTCTCCTTTGTTTCTCTCTTGTGGTGCACACATCCTACGGCATTTTTTCTAAATTAAAGTACGAATTTATTTTAGTGCAAAAATTTTTGAAATCTATTTGTAGTTGTTTCATAATTTGCACTTCTTTGGTCTGATTTTATTCACTTTGGTTTGGTTAGGACTGTATTTCACAGTAAAGAACGTCATTGACAATTTAATATATATTTCCAAAATAACCAGTACAGCACATTTCGAATGTTTACAACCAACATAATGTAATGTTAAATGTTGAAAGTGGTGAATATATGCCTTCAATTCTAAGGCAAATTTTTAAAAATTAAAATAGAAGACTAATACACTTTTTAATAATCTGGGGACATTAATCAAGAAAAAATGAAAATATCTCAGGAATGAATAGGTTGATATCACAGCAAATATTTGGAGTTCCATCTCCTCTTGTGTACTTAGGATTTCTCTAGTTCATTATATGATCAGCATATCATTAATTTTCTTTTTATTGTGTTATTTTCATAGGTATACAAATTGTCATTTTCCTTATATTAAGAAAAAGTTGTCTTGCTTTTCTTCCAAGATCTGCCACAAGCCCCACTTCTTGGCTTTATTTTACAGCCAAACCATTTTAAAATATCAGGTAGTCAGGAAAGTCTTGACGTATTTTTCTATGTTTTCCTATGCAAAAATGTGTCATGACTTTCCCAGCAGCCCAATAGTTGTTCATAGTCTCTGGTTCCAATTCCTCTCCTCTTATTCTTTCTGAAATATGTCTTGGTCAGCTGTTCTCCCCATTCCTTTCACTCCATTGAACTAGCACTTGTCAAAGTCACCAGTAATCTTCACATTGCTAGATCAACGGGCATTTCCTACAGTGCTTTAGTGGTCCCTCCCTTCTTCATAGTATATTTTTCTCACTTGGCTTCCAGAATAACGCATTCACTTTTCCTCAGGCTGTCTCACCAGAGGTGCCACTTCCGTGTTTTTAGAGAGGGTTTTTTTTAGTACTTCCTCCTTTTTTTCCCCCTATAACGCCTCATACTGGAGAGCCCCAGGACTCAGGTCCTGGTCCTCTTCTCTCTTTCTCTATCTTCTCCTTGGGGGTCTCAGTCAGTTCCATCCTTTTAAAATTCTCCTGGATCTCTTTTCTGAAGTCCAGACTTGTAATGGGTCATTGACATTGTAACTGATATCTCCACTTAGATATTTAATTTTAAAGTAATATATGCAAAACTGAATTCATGGTTTTATCTTCACAAACCTCTTCACTCCCCAGTTGCCTTTTACTCTCAATAAGCTTTCGCCTTGTACCTCAAAGAGTCTCTCTCAGGGCTCCTGACACTCATGCAACCTCGGCTGCCCCATACTCAGTGAAATGCCAGAGTCTACAGAATTTCTCTCAGCAACCCTGCCCTCCACCAGACCTCATTAGGTCTCTCAATGTGTGTGTCTGTGACAAAAGGGAGTGGTGGGAACCAGCAGTTAGCGTAATGGCTATGTCGCTGGACTCCCATGTAGTCCACCGTGGTTTGCGTCCCGGACCCGGTGGCTTAGAACTCACGCTGGGCGCGTGTGCATGCGTACCCAAGATCCCGAGAGGAGAATGGAGGAGAAGGGATTGTGGCGTGACCATTCCCCCTGGGGGGTGACTTCTCGCTTTCTGTCTCTATGTCTCTCTATCTGGCGAGCGCCCGTGCCCGATAGCGAAAACCTCTCCAAAAAAAAAGGGAGTGGAGATTCTATCAGCTTTCTTGCACCCCAACCTGATATCAGAGGTTGCTGCCTGATACTCAGAGTAAGACCCTAAAATTCTCCTCTCGTTTTAAATCATGGTAGTCCCTGCATACCCATCCCTCAAACGCGTCAAAAGTTCTCTTGCTCTCCACCCGACTTTCTCATGAATACTCTGAGGAAAGTCATGAAAAGAGCGTGTAAGTCTGAGGGTGTCTGAGACCACGATGCTAAACTATCACAAAAGCCCACACCAATCTTTTGAGTTCAGCCATTTTCTTCTCTCCATGAATGGCAGAGTCACCCTCCTGCTGCTCACCCACATGTGAAAGCCTCTGGGGGTTCCTTCCCTGTTAGTTAAACCTTACCACTCTAGATTTGAAATAATAAGCTTTCTTCAAGATCTGAGCTCTCTAATTAGAAAACCAAAACAACAAAACAAAAAATAAAAACTAAGATCTATAGACTATTCAGTTTGCTCTCTTATTAGGCCAAGAGTAATTTCTTTTGTAACTTTCCTAAACAGAAGCAGAAGTTCAGTTCTGTTCTTTTTAGAATCCTACATGTAAAATAGTGGTATTATCATCAGTTTAAAGATATTTACTCAGGTGCCAGCACATGGTGTAGCGGTTACATCACTGGACTCCCACATGGCCGACATTGGTTTGAGTCCTAGACCCGGTGGCTTGAAAATCACACCAGTTTCATGTCCATGCGTGCCCAAGATCCCAGGAGGAGAATGGAGGAGAAGGGATTGTGGTAGGGTCATCCCCCTTGAGTGGGTGATTTCTCACTTTCCCTCACTGTCTCTGTCTCTCTCTCTCTCTCTTTCTCCGGTGAACACACACACCCTGTGGCAAAAAAACTCTTAAAAAAAAAAGATATTTAATCAGAATTCCAACTTGACTCTG
>NW_006202562.1:7987123-7994984 GCF_000334495.1 Tupaia belangeri chinensis | reverse complement strand
GCGTGTGCATGCGTACCCAAGATCCCGAGAGGAGAATGGAGGAGAAGGGATTGTGGCGTGACCATTCCCCCTGGGGGGTGACTTCTCGCTTTCTGTCTCTATGTCTCTCTATCTGGCGAGCATACGTGCCCGATAGCGAAAACCTCTCCAAAAAAAAAGGGAGTGGAGATTCTATCAGCTTTCTTGCACCCCAACCTGATATCAGAGGTTGCTGCCTGATACTCAGAGTAAGACCCTAAAATTCTCCTCTCGTTTTAAATCATGGTAGTCCCTGCATACCCATCCCTCAAACGCGTCAAAAGTTCTCTTGCTCTCCACCCGACTTTCTCATGAATACTCTGAGGAAAGTCATGAAAAGAGCGTGTAAGTCTGAGGGTGTCTGAGACCACGATGCTAAACTATCACAAAAGCCCACACCAATCTTTTGAGTTCAGCCATTTTCTTCTCTCCATGAATGGCAGAGTCACCCTCCTGCTGCTCACCCACATGTGAAAGCCTCTGGGGGTTCCTTCCCTGTTAGTTAAACCTTACCACTCTAGATTTGAAATAATAAGCTTTCTTCAAGATCTGAGCTCTCTAATTAGAAAACCAAAACAACAAAACAAAAAATAAAAACTAAGATCTATAGACTATTCAGTTTGCTCTCTTATTAGGCCAAGAGTAATTTCTTTTGTAACTTTCCTAAACAGAAGCAGAAGTTCAGTTCTGTTCTTTTTAGAATCCTACATGTAAAATAGTGGTATTATCATCAGTTTAAAGATATTTACTCAGGTGCCAGCACATGGTGTAGCGGTTACATCACTGGACTCCCACATGGCCGACATTGGTTTGAGTCCTAGACCCGGTGGCTTGAAAATCACACCAGTTTCATGTCCATGCGTGCCCAAGATCCCAGGAGGAGAATGGAGGAGAAGGGATTGTGGTAGGGTCATCCCCCTTGAGTGGGTGATTTCTCACTTTCCCTCACTGTCTCTGTCTCTCTCTCTCTCTCTTTCTCCGGTGAACACACACACCCTGTGGCAAAAAAACTCTTAAAAAAAAAAGATATTTAATCAGAATTCCAACTTGACTCTGAGGTCATCTTCTGAGTTAAAGTCTTTCTTCCTGATGTATAGCCTTTAGAGTTATCTTTGGTGCAGATCTCTTGGTGGTAAGTCATTTTGGTTTTATTTGTCACTTTTTAAATGCTTTTCTTGTTCTCGAAAGTCTACATTCCCCAATTTTATATCAACAGTATATTGATGATACTGGGTCCCGCAGGTGGCACTGTAGTTAAGGGCATTGGATTCCCAAATGGCTGGCCATAGTTCAAGTCCTGGACCAAGCAGTTCACACACACACACACACACACACACACACTCTCTGTCCCTCTCTGGTCAAGTTTAAATAAGTAAATAGAGTTGAAATAATTCTTTTAAAAAATATTTGATGATACTCCATCATTCACTTTTGGTTTTGGTTTTTTGGTTTTGGTTTTTTGGTTTTCACTTTTGCTGTAATACTCAACTAAATCATTATTACAATATAAATTGGTCAATGTTTCTAGTATTTGTATTTATTTATTCATGTATATATGTACGTATGTATGTATGTATGTTTAAGAGGTTTTTGTCTTAGGGCACATGTATTCTCTGGAGAGAAAGAGGGAGATAGTAAGAGGGAAAGCAAAAAATCACTCTCCAAGAGGATAGCCACACTGCAATTCCTTGTCCCCAATCTCCTCCTGGGATCTTGGGCATGCACACACATAGGCCCAGTGTGATTTTCAAGCTACCAGGTCCAACACTCAAACCATGGTCAGCCATGTGGGAGTCCAGGGATGTTACTACTATGCCATCTGCTGGCCCCTGCTTTATTGTTTTATAATTTGACTAGAGTGAACTTTCTTCCATCATTTGTTAGAAATACTTATTTCTTGAATAATGAATTTGTACTTTTTTAAAAAAGTGATAGAGCACCCTCCAGGGGAGATGGCCACACCACAATTCCCTCTACTCCATTCTTCTCTTGAGATTTTGAGTGCGTGCACACACACACACACACACACACACACACACGCTCCCAGTGTGGTTTTCAAGCCACCAGATCCAGGATTGGAACTGCATTGTTGTCCATGTAGGATACAGCCACCTAACCTCCACACCATCTGCTGGCCCTATAATGTGAGTTTTTAGTACAGGAATACAATGTATAAACCAGAGTAATTAGTATACCTATCAGCTCAACCTTTTGTAACATAATAATAGTAATTTATTGTTAACCACACTCTTCCCACTGTTTATAACACCAGACAGCATTCCCTCTATCTAGGTGCATTTTCCCACTCTACACTTTCCAGCATGTAGTAGTCTTCTACATGTTTCTACTTCTATGAGGCTATTTTTTCCAATTTCCATATATGAGGGGAAACATGTCATAATTTTCTTTCTGTATCTGGCCTGTTTTGCTTGGCATAAAACCCTCCAGATTCATCCATTTAATCTCAAATGATAGGGTTTCCATTTTTTTTTTAAAGAATGTCTTATTTATTTTTATTATTATTTTAAAAATTTGACCATAGAGAGACAGACAGAGAGAGGGAAAGTCAGAAAGCAAGCCACAAGGTCCAGGACTTGAACCATGGTTGACCATGTGAGAGTTCAGTGCCTTATCCAACACACCATCTACCTGTCCCAAGATTTTATCCTTTTAATGGCTAAATAGCATTCCATTACACACACATACACACCACATTTTCTTTATCTTTTCATCTTTTTATAAATACTTTGATTTATTCCATGTCTTGGCTATTATGAATAGTGCTGCAATAATAATTGGAGTGTAGGGACCAGCAGTTAGCATAATGGGTATGTCACTGGACTCCCATGTAGTCGATCGTGGTTCGAGTCCTGGCCCCGGTGGCTTAAACTCATGCCAGGTGCATGTGCGTGCGTGCCCAAGATCCCAAGAGGAGAATGGAGGAGAAGAGATGCGGTGTGGCCAACCCCGGGGGGTGATTTCACTTTCTGTCTCTCTATCTCTCTTTCTAGAGAGTGCACATGCCCTATAGCAAAAACTTCTCCAAAAAAAAAAAAAAGAAAAATAATAATTGGAGTGTAGATAACTTTACGGCATACTAATTTCCTTTCCTTTGGATATATCCATTGCAGTGGGATTGCTGAATCATACAGCAGTTGAACTTTTAGTTTCTTGAGGAGTCTCCATACTGTTTTCCAAAATGGCCATACTAATTTAAATTCCTGTAAAAAGCATCCCTTTCAACCACATCCTTGGCAGGGTTTGTTGTTTTTTTTTGGTCTTTTTGATAATATTCATTCTAATTTGAGAAAGATGATATCTTTTTTTGGTTTGGATATGCATTTTCCCAATGGTTTGGTATGCCTAGCAGATTTTCGTGTTCATTGACCATTCACATCTCTTTTTTTAGAATTATTTATTCAAGTCACTTGCTTTTTTTTTTTTTTTTTTAGAGATTTTTTTGCTCTAGAGTACATGTATTCACTGGAGAGACAAAGAAGAGAGACAGAAAGAGAGAAATCACCCCCCACCCCAGGGAGATAACCATGCTGCAATCCCTTTTCCATGCTCCCCTCAGGATTTTGGGTACACATGAATTTTAAGTAGCCAAGTCCAGGACTCAAATTGCTAGTCAACTACATGGAAGTCCAGCGACATAATCATTACACCATCTGCTGGTCCTACTTGCCCATTTTTAAAATTAGGTTGTTTTTTGCTGCTGAGTTGAGATCTGTACATTTCCTTGTTATTACCCCTGGTCAGATGTATAGTATGCAAATATTTCTTCCATTCTGTGGGTTGTCTTTTCACTCTATCGATTGTTCCCTTTGCTGTGCAGAAGGTTTTAGTTTTATGTCATTACATTTGTCTATTTTTCCTCTTGTTGCCTGTGCTTTTAAGGTTTTATTCAAGAACTCTCTCCATACTAATGTCCTGAAGCTTTTCCCTCTTTTTTTTTTTTTCTAGTATCTTTACAGGTGCAGATTTTATGTTCAAGGAGTTGATCTTTGTATATGATGAGAGATATGGGTCTAGTTTTATTCTTTTTTTTTGAGAGGCTTTTTTGCTATAGAGCACGTGCACTCGCCAGAAAGAGAGACAGAAAGCGAGAAATCACCCCCCGGGGGGGATGGCTATGCCGCAATCCCTTCTCCTCCATTCTTTTCTCGGGATCTTGGGCACGCACGCACATGCACCCAGCGTGAGTTTAAGCCACCAGGTCCAGGACTTGAACCGCAGTCGACTACATGGGAGTTCAGCAACATAGCCATTATGCTAACTGCTGGTCCCTAGTTTTATTCTTTTGTATGTGAATGCCCATGTGAATGCTTTTTTTTTTTTCTTTTTCATTTTTTTAGCATCATCTATTGAAGAGACTATCTTTCCTCCCAGTAAATGTTCTTGGCACCTTTGTCAAAAATCAGCTGGCCATATATACATGAATTTATGTCTGGGCTCTCTGTTCTGTTCTACTTGTGTATATGTCTGTTTTTCTGCTGGAATCATGCTGGTTTTTAAAATTTTTAAAATCATTATTACCATTTAATAACTGCTTATCATTCCAGCATACAAAATGAAATTTCTTATTTATTTATTTATGAGAGAGATTTTTGCTATAGGGCACATGCACTGACTGGAGAGACAGAGAGACAGAA
Source organism: Tupaia belangeri chinensis (assembly GCF_000334495.1). Taxonomy (NCBI): domain Eukaryota; kingdom Metazoa; phylum Chordata; class Mammalia; order Scandentia; family Tupaiidae; genus Tupaia; species Tupaia belangeri. The sequence continues at coordinate 7,990,311 of NW_006202562.1, read as the reverse complement.
AGCAAGAAATCACTCTGCAGGGGGATGGCCATGCCACAATTCCTTCTCCCCCAGTCTCCTCTCAGGATTTTGGGCATGCAGACACACACAGTCCTGGCATGAGCTTTAAGCCACCAGCTCTGGGACTCGAACTGTGATCGGCTATGTGGGAGTCCAGTAACATAACTATTATGCCATCTGCTGGTCCCCCAAAATGAGTTTTCTCAACATGAATTAGTGTACTCAGGTGTATTGGTACAGTCAAACTTATTACGATACACATTATGATCAGCAGATAATTTTCCATTTTATGTCCCTCAAATATTTTGCTTCTTTTACCCCTTAATTTCTTCTCTCTCACACTCCCCCATTTCCCACCTTCCTCCCATACTGTCTCTAGTATCCACAGTTGCTCTCCATGTTTTCATATCCTCCAATCTTTTAGTTTCTGTCAGAGAGTGCAAACATTCAGTATATATTAAGAGGGGACATACAATGCCTCTCTCTCATGGCTTTATAATATTTTTGGAATTCCAGTTGTATGATGCCTCCAGTTTCGTTTCTTTTGCTCAGAATTGCTTTGGATATTCATGATCTATTGTGAATCCATAAAAACATTTATTTTTTTATTCATGTAAAAAATATCATTGATATTTTACTAGCTATCACTTTGAATTTGCAAGTCACTTTCAGCAGTATTAATGTTTTAGCAATATAGATTTTTTCCAATCCATGAACATAGGGTGTCTTTTCATTTGTTGTGGTTGCTTCAACTTCTTTAATTGATGGCTTAAAGTTTTCATTATATATATATCCTTCACCTCCTTGGTTAAATTTATTTCTAGGTATTTTATTTTCTCCATAGCTATTTTGTTTTTTTTTGAGAGGTTTTTGCTACAGGGCGGGTGTGCTCGCCAGAAAGAAAGAGAGACAGAAAGTGAGAAGTAACCCCCCAGGGGGATGGTCACGCTGCAATCCCTTCTCTTCCATTCTCCTCTCGGGATCTTGGGCATGCATGCACACACCCCTGCCGTGAGTTTAAGCCACCGGGTCCAAGACTTGAACCGTGTTTGACTACATGTAAGTTCAGCAACTTAGCCATTATGCTAACTGCTGGTCCCTTTGTAGCTATTTTAAAAGAGGTCTTTTAAAATTTATTTTTTATCTGTCTTACTATTAATGTATAAAAACACTACTGACTTTTTAATGTTGACATTGTTGTTGTTAGGCTGTAGGGGTAAATATTGACTTTTATCCTGCAACTCTACTGGATTTGTTTTATTAATTTCAGGAGGTTTTTGTGGCATAGGTAAGGTTTTCTGTATGTAAGATCATATCTGCAAATAATGACAATTTGACCTCTTCCTTTCCAATTTAGATATCCTTTGTTTTTTCTCTTGCCTAATTGCTCTGGGTAAGACTTCTAGTCCTGTTTCAGTTATTAGAGAAAAAGTTTTCAGCTTTTTGCCCATCAGCTGTGGGTTTGTCATATATGGCTTTTATTGTATTGAGGTACATTTCTTTTTTATCTATTTTTTAAGTTTTTAATCATACAGTGATATTGGATTTTGCCAAATGCTTTTAACTCAGTGATTAAGATGATTATATAAATTTCATCCTTCATTTTGTTGATGCATTTATGTATTTGCATATGTTAAACCATTCTTGTATAAAACCCATTTAGTCATGATGTATAATCTTTTTGATGTGCTGGTAGAGTCAAAATGATAGTATTTCATTAAGGATTTTCGTATTTGTGTTCATTAGTGATACTGGTCTATAGTTTTTTTTTTTGTCATAATGTTTATTTCAATTTTAAAAACGTGAATTCAGAATTAATGCAAGGTAAAACTTCAATGCAGTTGGCAAAAGAAATGATGTTAAGAGGTTAAGTAAATAGTTTGTGGTGAATGTGTTATGTATTACAGACATTAACGAAATTAAAGAAACACATTCTGTCGATAATCGAATTCCAATAGATTCCAGTTTGTAAAAATCAGTTTATTGGTACAGTCCTCCCAGGGGAGAAGAATCCACAGCCAAGAGCACATTTTCCTCTTCTTGCCGTGACATTACAGCACTGCTTCCGCGTACAAACCCAAGTCCTTGCATCAGCGGGCACAGTAGACCACAAGGCTCTGGTATTAACAGGGTTTACATATAATGTACTACAAAACATTTTCTTTTGAAGATAGAAATGATATGTTTTATTTCCAAAGTATCAAACAATTGAAACAAATAAAGACTGGAACAAAACTTCCAAACAGAAATTCAGAAACGTTGGCAAAGTCAAACAGATAACATCTAATAACATCTACCTTCATTTATCAACTAAAATACTCACTAAAGATGGTTTATGTAAGTGTAAACCGAGTGTAACACTTTCACATTTCATTAGAAACTGCTATTCTGGGAACCAGCAGTTAGCGTAATGGCTATGTCGCTGGACTCCCACATAGTCAACCGCGGTTCACGTCCCGGACCCGGTGGCTTAAAACTCATGCCGGGCATGTGTGCATGCGTGCCCAAGATCCCAAGAGGAGAATGGAGGAGAAGGGATTGCGGCATGACCATCCCCCCTGGGGGGTGATTTCTCACTTTCTGTCTCTATGTCTCTCTCTGTCTGCCTGGCGAGCGCACGCGCCCTATAGCGAAAACCTCTCAAAAAATAAAAAGAAAAAAAAAAAGAAAAAAAAGAAACTGCTATTCTGTCACACACTATCAAAGTCTGTTCTCTGAATAATCTGAATTTTCAAGTATAAGGCAAATGAAAATTAAAAAATAGAAACAGTGCATCGTAAAGTTTTTCAGAGACCTACATATAAGTAATTTCCAAACACATAATTTATCACATGCTTACAGTTTGGAACAAAATTTCCCTGAGCACCCTTTCTGCCTGGTTAGAAAAATTAAAACATGATTTAAAAAATAAATTTTATTTTGATTTTTCTTGGATATATGTAATTTTTCATCCATCTAATGTATTTGGAAATGTTTTAGGCATCTCTAAAGTAACTAGCAATTATAACTGTTTTAAGGGGCTACTTGACTGGCTATGGAAATACGGTTGGGTCTTAGAGCCCTGAGAACTGTACAGTGGGTGTCTCACACAACTGAAATGACTTATTATCTTAAAACTCTCATTGCTTATTTTAGTAAATGCAGAATGACACTAGCTTCACAGAGGAAAAAGATAATAATCGGTACTT
>NW_006202562.1:7980520-7985805 GCF_000334495.1 Tupaia belangeri chinensis | reverse complement strand
AATGCAAGGAATTCTTCTTTCTGTTTCTTTTGTTATAAGTTTTTTACACAAACAGCATCTATACAATGTTGCTGCATTACTCTGAGAATCTGGATTCAAGTACTCAGGATCAAAGAGTCTTTCAATCTTCTTACAAAAAAGTTTACTTCTAAATTTATCTTTCTTATCTTTTAAATCATCAACTTCATTATGTGTGAATAGATCAGCTATACATGTAAGAAGATTTGCATTAATACAGTTCATGTTGCATGGGGTAGCTACTATGGCATTCATGTTTTTGTGGCAATACTGAATACACTGTTCAACTAATGAATCCATTTTCAAAAATTCTGAGGATATAAGAATTGAAATGACATTTACTGGCTCTAAAGTGGGCATCTCACAATCTTCATTCTCCTTAGAGTTCCTTTTAACATATTTTATCAACCAGTTGAAAATGTGAACGTCACAATGAACTGAAATGTCCACCTCTTCCCAGCGCTGGGCATCCATAGATAAATATTCAGCAAAGTACTTCATTTCTGATATCAAAAGATCTCGTGGGCAAATAAAATCTTCTTTCAAGTTTTTTGCTTCATCACATACATGGATCACCATGTTTGGCCCTTCAGATTCTTCAGTCTTTTCTCCACCATTACGTGCAGTACAATTTTCACTTTCTGAAGAACAATTCCTTCTGGAAGCTAGACTATGTCTTCTTGTTTGGGAACTGGCATCCTGACCAGCTGGAGTCTCCTGAAATTCTCCGTGTGTGTCAAGAAGCGAGGCTTTGATATATGTGGCTAATGTTTCAACAGGACTCTCTCCAGCCGCCATTAGGGGATTATACTGATTGTCAACAGGTGAGCTTCCACTGCTCTTCAGTTCAGCAAACCTTTTTGCACAGTCCTTGGGTGTTAATCCAGGCACAAGCCTGGCTATGGTTCCCCAGTTGATGGTCTGAGGGATGCCAATTAGTGGATAAAGGATCATGTCCAGCACCATTTGGTTATTATTGTTGAGGAAATTGTTGTTTTCTGAATATCCACGACTCATCTTTGGGAACAGAGCTGTACCTTATTGAAGAGCCAGTATAGTACAGATGTTAAGAGTATAGACTCTGGAGCCAAATTGTCCAAATTTGCATCCTGGTTCTACCACTTAAGGTACTATCTGGTTCAGATTAGTTCATCTCTGTGCCTCAATTTCCTCATCTCCACTGGGCTGCGGCGGCCCTCCCAGCGCGTCTGTCACCTGCAGCGGCCCGCACCGCCCGCGCTCGCGCCATGAAGCTCCGGCGACCCAGCCCGCAGCCCGGTCCACGGCGCCCTCACACGCCGCCTCCGCCAGCCTGCAGGCGGCGGCCCGCGACCAACGCAGGGGTGGGAGAGCGCCCTATAGTTTTCTTTTAATGTAGTGTCTTCTTCTGGGTTTGGTACCAGGATAATGCTAGCTGCATAAAATGAGTTTAATGAGGAGAGTTGATGTCAGCTCTTCTCTAAAAGTTTTTAAGTATTTAGCAGTAAAACTATCTAGTCCTAAGCTTTTCTTTTCTTTTTTTTTCCTTTTTTTAAAATTTTTATTTTTATTATCATCATAATCTTCTTTATATTACATTGGATTACATATAACTTTACAGTGTATTACATTGCTTTTTCAAAAGGGAATGTCATGCATGTCAGTCAATACAGAGACATTAATCTCGCTTCAACATTCAATATCTTTTCTATGATTTTCCCAATTATTATTATTCTAATTATTTTTTAAAACAGTCAATCACTATTCCTCATTTTGCTTGTAAAAAGACTTCACCCATCATGAAATACTTCTCAGACCAATCTAGTTGAGAATACTATACCTATCATCAACAGGTAATAAGCCATATCTGCTTCTCACTAACATCCTGCCTCTCCATTGTTCTCTTGCTATCTTTCTCTATCCTCTTCTCTTTACCTCCCCCATTCCACACTGTCCTATTCTCGTTAAGTCTTACTTCACTCAGCAATAGATCCTCCATATCTGACCACTTTCTATCAAATTCTAGGGTCTTGTTATTTTTTATGGCTGTGTAGTATTCCATAGAGTATATATACCACACTTTTCCAATCCATTCATCAGTTTGTGGACATTTAGGTTGGTTCCATGTCTTGGCAATTGTGAATAATGCTGCAATAAACACTGATGTGTAAGCACTTTTCTGACTGAGCGTTCTCCTGTCTTTTGGGTAAATACCCAGAAGTGGGATTGCTGGATCAAATGGTAGTTCTATTTGTAGATCTTTGAGGAACCTCCATATTGTTCTCCACAGTGGTTGAACTAGTTTACATTCCCACCAACAGTGTAGGAGGGTTCCCTTTTCACCACATCCCCGCCAACACTTATCACTTTTTATATTCTTAATCTTTGCCATTCTGACAGGGGTTAGGTGGTATCTCATTGTGGTTTTTATCTGCATCTCCCTTATGATGAGGGATGTTGAGCATTTCCTCATATGCTTTTTGGCTGTTCGTATGTCTTCCTTAGAGAGACTTTTGTTCAGCTCACTTTCCCATCTTTTAATCGGGTTAATCATTTTTTTTCGCATAAGGCACTTGAGTTCCCTATGTATTCTCGTTATCAGTCCCTTGTCTGAGGCATATTTAACAAAAATATTTTCCCATTCTGAGGGTTGTCGGTTCACACTTGTTACTGTGTCCTTTGCTGTGCAGAAACTTCTTAGTCTAATATAGTCCCACTTGTCTATTTTAGGGATTATTGCCTGTGCTTTGGGAGTCTTATTTAAGAAGTCTTTGCCTACTCCAATGTCTCCCAGAGTTTCCCCAGCATTTTCCACAAGTAGTTTTATTGTCTGAGGTCTTAGGTTCAGATCTTTGATCCATTTTGAGTTGACTGTTGTTAATGGTGAAAGATGGGGGTTCAGTTTCATCTTTCTGCAGGTGGATACCCAGTTTTTCCAGCACCATTTACTAAAGAGGTTTTCCTTTTCCCAATGGATTGACTGATATCCTTTGTCAAAGATCAGTTGGCTATAAGCTTTGGGAGTTATTTCTGGGGTCTCTATTCTCTTCCATTGGTCCACATGTCTGTTTTTATGCCAATACCATGCTGTTTTGATGACCACAGCTTTATAGTATATCTTGGGATCAGGGAGTGATATGCCTCCTACTCCATTCTTCTTACGCAGGATTGCTTTTGCAATACGAGGTCTTTTATGGTTCCAGACAAATTCTATAATTGTCTTTTCTAGATCTCTGAAGAATATCTCTGGTATTTTGATTGGAATTGCATTAAACATGTAGATTAATTTGGGTAGAATTGCCATTTTGATTATGTTAATTCTACCAATCCAGGAGCATGGGATGTCCTTCCACTTTTTTATGTCACTTTCAATGTCTTTTTTAAGATTCTCGTAGTTTTCTTTATAAAGGTCTTTGACTTTCTTAGTTAGGTTTATCCCTAGATATCTTATACATCTTGTGGCTACGGTGAAAGGGATTCCTTTCTTCAGCTCTGCTTCATTCAACTTGTTGTTCATAAATAGAAATGCTATAGATTTTTGGATATTGATTTTGTATCCTGCCACCTTACTGTATTCACTTATTACTTCAAGCAGTTTTTTCATGGATACCTTTGGGTCTTCTAAGTATACCATCATGTCATCTGCAAATAAAGATATTTTCAACTCTTCTTTGCCTATTCGAATGCCTTTAATACTGTTCTCTTCTCTGATTGCAATAGCTAAGACTTCCAGTAAAAAAGCAGTTTTAATGGTATTCAAAAAACACTTTTTAAAAAGTATTCTAGCACAAGACTTCTTTGTAAACTAGATTATGATGTAAACTTTTTTTCTCTAAATCTCTTAAGAGTGTCTGTTGTTAAAAACTAAGCTTATTCCTATTTCAAATCTATCTTGTGCTCCTGAAAAACTGCAGAAAGGCACTTAAAAGCTGTTTCCTTAAGATATGAATTTAGTTTTTATTCTTGCTGGTAATATATTGCTGCATGCATGTGTGCAGTTTTCATTCAAGATTGTTGTGGTGCTGAGAAGTTTCATTGATAACCTGTCCATCTCTAGTTTCAACCGTCTTAATCAGAAGTGTTCTTTTTGAGTGGGTGTCAACCAGAGGGAGTGAATCCAGATTAATTTCCCTCAGATTCAGGGAGGAGTTTGGAAGAAGCAGAGAAATCCTGCTCTCCTTGCCTTCCAGCAGCTTCCTGTAGGTGGCAATCTCAATGCCGAGAGCCATCTTAACATTGAGCAGGTCTTGGTATTCACGAAGGTGGCAAGCCATTTCTTCCTTCATGTTTTGAATCTCATCCTGCAGGCGGCCAGTGGTGTCTTGGTAGTTAGCAGCTTCGACAGCAAAGTTCTCTTCCATTTCACGCATCTGGCATTCCAGGGATTCATTAGTTCCTTTAAGCGCGTCCACTTCACAGGTGAGGGACTACACCTGCCACCGGTACTCATTGGACTCCTGCTTTGCCTGGTGCAGGGTATCGTTGTTGCGGTTAGCATCTTCTGAGAGGTCAGCAAACTTGGACTTGTACCATTCTTCTGCCTCCTGAAGGTTCTTGGCAGCCACACTTTCATACTGCTGACGGACATCACGCAGGGCAGCCGTGAGGTCAGGCTTGGAAACATCCATATCGATTTGGACATGCTGTTCCTGAATCTGGGCCTGCAGCTCCGGAATTTCTTCTTCGTGTAGTTTCTTCAAAAAGGCAATCTCTTCTTGCAAGGACTCCACTTAGCACTCAAGGTCAAGACGTGCCAAAGAAGCGTTGTCAACATCCTTTCTGAAAGATTGCAGAGTGCTTTCCGCTTCCTCTCTCTGAAGCATCTCCTCCTGCAATTTCTCCCGAAGCCTCATGATGTCCTCGGCCAGGTTATAGCGCTCCACCTCCACGCGGGCCTTGTCGTTGGTGAGCTGATCCACCTGCCTGTGCAGCTCCCTCATCTCCTCCTCGTAGAGGTCCCCCAGGCGCGACTTGCCCTGGCCCTTGAGCTGCTCGAGCTCGGCCAGCAGGATCTTGTTCTGCTGCTCCAAGAAGCGCACCTTGTCGATGTAGTTGGCGAATCGGTCATTCAGTTCCTGCAGCTCCACTTTCTCGTTGGCGCGAGTGTTCTTGAACTCGATGTTGATGGCGTCGGCCAGGGAGAAATCCACCGAGTCCTGCAGCAGCCTCACGCTGGGCCGGCTGCTCCGCAGGCGCACTGCGGAGGAGCGCATGGCGTACACGCCGCCCGCCCCGGGAAGAGGTGTAGAGGCTGCGGCTGGGGGTTGGGGGGCGCGGGGCGGCCCGGC
>NW_006202562.1:7965828-7979552 GCF_000334495.1 Tupaia belangeri chinensis | reverse complement strand
ATCTTGTTAATCTTTTCAAAGAACCAGCTTTTGCTTTCATTTATTTTCTGTATAGTTCGTTTATTTTCTATTTCATTTATTTCTGCTCGAACCTTTATTATTTCTTTTCGCCTGGCATTTTGGGGGTTTGTTTGTTGTTCTTCTTCCAATTCTCTGAGGCATGATGATAAGTTATCTATTTGCTATCTTTCCATCCTTTTCTTATGCGCACTAATTACTATGAATTTCCCTCTTATGACTGCTTTTGCTGTGTCCCATAGATTCTGGACACTTGTGTACTCATTATCATTTGTTTCCATAAATTTTTTAATTTCAGCCTTAATTTCTTCAGTAGTGAAGAAGTCATTCAGAAGTAGGTTTTTCAGTTTCCATGTGTTCGTGTACTTTTGGGGTTGTTTCTTGAAATTAATCTTGAGTTTAATTCCATCATGGTCAGAGAAGATGCTGGATACACAGGGTTGACCACAATTCGAGTCCCAGACCCGGTGGCTTAAAATTCATGCTGGGAGCATGTGTGTGCATGCCCAAAATCCCAAGAGGAGAATAGAGGAGAAGGGATTGCAATGGCTATTCTCCCAGGGGGAAGGAGGTTAATTTCTTACTTTCTCTCTCCCTGTCTCTCTGTCTCTCCAGCAGGCACACACACCCTATAGCAAAAATCTCTCTTAAAAAAAAAAGTACCTTACCATTCTTAGCTGGTGATGGCTTCAGTAGGCAAATATAAATAAAAGTAATGTGATATTTTTAAAAGTATGTTACTAGGGACCAGCGGATGGCATCAGGTTACATTGCCGAACTTCCACATAGTCGACCATAGTTCGAGTCCTGGACCCAGTGGTCATGCCAGGTGCATGTGCATGTGTGCCCAAGATCCTGAGAGAATAATGGAAGAAAATGGATTGTAGTATGGCCATCCCCCCTCGGTAGGTGACTTCTCACTTTCTGTCTCTCTGGCTCTTTCTGTCTCTATGGTGAGCACATGTGCCCTATAGCAAAAAAAAAAAAAAATCTCTCTCTGAAAAAAAAAATTATGTTACTGGGCCAGCAGGTGGCATGGTTAAAGCAGCTAGATACCACATAGCCAACTGTGTGGCCAGGTCAGGCACATGTGCATGCATACCCCAAATCCTGAGAGAATAGGGGAGAAGGGATTGTGGAATGCCATATTGCCTCTCCTGGGGGGGTGGTGGTGGTAATTTCTCACTTTCCCTCTCTATCTCTTGGTTTCTCTCCAGCAAGCATACATGTCTTATGGGGGAGAACTTATTTTTAAAAAAGGATGAAGTTCTGTCATTTGAGGAAACATAGATGAGCCAGGAGAAAATTATGCTAAGTGAAATAAGTGAGGCACTGAGTTACAAATACTATTGTTCTCTCTCATTACTGGAAACTAAAATATTTGATCAAATAAAAGTCAAATGTGAAGTGGGGGATACCAGAAGCTGGGAAGGGAAGGGGAGTGGAGGAATAAGGAGAACTAGGTTAATAGATCCAAGAGTGCAAATAGATAAGTATAATAAGTTCTAGAGTACTATATCACAGTATAGTAACTATAGTTGTTGACAATAGAACGTATATTTCAAAATATCTATGTCTTAGTTCTTTACTGCATTGCTAACAGAAATATCTGAGATTAGATGAATCTATAAAAGTAGAAATTTAATGATTCGTAATTCAGGTGTCTGGAAAGTCCAAAAGCATCACAAAACAGAAGGCAAAATGGAACATGGTCTGTATCCATATGCCTTCTTCCTGCTGTTCTGATATTATTCTCTCTGCTTATAAACCTTCCAGAACTCATCACAGTCTCCACTCGAATAACATTATCAAACCAAAACCTCTCCCTGGGACATTATGAAGGAATTAAATTTTCACTGAATACCTTTACAATAAAGTCACATCCTGACACATAAATTTCTGCTAGACGTCCAATCCCTACTCACCAGAAAACAAATTCCAAAATATGAAACTTTTATGAACAAACCATTTTCTAAGCCATACAAACTGAAATGTTCACAACACAAAGTTTTCGTAAATGTTTATGATGATGGATATTTTTATTTCCCTGATTTGATTATTACACATTATATACACATATTTATAAACCAGGCTGTATCTCATAAATACGCATAACTATTATATGTCAATAAAATAAAAAGGGCTGGTGAATAGGCACTCAATAAATATTTTTTGAAAATTCAAATAAAGGAGTAAAGTAATAAACAAGTTTGTGTATTTAAGACATACATATTGGGAACCAGCAGATGGCATAATGGTTATGTTGCTGGACTCCCACATAATTGACCATGGTTCCAGTCCCAGATCCAGCCGCTTAAAACTCACGCTGGGTGCCAAGTGCGTGAGTGACCAAAATCCCAAGAGGAGAATGGAGGAAAGGGGACTGAGGTGTGGCCATCCTCCCACGGGGGTGGGGGGTTGATTTCTCACTTTCTGTCTCTGTCTCTCTAATGAGTGCACACAGTCTATAGCAAACATCCCTCTAACAACAACAAAAAAGACATACATATTGTCTGTCCTTTTGTTTCACTTTGATATTTACCAAATTTCCTTTTGAAGCCTAAATTAAGCATTCCAAGAATTTATTTTAAAAGAGAGGAAGAGGTTTGGTAACATCTGAGCTCTTGGGTAAAAAGAAGAGAGTAAACACGGGTCAAAATGAAGAAGCAGTTGAATAGATCCCTTTGTTAAGCTTCTTTTTCTACATAAAATTGTCCATACCAAGATTCTTCCATTATCACACTTAAGTATATGCTTTTATATTCCATTTATGAGTTAACTTTCCCACTGGTTCTCTTATTCTGCAGTGAGAAGTGGCATGGGTGCTGCTGAAAACCATTGTCTCAATCTGTCTGGCATTTGCAGAAGAGACATCTGCAAATTAACAGAAGATACAATTGGTGCCTGCCGAAGAAGGTGGAAATGCTGTAGACTATGGTGGATCCTTATCCCAGTTCCAACACCTCTTGTCTATTCAGATTATCAAGAACCCCTTAAACCAAGGATTAAATAAAACTAAGAAAAGCATCAAAAGGAAAGCTCTTCGCATCTAAGAATAATATAATACACATATTGAACTCCTTGGTCTTTATACTTAGCTTGTATTTTCCATTGTCAATAAAAATAAATATTGGTTTCACAACTATCCAGAAGCGATTTCTTTGTGATTTACTTGCAGATACAAACAGTATCTTTTAAAATGAGGAAGTCCTTTTTTTTAATGAGTTTTTCAAATTAAGCTAAGAAGACCAAAGAAGATTAACAAAAATGTGCGTAGATGAAGATAAAATTATACAAAACATAATTAGATGCATGGAGAGAACAAAAAAAAAGGCAAAATATAGAGGAATTCTAGAAAATATCAGAGTATGGAAAGAGATGTAGATAAGAACAGGGGAGAAAAGAAAATTGGAGTATGACCAAGAGGAAACAACTTGGGCTAATACATAAAGATTACAATTATATGACAGATCACTAGAAAGAGATGATAATTTTTTTAAAAAAGGAAAGATTTAATATAAAAGTAGTTTCTCTAATCAACAGGAAATATGTATTATGTACTCTAAAATTTAACCATCAACTAAGAGATGTTTATGAACAATATTTATATGAACAAACATGACCAGTTAAAGACTCTCAATATTTTATTCCCCTAGAAAATTCATTTTCCTTTATAGAATGGAAGCATAGAGTTACTTCTTTCAATTAATCTTTTTTTTTTTTTGAGAGATTTTCACTATTGGGCGTGTGCGCTCGCCAGACAGACAGAGAGAGACATAGAGACAGAAAGCGAGAAAACACCCCCCGGGGGGATGGTCACGCCTCAATCCCTTCTCCTCCATTCTCCTCTTGGGATCTTAGGCACACGCGCACATGCGCCCGGCGTGAGTTTTAAGCCACTGGGTCCAGGACGCAAACCGCGGTCGACTACATGGGAGTCCAGCGACATAGCCATTACACTAACTGCTGGTTCCCTCAATTAATCTTTTTGATATTTCAAAATTTCCAATTATAAATTCATTTTCTTCTCTAATGTTTAAGGTCTAATTTCCTTTTCCAAATGTCACAAGACATCAAATCTACTACAAGCTTCAAAGTAGTTCTTGGAAGGAACCTTAGCTTTCACTTGTGTACAAAATTTGTATATCTAATGAAATGTGACTTGGTAATCAATGCTTCCTTTCTTTTTTTCCTTTCTTTCTCTTTCTATAATGCTATTCTTTTTTCTTCTTTTAGAGATTTTTGCTGTAAGGTGCATGGGCTCACCAGAGAGAAACAGAAAGTGAGAAGTCACTCCCCAGGGGGATGGCCATATTGCAATCCCTTCTCCTCCATTCTCCTCTTGGGGTTTTAGGCATGCACATACATGTGCGCAGCATGAGTTTCAAGCTGCTGAGTCTTGGACTCGAACCATGGTTGACATGCCCCTACAGTGCTATTCTTATGAAATCTTTATTTTTTAAATTCTCAAAATGTGGATATTTTTCATAACGATTTGAGATAGTTTTGACTCAGTTTAGAGGAAAATTGACTTTAAATAATGGAGAATTTTTAGAGAGAGGAGATGGAACAAGACAGTAAAATAGAACTTTACAGTGATTTTCCTCCCACAGAAACACAAGTTGAACAACTATTCATGTATGAAAATACCTTCACTTGGGTGAAGGGAACTAGATGAGAGATTTCAATACCTGATTATAGAATAAGAAGAAAACCACTGAATAGGGCAGGAAGAATTGTTTGTTATCCACACTGCCCCATACCCACCCACAGGCAACACAGTATGGAGAAAAATACCATTCTACCTAAGGAAAAGACAGAGAAGGAAACATTGGACTTTCTCCTGGGACCCAATATCAGGCCCCCATGGTAAAAATCTAATGCCAGGCAGACCTGAATGGTCCTGAATCCAGGTTAATACCTTCAGACTGAGTCATTAGATTTGCCTTGGTACAAGATGGGAATCCACAGCCCAGCAACATGAACTCAAATTTCAGTCCACCTCATTATCAGTCAAATATTGTGACCTTAGGCTCAGAATAACAAGAGACAAGCGGACCTCAGCAGCAAAGGACTTGAATCCCAGCCTGGCAGACCCAGCATCAGTGCTGACAGCTAAGGATTCCATCCCAGTGCAACATCTGCCATAGTAGTTCTCAGCTTAGGGCCCCCAAGAGTGATTCACGAGCTGTAGAGACCAAACATAAGACCTGCCAAGAATTGCCACCTGGGCTTTTTATGTTTTGTTAAATTATTTAGTTCTTCCATTAGCAAGAGAGATGAGGGGAAGAAAGAGAGGGAGAGAGAAAGAGAGAGCACACCTCAGCATGGTATTAATGCTGTGATCCACCTCAACCTTAGTCAGTCCTTGATTATGGGAACCTACATGCCAGGCATACTCAGGCAGGTGCCCAGACACAAACTTGGAACCTTCCCCTGTGGGCCAGTCTTACAGAGCAGCATGTTTTACTATTGTGCCATAGTGCAGGCCCAGAACAGACTTATTGCTGAAGGACATTCCCAGACAAAGCAAAGCTGTAGACCCTGGAATACTCAATGTGTAGAGATCAGTAATCAACTACAGGATCAAGAACTATCAGGGAAACATGACATCATGAAATAGACAAAAAGGTGTCAGTAACTTACCATATAGAGATGAAGATGTACCAACACCCTAACAAATAAATCAAAAGAGCTATCTTAAGAAAGGTCAGAGGGACCAGCAGTTGACGTAATGGCTATGTCGCTGGACTCCCATGTAGTCGACCACAGTTCGAGTCCCGGAACTGGTGGCTTAAACTCATGCCGGGCATGTGTGAGTGTGTGCCCAAGATCCTGAGAGGAGAATGGAGGAGAAGGGATTGTTGCAGTGAGGCCATCCCCCCTGGCCATACAGTGGTAAGGTGGTTAAGGCAGCTGGATCTGACATGGCTGACTGTGCTAAGGCTAGGGGTAAATCATTATGTGAAGACCTGTTGCAGTGCCTCTTTCTCTTTCTGTTTCTCTCTTCACAGAAGAAATGAATGGATGAAATTTTTTAAAAAAGGATGAACTTTAAAAAAAAAAAATCTAGCAACAGGTAACAAAAAATAAAAAAACATCTGACTTGTTATTTCCTACATTCCCCAACAGTTTTCATTAACAGGTAGTATAATATTCACATATTGAACAAAAGTTTCATCTGGAAGAGACAGACGTAGAGCTCCAGGCCGAACTCCCGAGTGACTTGTTCTTTGGTCACACTTATTTCATCCAATAGCTGTTCATCCACAGAGACTTCCTTCTCCCACAGGTCCATTCAGGAGTCTGTTTTTAGGCTACAGGGTTACAAAAGATGGTCATTTCCACTGCCAAGTATTTTTACTAAGTTGCAGGCCCAACACTCAAGGTGAACACTGCCTGTCTAAGGTTGAATTCTGGCCCCAAGACAGGTGAGTGTGAGTTATTGTGTGTTTGTGTGTAGATGTGTTTGGGTGCAGGTGCTTGTGCATGGTCTTCAACAGTCAGCACACAAACATCCACAGGTAAGGTCAATCTTGCTGGCCTCTGAAACTTTGGCTTGGCAAGGACATCACACAGATATCATTTCATATTATTAAGAACAGGGATGCAAGGAGAAACCTCACAAAATCCCAGAAACCCCACACTACTTTTATTATTAATATTTCTAGGAAAACCAGATGAATCCTAAATTTACTTTGCACATTTTATACCCAAAGCTGGCCATGACAGCTCAGAAAGTGTTCCACTGACAAATGAGTGAACCTATAAAGTTAACCTCTTGTTTAGGAAACAAAGCTCTGACGTGTCATCAGAAACTTGAAGAGCTTATGTTTTATATCTTCAAAATGCCACAAACTTCATCTTGACTAATCTTTCTTTATATGCATGTAAAGGGTTTCCAGTGCTGGAGGCTAGAGGCAGTCTAGAAAGCAGGAGATACTGCCTTGTGCTTCCACCACTGGATTTCTGGGTGACTGTGGGTGGTCATGGAACCAGCACTTTCCTGCTTTTAAGGTGGAAGAAATAACCTCCCCCATCCCTATCCCTAGGAAGCCATGAGGAAGAGGACATCAGTCAAGGCTTCTGAGCCTCTCAGAGAAGGATGCCTGGTCCAGGCTGTGTCCCTCATTCCCATTCACTACCCCTAACTCTCTGATGAGTAGCTTGAAATAAAGAACTGTAATCAGTAACCCTCCACCAGGGGTTGGAGGGGTGGGAATAAATATATATATATATATATGGAATTCCATTCTTATTTAAAAATGTACTATTGGGTCGTTGGGGAAGTCATGATGCATTTTTGCATAGAAAAAACATAGAAAAATATATCATGACTGTCCCGCTGACCTAACAGAGTGCACTAAAATGTCAATTTCATGAGGTCTGAGACCTTTATGTCTTCTGTTCATATTTTGTTTCCAACATCTCAAATCATGTGTGCTCAAAAATAATCACTGAAGGTGAACAAATGCTATAGTTTCTGATATTTATTCCCCAAGTACAGGTGAGGAAATAAAGACATATAGCAATGGGTGATTCGGGACACATACAGAATAAGTGGATAGGGCTGCTCCAAAACTGTACACTGTTATACTTAGGGGACTCTCTCCTTCTTTCTTTCTTTCTTTTTTTTTTTTTTTTTTTTGAGAGGTTTTTGCTAGAAGGCACACGCACTTGCCAGACAGAGAGAGAGAGACAGAGAGACAGAAAGCGAGAAATCACCCCCCAGTCACCGGGTCCGGGATGCGAACCGCGGTCGACTATGTGGGAGTCCAGCGACATAGCCATTACGCTAACTGCTGGTCCCATCTCCTTTTTTCTTTTAATTGTCAGATGGCATATGCGCTTGCCAGAGGGAGATGGAGACAAAGAGGGAGAAAGCACTCCCCCCCCATGATGTGGTCAAACTGCAATCTCCTCTCCTTCATTTTTCCATCCTGTCAGGATTGGGGCACACATACCCAGTATATTTTTCAAGCTACCAGGGCTGGGATTCAAAGTGCAATTGGCCACGTGGGACTTAGCTCCTTTAACCATCGGGCCATAGGGCTGGCCTTGAAACTCTATTTTTTTATACTCATTGACAATATTTCAAACTTGGAGATGGGACCAGCAGTTGGCATAATGGCTATGTTGCTGGACTCCCATGTAGTCAACCATAGTTCGAGTCCCGTACCTGGTGGCTTAAACTCATGCCAGGCGTGTGGCATTTGTGCCCAAGATCCCAAGAAGAGAATGGAGGAGAAGAAATTGTGGCATTGCCATCCTCCCTGGAAGGGGGGGTGTGATTTCTTGCTTTCTGTCTCTGTCTCTCTGGCGAGTGCATGCGCCCTATAGAAAAAAACTCTCAAAAAAAAAAAAAAAACAGAAACAAAAAACTTGGAGAATGTGGAGAGTACAAAGAATAATAAGCAATAACAGTTAAAACAAGCTAGTAGTGTGGTGGTTAAGGCAACTGGATCCCATATGGGCAACTGTATGGTTTGAGCCCCAGACCCAGTGGATTAAAAAACACACCAGGCTTGTGGGCATGTGTGTCCAAAATCCTGAGAGGAGTATGGAGGAGAAGGGACTGGCATGGCCATCTCCCTGGGAGATGCTTTCTCTCCCAACTCCACCCGGTCTCTCTCCAATGAGTGCACATGCCCTATAGAAAATTAAAAGCAACATACAGACAAACAAAAAAGAGGCCCTGTCTTCTGAGGAATCAAGAACAATCCAGGCAACTGAGGAAGCCTTGAGAGCTTGGAAAAACTAAAGGTACAGGGAAGGCACTGACATCACACCTGTCTCCATCTTGAGCCTGCATGTAGGCTGTTGGGTTTGCTGTTAATCATGCCTGCTCTCTCTACTGCTGCCAATGAAGACCAACTACAGGCAGAGGGCAGAGCAGGGGAAGGGCAGAGCCTTGGCCTCCACAGCGGACACAGTTGGAAGTTATGGAGGGCAAGGAAGCAGAGGCAGCTCCATTTAGGACCAAAACACAGGGTGCCCCAAAGTTCTCCCTTGTTCCCTGCCCACATCTCTCCAGGGAAGTTTGCCCCACAACATACCCACCCATCACATACGGATTTCATGCACCCATGCCAGGCACCTGTGCTCAACTCACTAGCCCTTTTGTCAGATGACCAAGCAATCTAGGATTATCATGTATTTGAAGCAAACCAAAAACAAGAGAAAGAAAGAGAGAACTGATCCCAGAGAAAACAGAAATAACTCAGGAAACTAAAATAATTCTAATTTACAATCTTGAGATATTTTAAAAGATTCTGCTTCCAACAAATAAAAATAAGCTGTCATAAAAAGGAACATAAAATGAAAAATTACTTTTCCACATAGAAAATGTCAAAATGAAACATTAAAATGACAAGCTAAAGAATACAGCCATGAGGACCAAGGAGTACACATACGGTTAGCTGCTCCTTTTCTTGAAATTTCTTGGTCTGGAAATTCTTTGTCCTGTTGACTTTTTCAGTGGTATCTGAGGTACTCTCGCTGTAGTCACTCACTGAAATAACAGAGAGTCAAGGACCAAAATGATGTCCCCCTCCCTCTAGTCCCCACATTAAAGAGCTACCTCAAGTGCCATGTTGCTCAGGAAGTTACTAGGATAAAATGGCTTTTAGAGAAATTTCTAACTTATTAAACCTAACTTCTGGAGCCTCTTCCCTGTTCAAGAGCCAAAAGCTGGGTGAGAAGGAGAGGAAAAACAGGACCTCAGTTTTTAGGCCCAAAGGAGCGTCCTCCGGGTGAATCTCCCCAGTCCCAGTAAAGGACTGTAAAAGTCTGCCCCTGACATCAGAAAATAAAGAGAAATAACATGCCTGGAACATACTAGGGATCCTTTAAAAAGCTCAAGGGGGGCCGGTAGGTGGCATGGTGGTTAAGACCACTGGACTCCCACATGGCTGACCATGGTTCAAATTCCACTTGCTTTCTCACTTTCCCTCTCACTTTCTTGTTCTGTCCCTCTCTGGTTAAATTCAATTAAATAAATGAATAAAGTTAAATAAAATAATTCTTTAAAAACATAAACAAAAACTCGAGGGAACCAGCAGTTAGCGTAATGGCTATGTCGCTGGACTCCCACGTAGTCAACTGTGGTTCACGTCCCAGACCCGGTGGCTTAAAACTCACACCGAGCATGTGTGCGTGTGTGCCCAAGATCCCGAGAGGAGAATGGAGGAGAAGGGATTGCGGCATGGCCATCCCCCCGGGGAGGTGATTTCTCACTTTCCGTCTCTCTGTCTCTCTCTGTCTGTCTGGCGAGCGCACGCGCCCTATAGCAAAAACCTCTCCAAAAAAAAAAAAATTATATATATATATATAAACAAAAACTCAAGGAAAATTCATGTAATGAAAAACTATGCATGGATTTAAGGTTTTTTCGCATCTAATATAATCAGACTTTAATTCCACCTTTCCAAGAACTTTTTTTTCTTTTAAAAATGTTTTTAGCAATTTTTGCTATAGGACAAGTGATTCCCCAGAGAGACAGAAAGTGAGAAATCATCTCCCCAGAGGGAATGGCCACAGCTCAATCCCTTCTCTTCCATTCTCCTCTTAGGATTTTGGGCATGCACACACACATGCCCAGCATGAGTTTCAAGCCATCAGGTCCGGCATTTGAACCATGGTTAGCCACATGGGAGTCCAACACCTTAACCACCACACCACCTGTTGGTGCCTCCAAGAACTTTTTTAAATCCCCTGACAATAGTAAGATGTGTGATTGGGCTAGCACATCTTAAGCAATTTTTCTGTCGTCCTTGCCAAATCAACATGTTCCTTGTCAATTATTTTAAAATCACTGGAAGGTTCAACTCACCCAAGCTGGACCTGCTGCCGTACAGCCCATTGCTCCCCTCAGTCACATTGCTCAGAAAATGATCGCTGAAATTCACTGCCTTGTTGAGGTAAAGATTCTGCCCAATGGAAAAATTCATGCACCATGAATGAGCCTTCTTTGTCCCAAAAGAAAGAATCTCTCCCTGCTAACCTGCTCCTCCCTGTGACTGACAGTCCTGTCTATCCAGATAGTCAAGTCTGAGACCTAGACATCATTCCTGACTCCTCCCTCACATCACCAGGATGCTTTGTCCATTTTGCTTCTCAAACAGCCCTCAGTCTGGTCTCTCTTCTTCTGTCACTACAACCATGGTTCCCTCTTCTCCCACCGGACCATCACAACAGCCTCTCAACAGTTTCAGCCGGGCCACTTTCCCTGCAGCTATCTCCACCATCCTTATAACATTTTTAAGTAATTGTGTCCTTCCCAGCATCAACCCCTTCAGTGTTTTGGAATTGGGGGGCATGATGGGGAGGCTTCAGGCTACAGAATTCTATTACTAGTTCTGTCACTTACTGGTTTAGTGACCTTGGAAGGAGCAAATTGCTTAGCTTTGCTGAGCCTCAGTTTCCTCCCGAGTAGTGTGGAACTATTAGGATTTACCTCAAACAGATGTTGTGAAAGTAAAAGAAAGTGAGATAGGCATCTAAATAAAGAGATATATAGAACTGACATGGAATTCTGTGTCCACCTGGACCAATCCATAGTAGTAAATCCTGCTCTACTCTGCTCCTGTGACAAGGAACTGCCTGCTACTTCCTGAACATTAGAGCATGCAGGCTAAGAAAAAGGGTACATTAAACCTGGGGACAACCACTCCACTTCTGCCTGACAGACAATATGCTACTGTGGGCCCTTCAGTCCCCTCTAGTCAGCCAGTATCCCGATCTCAGCTGCCATGTTGGCTACTCGCAGCTCACAGTTCACCCTCCTCCAGGAAACTGCCCTGGACAGGTGAGTGCTGTCTTGCCATAGAGATTATGACCTCTCCCCTTCCTGCCTCAATTAGGGACCACTTTGTGGTGCTCCAGAGACCCCTGTGCATACTGCTAAAGGTAGACTCTACTTCTAATTCCCTGCTCCTCAGCCCTTTCCCTGCCTCACTCCCCTTCTGAAGTACCTCTCTGATCCCATTTCTGCTCTGGCTGCACAACCAAAAACAAAATATTTAGTGCTTTAGTTGGTTTCAAAGCATGCTCATATACATTAGCCCACTGGATACTCTCAGCCTCCCGCTGAGTTAGGCACATTATCTGTCCTAATTTCAACACCATTAGCACCTTGCTGGTCACATACCCAGGGCCTAAGAAATGTTAGCTTTCCTTCTGTTTTTTTTTTTTTTAATTGTAATTAATTATTTTACATTCATTTATTGAACAACATCACAGCATACAAAATGCGATTTCCCATCCAGAATACCCTGTATAGTAGCTTAATCATACATATTATCGTCAATAAATTAATTTGCCATTTCTTGTTTCTTATATATATTTTCCCCCTATTTTTCACCCTCTTCCATTTCCCACCCTCCTCTGGTATCTACCATGGTTTTCCATTCCTGCCCCCCCCCAACTTTTTATTGATTCACAAACTATCTTAATTGTGATCTAACTACTTTCAGTAGCAAGTTCTGCTGATACATATTCATGAACACGTTTGACTTTAGGCATGAAACTCTGTGAGTAGAATGAGTATACTATAAAGTAGCACCTAGCTGACACTATATAGCTTATCGTAGTCATTAAATAGGTATTTTAAATAATATTTTCTAATTTCAAGAAAGGCATTTTTAGCTTTAATAAATCAAAATCAACAAAATGTTAAGAGAACTTTGCTTAAGACTTAAAGCCAGGAAACAGGTTAGGATTCTATCCAAATAGTAGATACATGGACCTGTCCACGATTCAAGAGAAGAAAAAAATCCTTAACTCTGGAAAAAAAAGCATAGAAGATCAGTGAAGTTTTGGTCAAAAGCAAAATTCAATTTCACCAGTTCAGTCTCACGTACTTGTATCTCCTATTGCAGTCTGATCTTTCTTTAAACTGTGGAAGATTTAACTCCAGACTTGTCCCTACCATTAAGTTGGCTATTTTCCTAGGTTTGTTTGTTTATTTATTTATTTATTTATTTATTTATTTGAGAGGTTTTTGCTATAGAGCATGTGCGCTCACCAGAAAGACAGAGACAGAAAGCGAGAAATTGCCCCCCGGGGGGATGGCCATGCCACAATCCCTTCTCCTCCATTCTCCTCTCGGGATCTTGGGCATGCATGCACACGTCAGGTGTGAGTTTAAGCCACCTGGTCCAGGACTCAAACCACAGTTGACTACATGGGAGTTCAGTGACTTTGCCATTACGCCATCTGCTGGTCCCTTCTTAGTTGTTTTTGAACTCTTATTTCTGTGTGTCTGACTTTAGTTTTCCTGATAAAGCACTCCCTTCAGAACTTCTTGGAGAGTTGGACTGGTGTCAGTAAATTCTTCCATGTTTTGTTTATCAGAGAATGTCTTCTCTTCTCATATGAAGAATAATATTGCTGGGTATAGTATTCTTGGTTGAAATTGTTTTCCACTCAACACTTTGAACATATTTTCCCATTCTTTCTTTGCTTGCATAGTTTCCAATGAGAGGTCCACTGTTATCCCGCTGGGATATCCCTTGTAGGTAACTTGACATTTTTCTCTTGCCAATCTTAGTATCTTCTCTTTGTCTGTGCTTTTGGTCAATCCATCTATAATGTGTCTTGGAGAAGATCTTCTTGGGTTGAGTCTATTTGGGGTCCTCTGTATTTCTTGGGTCTGGATCTTTCTTTTTTTTTTTTTTTTTTAGAGATTTTTCACTGTAGGGCGCGTG
>NW_006202562.1:7956922-7965696 GCF_000334495.1 Tupaia belangeri chinensis | reverse complement strand
GACATAGAGACAGAAAGCGAGAAATCACCCCCCAGGGGGGATGGTCACGCCGCAATCCCTTCTCCTCCATTCTCCTCTCGGGATCTTGGGCACGCACGTACACGCGCCCGGCGTGAGTTTTAAGCCACCGGGTCCGGGACACGAACCGCGGTCGACTATGTGGGAATCCAGCGACATAGCCATTACGCTAACTGCTGGTTCCCTTGGGTCTGGATCTTTGAATGCCTCTCTAGGTTTGGGAAGTTTTCTTCCAGGATTTCATGGAATAGATTATCAATGCCCTTATTAGTCTCTTCACCTTCTGGGATACTAATGATTTTGGTGTTTGGACATTTAATGGTATCTAGTATTTCTTGTATATTATTCTCATTGTTTGGGGGCTATTTTCTCAGTCTTTGTGGTGGATTTTTTTAGTACAGCAATTCTGTCTTCTACATCTGAGATTCAATCTTCTGTATGATTTAGTCTGCTTTTAATACTTTCAAGGGAGGTTTTGACACCAGTATTATAGTCTTTATCTCTAATAGTTTCATTTGATTCTTTTTTATGGTGTGTATTTCCTCTTTCAGATCATGTAAGAACTTCCTTGCCTCCCAGAACTCATCAGCTCTTTACTCCTGCCTCCTCTAGAGGTCATTGTCTCTCTTCTCTTGCATTTCTGTTAGTTTTGTCACTATGAATATTCTTTTTGAGACATTTTTGCGAGTTCCATTGTACCATCTGTGGATAAAGAGGAGTTATTTCTTTTCCCTTGGGGGAGAGGTATTTTCTTGGTTTCTCATATTTCTTGCACCTCTGCAGTGATTTCTAGTCATCTGATGGGTTATACATTCCTTCCTAATTTCTAGAAGTTCAATCTGAGTGTTCAGAGGCATGTAGGAGGAGATGATCTGCAATCTCTTTGTTGTTCCATTTTTCTCCCTTTGTGCAGCAGATTCAGTGGGAATTGAGGAATATGTTGACCCTAATAGTAATCAGATGTTTTGCTATGGTTCACGTAGACCTGTATAGACACTCAGTGCAGTGGAGTCCAAACAGCAAAGTGATGAGGTAAAAGAAAAAGGATAAGAAATAGAGAAAGAAAGAAGAAGAAAAAAGAATGAGAGAGGGAGAGAACAAAAAGAGGAAAAATAAACCAAAAAATTATTTATTTAATTTTTTTAAAAGGCAAAAATGAAAACCATGGAGGCACTAGTTCTCAGCTCTCAGGGAGAAATCAGTCTTTTTTTGACCTTTTGCCTCTCTTATATGGGAAGGGGGTAAGGGAATTATCAGCAAGATAAAGGAGGAGCTGAGAGCCAAGAAAATACTTTACCTTAAATTTTTTTTAAAAAAAGAAAAATTTTTTAAAAATGAAAGGGCAGAGAGAGACAGAGGGACAGAAAGAGACAGAGAGAG
This sequence comes from Tupaia belangeri chinensis, assembly GCF_000334495.1. NCBI lineage: Eukaryota > Metazoa > Chordata > Mammalia > Scandentia > Tupaiidae > Tupaia > Tupaia belangeri. The sequence continues at coordinate 7,964,298 of NW_006202562.1, read as the reverse complement.
ATGGAGAGAAGGATACAGGTGGTCCTGCCACTCAAGAATGGGATCTAGAGGGTGAATTCTCAGTAGAAAAATCTTCATTTATCTTAGTGCCTGAAAGCACTAGTCCTCAGCTCCCAGGGAAGAGTCAGTCTGCTCTCCTTTTTGCCTTTACCCATTTTCTCAACCACTAATTATTCTTTCATATATTCTGACTTATCCAATAGAAATGAAAGCCACTAATATGAACCAATGATTTTTTTACACACAGGCTCTGTGGCGATGCCCAACCATGTGGGGATATGACCACAAAGTTTGGTTTATTTTTCTGGGTTGTCAGAAAAGCCATGATGTATTCTTTCATGATTTTCTGTGCAAAAATGTGTCCTGACCCAATATATCAGGCAAATAGGACAAGGTGCCAAAACTGGACACCGGCTGCAGAGAGAACTGAGGAATTTGAATAGAATGTTGATATAAACTTCCCTAAATCACTTGTATTACAGACATGCCAGCAGACTTGCATGAGTATGAACAAGCCTGAAAACCACAGGACTAAGGGTGAATGATAATTTCTGTTCTTACCCTATCTTTATGTGCCTGAAAGCTGGGCTTCTCTGAGGTGTTTAGCTCAATTATTTAGCTAACTCTATGAAATTGCTTGCCTATTCCAATATATAATATTCGAAACTATTCCTCTTATGGATTATACAGAGATATTTCTAAAAATTATAAGCTATAATTTAGGAATTAAAGCAATTCTCACATGACTAACTTCTGAAGGCTACTTACCTTGTTTGACACTTGAATATAATTCAGCCTGATGCTAACTTCATAACCATCTTCATGGACAGTAGCAGAGATAAGCTTTTAAGAGAGTTTTAAAGACAATTCAGAACTGTGGGTGTGGGACTCATTGCCTTGAGCAACAGCCTAGAAATTCTAAGATATTAAACGCTAAGTTTAATCAAATAGTTAATTAACACAAAAGAAGGCAGAAAAATGAGAAACGGGAACAAAAACTAGCTGAGATTATTAGAAAACAAACAGCAAAATGCCAGACCCAAATCCAGCTGTATGTATAATTCCACTAATTACACATAAATTAAAGACTTAACTCAAAGGACAGAGACTGCCAGTCTAGATAAGAAAGCAAGATCCAAATTTATGCTTTCTTCAAGTGACATGCCACAAAATCAAACTACATAACTGGATGTCATCACTTTGGAAAAGGTATCCTGGTTCCCAAGTGATTTATTAGGGAAGAGCTCACAGGGGAGGAAAGTAAGAAAATATGAGAAGCAAAACAAGAAAAGGAAAGGAGCCAGGCAAGACACGATTTCAGGCAAAGGCCATGGAGCCTTCAGCCTGATCCTGTGGATGCACTGAAGTGGAAGTTTCATCTCACTCACCTTTCCCATCCTGGGTTCTGCAATCAAGGCCCGGAATTCAGGGTTATTCTGAGCATAAGACCTGAGATGAGCAGAGATGTGATCCAACTGTTTTCTCCAGTATCCTAAAAAAGAAGATACCTGGTCTCTGGGCTTGAACTGGGAATCTTCCCATGTGGAATGGCCCTGCAGAGCACAAGATTTCTGTAGGTCATGCTGTCAGGGAGACAATAAAAACTGACAAACCTTTATCAGATGACTAAGGGAAAAAGGTATGTCTCAAATTACTAGAATTAGAAATTAAACAGATGACATTACCACCAATTTTACTGAAGGATTGTGAAAGGATATTATGAACAACAGCATGTTAATACAGTAGACAAACAGGATAAAATGGATAAATATTTAGAAACACATGAATTACTATAACTGACTCATCAAGAAACACGAAATCTGAATAGACCTATAAGAAATAAAAAGATGGAATTAGCAATCCTTTAGACAAAGCTCAAGCTAAGATGGCTTCACAGGTGAATTTAAACAAACATTTTTTATTTTAAGTTGAACAATTCTGGGACTAGCAGATGGCATAATGGTTATGTTGCTGGACACCCACATAGTCACCTGTGGTTTGAGTCCCAGACCCAGTGGCTTAAACTCAACGCCCAATACATGTGCATGCATGCTCAAAATCCCAAGAAGAGAATGGAGGAGAAGGGACTGCAGCACTTTCATCACCCCATAGGGGATGATTTCTCACTTTCTGTCTCTCTGTCTTTCTCTGTCTCTCCAGCGAGCACATGCACCCTAAAGCAAACATCTCTCTTATAAAGAAAAAAGTTGGGGCCGGCAGTGGTGTGGTGGTTGAAGGTACTAAACTCCCACATGGCTGACTGCAGTTCGAGTCATGGATCTGGCAGCTTGCTTTCTCACTTTCCCTCTCTCTTTCACTTGTCCCTGAATGAAGTTGGATCCTTACTTCACACCACACAAAAACTAATAATTCAAAATCAATCAAAGATCTAAATGTAAGTGTTAAAATTATAAAACTGTTATAAACATAGGGGTAAATATTTATGACCTGGTTTTGGTATTGGATTCCTAGATATGATATCAAAAGATATGAGGAACAAAAAGAAAAATAAATAAAATGAACTTAATCAAAATTTAAAGATTTTGTACATCATAGTACATAATACATTTCTTAAAAAGCAACCTATGGAAGCCAGCAGGTGGCATGGTGGTAAAGTATTGGATTTCCCACATGGTTGACTGTGGTTCAAATCCCAGACCTGGCAGCTTGCTTTCTCCCTTTTCTTCTCTCTTTCTCTGCCTCTTTCCGGTGAGCACATGTGCCCTGTAGCAAATTTTAAAATAATAATTGAAATAATAATAAATGAAGTTAAATAAGTAATTCTTTTTTAAAAATACAACCTAGAAAATAGTAGAAAATATTTGCAAATCATGTATCTGATAAAAGTCTACTATTCAGAATATATAAAGTACTCTTACATCTAAACAACAAAGGCAATTGAATTTTAAAATGGAAAAGTCATCTGAACATTTTTCCAAAGAAAATATAGAAATGACTAATAAGTACATGAAAAGATTCTTGACATCGTTAGTCATCAGGCAAATGCTAGTCAAAACTATAATGAGATACTCTTTTACATCCACTAGTATGCCTATAAAGAAGAAGTCATATAATGATAAGTACTGGCAAGGATGTGAAGAAATCAAAACCCTCATATACTGTTGATCAGAACGTAAATAGTATATCTATACTGGAAAACAATCTAGCAGTTCCTCAAAAAATTAAACATAATGTTACCATGTGATCCAGCAATTACAATTGTATGTATAAATCAGACACAAAAATATATACGCACAGAAAAACACTGTTCTCAGCAGCATTATTCATAATAACCAAAAGGTGGATATAATTAAAAAATCCATAAACTGATGAATGGATAAATAAAGTATCACATATCCATACAATGGAATATTAGGCCATAAAAATGAATGAGGTACTGAGACATGCATTAACAAGGATGGAACTTGAAAACACTCACTAAGTTAAAGAATATAGTCAACAAAAGACTACATATTGGGACCAGCAGTTAGCGTGATGGCTGTGTCTCTGGACTCCTATGTAGTCGACCGCGGTTCAAGTCCCGGACCTGGTGGCTTAAACTCACGCTAGGCGCGTGTGCGTGCGTGCCCAAGATCCCAAGAGGAGAATGGAGGAGAAGAGATTGCGGCGTGGCCATCCACTTGGGGGGTGACTTCTCACTTTCTGTCTCTCTCTCTTTCTGGTGAGCGCACACGCCCTATAGCAAAAACCTCTCCCCCAAAAATAGACTACATATCATGTGCTATTTATTTTTTATTTTTATTTTTATGTATTTATATATTTATTTTAGGTTTGTGCCATAGGGCATGTGCACTTACTGGAGAAAGATAGGAGGTGGGGATGACCACGCTTCAATCTGGGACCTGAACAGCAATTGCCCATGCAGGAGTCCAGCACCTTAACCACCATGCCACCTGCTGGCTCCAATATGTTCCCATTTACATGAAATGTCCAGAAGAGGCAGTAGTTGTCAGGCACTTGGGAGAAGGGATGTGGAAAGTGATGCTTAAAGACCATAGGACTGACTTTTAAAATGATGAGAATGTTCTTGAAATAGAGAGTGGTAGTAGTTGTATAATATTGTTAATGCTCTAAATATCACTAGTTTGTATATTTCTAAATGGCTAAAATTTTGAATTTTGTGTTAAGCAAATTTTATCACAACGGTGGAAAAAAAAAAAAAGAGTGATAATGGGGGCCAGGTGGTGGTACAGCAATAATGCAAAAACAAACTTATGTGATAGAGGTCCTGGGTTTACATCGTAGTACCTCCCTGAGCACACCAGGCACGTGAGTGAGCCCATGACCCAGGGGGTCAGACAGGGGTGGTATGAAGATCCTGTTGAGGGTGCCTTTCTCTCTCTCACAAAAGAAATGAATAAAGGGACCAGCAGTTAGCGTAATGGCTATGTCGCTGGACTCCCACATAGCTGACCGTGGTTCGAGTCCTGGACCCAGTGGCTTAAACTCACACCGGGCGCGTGTGCATGCGTGCCCAAGATCTCGAGAGGAGAATGGAGGAGAAGGGACTGTGGCATGCCCATCCCCCCTGAGGGGGGTGATTTCTCGCTTTCTGTCTCTCTGTCTGTCTCTGTCTTTCTGGCGAGTGCACACGCCCTGTAGCAAAAACCTCTCCAAAAAAAAAAAAGAAATGAATAAACTTTTTAAAAAGAGAAATGGCAGATGGCAATAATGATACACACAAACAACATATTTACCATAACAAAAGAAATCCACATGTGCTGATCAACAAATTAGACAAGAAGGCTATCAGTGAAAATAGCAGTATACTAAAAGCTTAAGAGCTGTTATTTATATAAGGAAAATTACTTGAAAAATAAAAATACAGGAACTTCTTATACATAAAAATAAATTTGAATGGAAAAAGAAAGATGTTCCTTCACAGAAAGAGTGAGTTGCCTCCTGACCAGAAAAAAGCGTATCTTCCCCCTCACCTCTTCCCGGGCTGACTGCTGTGAGGAGAGGTTTGTGGTCGCTCATTTTCTCCTGTCTCTGCTTTCGAGAAGCCATTTCCAGTTCCTTTTTTGCTAGTAGCTTGCTGGATGGATAGAACAGGCCAACAGTCTGCGTGCTGACATCCTTCTTAGTTCCAGCATCAGATTGGGGCAAAAGAACGTTTAAGGATTGCCAAGCAGATCGGGCCTATGTGCAGGGCAGAAAATAAAACAAACAAAAAAATTAGAATATAATTTAATTAATCTTCTGTTTAACTCACAGAAAATGATTCTAACCAGAATGAAAAATATGTCCAAAAACCTGTACTTTGAAATACAACGGGTTTTCTTGCCCTTGTCTCATCCTTCTGTCTTTCACAACTCCTTGTCTGAGCCATGAAGTCAGGAACATCCCCTTGGCTTTTCATTGTCTCAAATTCAGTAAGACAACAGATGCTCCTGTTCTGACCTGGAAGATATCTATCCTCTCAGCGCTACAGTCCAATGAAGCATAGATTATACCACGTGTCTACACTCAATGCCTGGGCATCTTTTCTCTGATACACTCTTGCATCTGCTTCTAGGGCCTAGGAAAACAACCATGTTGTACATCGCACAACATCACTGCAACTAAAAGGGCATGATTCACATGGTGGACACTATATATTTGCATATTTATTAGGAAATTTTTTTCCAGTAAAAGGAACAAAATGTCTAACAAAATTGGTATATGACCATGGATTTCTAACAAGTGGCATCACACATCTTAAGAAAAGAACACCTTTGTTTCATTTGCACAAAAGTATCATATGGGCTCATGGCAGTTCCAGGACATACAAATCTTTCAATGTGGGTTAAGAAGGCCTTAAACTCCCCAGGTCAGCAGGTAGTGTGGAATTTAAGGCACTGGATTCCACATGGCCAACTCCATGGTTCAAATCCCAGACCTGGTAGCTTGAAAATCATGTGAAATGTGTGTTTGTGTGTGTGTGTGTGTGTGTGTGCGCATGTGAGCACATGTGCGTGTCCAACATCCCAAGAGGAGAATGAAGGAGAGGGGATGGTGGTGTGGCCACCTATCAAGGGAGTAATTTCTCATTTTTCTCTCCTTTCTCTTTCTCTCTGCCTGGTGAGTGCATGTGCCCTATGGCAAAAAACAAAAAACAAACAAACAAAAAAAGGCCATGAAATCTCTAAAACTATATGCGAAATGCAGAGTGCATGAACATTGCCTCTAATAACTATGGATTTCAAATTCCTAAAATGAAGCAATAAGAAGAAACCTGAAAAGTCTGTCTAGCTTAGAGAAATTCAGCTAACACACACACAAAAAGCTAATGCAAAGTCGGTATTAGAACTTTAGAGCTTCTGAAAATAACCATAAGAGATTTTCTTTAAACTATGCTCAGCTGTTGGAAATGGGAAATGCAATCATATATTCTATTTTTTTGCTATTCTTGCATTTTTATTGACACAGTTACAATTTTCACATTCTGCAATGAATTTTAAATATTATCCAAAATATTTTATATCTGAAAGTAAGTTCAGTGATACTGTATCTTTCAGTTCTATTTATTTTATTTTATTATTTTTTCATTTTTTTATACATTCAATGACCTTTTTTAGCTTACGAAGTGAATATTTTACTATGTGAACATTTCTCCCTAGTCCAGTTGGTTAAACTATAAAATATCTTCAACAGATAATACATTTTGTCCCATTAATGCTTTGCCTCCCTATTTTTCTTCTAAATGTCCTTCCTCAGGCCCTACTCTTCCACACATACTATATCTGATATTTACACCCACTTACTGTGTTTGTATATACTTTAGTGAATCAGTTTCATTCATAGAGTGCAGACACTCTGTATATATTAAGTGGGGACATACAATGTCTCTCCTTCATATCCTGGCTTGCCTCACTCAGCAGTAAATCTTCCATATTCTCCACTTTCTATCAAAAGCCAGGGTTTTATTGTTGTTGTTGTTTTTTATGGCTGAATAGTATTCCATAGTGTATATATGCTGCAGTTTTTCAATCCATTCATCTATTCAGGGCATTTGGGTTGGTTCCATGTCTTAGCAATTGTGAATAGTGCCACAATAAACACTGATGTGCAAGCACTTTTCCAATTAAGAATTCTTCTGTCCTTTGGGTAGATACCAAGAGTGGGACTGCTGGACCATATGGTAATTCTATTTATAGATTTTTGAGGAATCTCCAAATTGTTCTCCACAGTGGCAGGACTAATTTACATTCTCACCAGCAGTGTAAGAGAGTTCCCCTTTCACCACACCCTTGCCAACACTTATCATTTTTTGTTTTTTTAATCTTAGACATTCTGACTGGGGTTAGGTGATATCTCATTGTTGTTTTGATCTGCATTTCCCTTACAATGAGGGATGGTGAGCAATTTTTCAC
>NW_006202562.1:7955640-7956633 GCF_000334495.1 Tupaia belangeri chinensis | reverse complement strand
TGGGGGTCTTATTGAAGATATCTTTCCCTACCCCCGTGTCTTCCAGAGTTTCCCCCGTGTTTTCTGGGAGCTTTATAGTTTGAGGTCTTATATTTAGATTGTTGATCTACCTTGACTTAATTTTTGTCAGAGGTGAGATGTAGGGGTTCAGATTCATCTTTCTGCAGGTGAGAAATCATATATTTTTAATAGAAATTTTTCTAAAATGTAAAAAGGTTGGGACCAGCAGATGGCATAATGGTTACATCACTAGACTCCCACGTAGTCAACCACAGTTCAAGTCCAGGGCCTGGCAACTTAAACCTCATGCTGGGCACGTATGCGTACATACTCAACATCCTAAGAGGAGAATAGAGGGGAAGGGATTGTGGCATGCCCGTTTCCCCAGTGGGTGATTTCTCTCTCCATTTCTCTTTCTCTGTCTCTTTGGCAAGTGCACGTGCCCTATATAAAAAATCTTCTAAAAACAAAAATGTGAAAGGGCTGGGGGTGGGAGGAGTTCTTATAATACTACATAAGAAATTCAAGAAAATATTTAGAAGTACATTCTATCCCATGCTATTTTAAATCTTCTTTTCCCTGGTGGTGTTATATACATTGCCTTGCAAATGTGATTAGAGCTCAACTCCTACAGAAAAATTCATATTTAAATCTCTGATTTCTAAAGAAAAAAAATGGGCAGTGTCTTTAAAACCTAAATTGATTGAATTTATTTACATGTCTAGTTGAAAGTCCACATGAAAGGTCTAAGTGTTTTGGTTCTCTTCCCCCAGGGTGATTAACAGGGCAAATTATTAGTAGGCAAATTTAGAGTTACATCCTCTTTCCAGGCACCAGTTTTGAGTACAATGAAGTCCTCACCTCAGGAAAAGGGTGATGTTCACCAGTAACTAGAGCCGGGCTGCTGTTCAAGCTAAGTGCTGCCAAGGACTTCACGTAAATACCACAGGAGCTACAGAATCGGGCAGATGGGTGATTGTTGGCCCCACATTT
>NW_006202562.1:7950593-7955625 GCF_000334495.1 Tupaia belangeri chinensis | reverse complement strand
CAGGAATTCTAGGCTAGACAACAGAAAAGATCCTTATGAATAATAGTTATAATTTTCCCATATAAATAATTCTCATACCCTATAATCTATATCCATCAAAATAACAAGTCTACACCCTCTGACCCAACAATTCTACCTTCTAGAATTTAACCTGCAGAAGAACAAATACACAAAGTATTTTTCAGAAAATCCCCTGAAGCACTGTGATTTCGAGAATATGCCTGGAAATAATCTAAGTGTCCAGCCACAGGGATGGCCTAGAGAGAGAGAGAGAGAGAGAGAGAGAGAGAGAAAGAGAGAGAGAGAATACGATACAATGAAAAAAATGAGGAGGTTAGTAACAAGATATATTGCTAGGAGGAAAGTGTTCATAGTAAGGGCCGTTTACTTATTTTCTATGCAAAAATGTGTCAAAATTTCCCTGATGACCTAATATAAAAGCATTGAATGAGTTGAAAGAACACTTCAGAAACTAGATAACCATGATTGTTTCTGGGAGGAGACTGTGAGACTGAGATGAGAAAGAAAACTACCTTTTTTATTATTTGCATTCAGTACTCACTCAGGTAAATGAATAAAGTTTTAAGATTTTATTGAAAAGGTAATAAAACATAATTAATTACAGAAGAAATTCCAATAGTTAATAAATTATCAAAAATGTTTAAGCTCAAAGAAATGCAAAGCAAAATGGCAGGGAGAGACGGTTCTCAATATGAGAGGATTAACTTACAATGTGAGCATTTCAATATATGAACATTTCTCCCCAGTCCTGTTGATCAAAATATCTTCAACCGATAACGCCACACTTCCCCATCCCGTCAATGCTCTACCTCTGTATCCCTTCTCCAAATGTCCTTCGTTAGGCCCCACTCCTCCACATCTCCACATACACACATCTGACATTCACACCCATCTCTTGTGTTTGTACAACCATTAGTCAATCAGTTTCAGTCATAGAGTGCAGACATTTGGTATATGTTAAGTGGGGACATACAATGTCTCTCCTTCATAGCCTAGCTTGCCTCACTCAGCAGTAAATCTTCTATGTTCTTTCACTTTCTGTCAAAAGCTAGGGTTTTGTTGGTTTTTATGGCTGAGTAGTATTCCATAGAGTATATGTGCCACAGTTTTTCAATCCATTCCTCCATACGGGGGCATTTGGGTTGGTTCCATGACTTAGCAATTGTGAATAGTGCCGCAATAAACAACAATGTGCAAGCACTTTTTCAATGAAGAATTCTTCTGTCCTTTGGGTAGATACCAAGGAATGGGACTGCTGGATCATATGGTAGATCTATTTGTAGATTTTTGAGGAATCTCCAAATTATTCTCCACAGTCGTTGGATCAATTTACATTCCCACCAGCAGCGTAAAAGAGTTCCCCTTTCACCACACCCCCACCAACACTTAACATTTTTTGTTTTTTTAATCTTAGACATTTTAACTGGGGTTAGGTTGGTACCTCATTGTTGTTTTTATCTGCATTTAACCTTTTGACTTGTTTGTTTGTTTTTTGCGCCGCAATCCCTTCTCCTCCATTCTCCTCTCAGATCTTGGGCACGCACGCACACGCGCCCGGCGTGAGTTTTAAGCCACCGGGTCCGGGATGTGAACCGCGGTCGACTACGTGGGAGTCCAGCGACATAGCCATTACGCTAACTGCTGGTTCCCTCGTATGTCATCTTTAGAGAGTGTTGTATTCAACTCCTTCTCCCATTTTTTAATAGGGTTGATCATCTTTTTTCCAAACAGCTTCTTTAGTTCCTTTTGTATTCTGGTTATCAGTCCCTTAACTGATGCAAAATTTACAAAAATATTTTCCCATTCTGAGGGCTGTCGATTCACACTAATTACTGTGTCTTTTGCCATGCAGAAACTTCTTAGTCTGATGTAATCTGCCCAATGTAAATTGAAAATCTTGCAGTTACAGTTTTGCCACTGGATGATCCTCTTGCATTTTTCAGTAAGGCAAACCAGTTTGAATTTCTATTTGGCAGAAAGTGACAAAGGATGGGATTACATGAATAAAATTTGAGAATAGGTATATTTTGAAAACAAGTACTAGAACAACTATATGTCAATATGTGAAGTAGAGTAGACTGGACTATCTCTATTTAATTTTGAAGTCCAAGATCCACGGCCAGGATGGTATTTTGGCCTAGTAATAATGTGGATTTTTGTGTCTGGTGTCCCCAGTAATGTTTTTATTTGTGGTCCTGTGGCCCTTAACCTGAAATAGTCTTCTCAGCCAGCACTGGCTAGTTTTCAGGATCATAGTGGAGTGAAGCATCCCCTGATTAACCAACCAAAGAGTCCTCAGTACTTACATAAAACTATCATTAATTGCTGGGGATAAGTTTAAACCTCACTCTGATATTTCCTTTTTATGATTTGGTTTTGGGAAAAATAACATCATTTTTGGGGGCAAAATAACAATTAGTATTTTCTTCTCTTACCCTGGAAAAAGAGGAAATTTTATCCTTAAAACAGATAGGATGGTATGGGGCCCAGAGAAGGTCAATTCAAGCAAGAGGAAAAAGAAATCTCAGCTGGCAGTGACTCAACAGAATGAGGGATTTACTTCACCCTATTGAACCAGAAAGTTGGAAGTCTGCAGAAGATATTTAGTACAAAAGGAGATAGAATAATATAAAATATACTTAACAGTTTTCGAAGAAAAGGAATGCAGTGTACCATCACAGTATTATCTAAACCCAACTGGCTGGGTTTGAGTCCCATCTCCACTCTACTGTGTGATGCTGAGCATGCTACTGAAAGTCTGTCTCTCTTGTGTCATCTGTAAAGTGACAATATAATTGTATTTATCTTATAGAGCTATTGTGAGGATCACACGTGTATTGCCTCTTTCTTTGTTACAAAACAGTGACTTAGAACAGTGATAAACATCAATGATCTCTCACAATTTCGATGGGTCAAGAATATGGGAGTGGTTGGGCTGGGAGTTCTGCTAGTGGTCTCCTAATGGTGCTGCGTTGGGGCTGCTCTGACTCACTTTCTGGCTGGCAAGGTGGTGCTGGCTATTGACAAGAGGACTCAACTTCTCTTTTTTGCAGGTTCTCCCCCAAGAAACTTAAGTGTCCTTATGACATGATGGTTATTAGCCTCAGAGTAAATAAACTGAGAAAGAGAAAAAAAAAATATATATATATATATGAGAGGATTAATTCTTGCTATCTCCAGCTTCTTAGTAAAAAGGTACCAGTAGCCACATGCCAAGAAGTGATGTCTGCAAGGCTGTGGGTGAAGAGCCCGGCTCCCTCTAAGCCAGGTGAGGCACTCAGCCTGAATGAGGTCAGTTTGAAGTACCCACCGTGGCTCCATCCCAGCCGCAGAAGGACGCCTCACGGACATTCTGGTGGCCACATCTGGAGCAGGAAACAGTCTCCCCTTTCTGAGAGGGCAGAGAAGGGCCTTTATCCCCACTGCACATGGACTGGCGAACAAAAGAGCATTTACAGGCAGGATTAGTATTATGGTCTCTAATAACTCCCCAAGCCAAAAAGATAAAAAGCCCTAAAACAACAGAAGCTCTGGAAGAATAAAATGACAACGGGCTCCAGCAATTAATAAATTAATGCAAGGAGCACACATCCCTTCATGGAGATCACAGAAAGGTGATGACACTGATGCCTCACGCATCTTGATATGCCTCGGTATCAGAGGTAGAAAGCCTACTGATGAGTTAACAGAGCAGTCTCAATAAAGGGTGGAAAGATACATGAGCTACCTAAGGTGTCATAATTGAAGTTTACCAACTATCCTTCAAGGTCCTGGTTTCCATACAAAAAATGTACATTTATTTTCCACTCCTGACACATAAAGAGAATTATTTTATTTTGGGGAAGGATGCAGAATTGTTTCTTGAGAATTTCTGAGACACTTTGTTAGGAATACCTAGACTGGACGCTTTGCTCTTGCTCTTTTTTCGCTATTGCCTAGGAAGAGATCTTCTCACTTCCCAAATGCGGATTACAGTAGTAATGACTGGTCTCTGAGCACCTCCAAGGTGCAGGCACAGTGCTGAGCAATGCCCTGGACCCTCACCTCAATCCGCATGACAAACCTGTGAGGTGGCTGCCAGCGCTGTGTACAGAGGGAAACTGGGGCGCAAAGAGGGTAAGCCCCAAGATTTGAACCCAAGCCATCTGACTTGAAAGCCTGACTTTTATCCATGACTCCACACGACTTCTGCAATACAATAGCTTCCTCTTGGGTCTGTAGAGGGCTTCAGATTAACAATTAAGTCTGTAGGAATGCTTAGCACACGGTCAGGCTCTAAATGTCAGCTTCCTTCTCTGCTCATCTTGCTTTTAACTAGATTCTTATTTCTTTCAGAGAAAAGACTATAATGTCTTTTCTTTCTTTTCTTTTCTTTTCTTTTTTTTTTTTTTCCATTTTTTTCCCCAACAAACACAGTACAGTAGTTCCCCATTACCCTAGGAGGAGGTTAGATTCCAAGCCCCCTGTGGATGTCTAAAACCACGAATAGGACCCTATATATGCTGCTTTGTCCCCGTTACATACTTATGATACATTTTAATTTATAAAGAACAGTAAGAGATTAGCAACAGTAACTAATAGTAAGATAGAACAATCATAACAATATAAAAATTATGTGAATGTGATCTCTCTCTCTGTCTCATAGTACCTTATTATATTGTACTCACCTATTTTCACATCACGGCTGATCACAGGTAACTGAAACTACGGAAAGTGAAATTCCAGATACAGGGGGACTATAGTACCTGGTCCCTTGGCACATGGGAGGCATAGAATAGTTGCTGAATCAGTGATAAACCCATTCAGCTCATCACTGAATACATGTACTGCCACATAAACTGTTAACCCTTGAAAAACAGGTTAGAACTGTGCAGGCCACCTTTGACATGGATTTATTTCAGTAAATACTATATGTGTATTCTCTCTTCCTGATGATGTTCTTTTAAGATTTTTTTCTTTTCTTTTTCTTTCTTTCTTTCTTTTTTTCTTCTTTTTTTTGCCATAGGGTGCA
>NW_006202562.1:7936697-7950251 GCF_000334495.1 Tupaia belangeri chinensis | reverse complement strand
CGTGAGTTTTAAGCCACCGGGTCCGGGATGTGAACCGCGGTCGACTACGTGGGAGTCCAGCGACATAGCCATTACGCTAACTGCTGGTTCCCTCGTATGTCATCTTTAGAGAGTGTTGTATTCAACTCCTTCTCCCATTTTTTAATAGGGTTGATCATCTTTTTTCCAAACAGCTTCTTTAGTTCCTTTTGTATTCTGGTTATCAGTCCCTTAACTGATGCAAAATTTACAAAAATATTTTCCCATTCTGAGGGCTGTCGATTCACACTAATTACTGTGTCTTTTGCCATGCAGAAACTTCTTAGTCTGATGTAATCTGCCCAATGTAAATTGAAAATCTTGCAGTTACAGTTTTGCCACTGGATGATCCTCTTGCATTTTTCAGTAAGGCAAACCAGTTTGAATTTCTATTTGGCAGAAAGTGACAAAGGATGGGATTACATGAATAAAATTTGAGAATAGGTATATTTTGAAAACAAGTACTAGAACAACTATATGTCAATATGTGAAGTAGAGTAGACTGGACTATCTCTATTTAATTTTGAAGTCCAAGATCCACGGCCAGGATGGTATTTTGGCCTAGTAATAATGTGGATTTTTGTGTCTGGTGTCCCCAGTAATGTTTTTATTTGTGGTCCTGTGGCCCTTAACCTGAAATAGTCTTCTCAGCCAGCACTGGCTAGTTTTCAGGATCATAGTGGAGTGAAGCATCCCCTGATTAACCAACCAAAGAGTCCTCAGTACTTACATAAAACTATCATTAATTGCTGGGGATAAGTTTAAACCTCACTCTGATATTTCCTTTTTATGATTTGGTTTTGGGAAAAATAACATCATTTTTGGGGGCAAAATAACAATTAGTATTTTCTTCTCTTACCCTGGAAAAAGAGGAAATTTTATCCTTAAAACAGATAGGATGGTATGGGGCCCAGAGAAGGTCAATTCAAGCAAGAGGAAAAAGAAATCTCAGCTGGCAGTGACTCAACAGAATGAGGGATTTACTTCACCCTATTGAACCAGAAAGTTGGAAGTCTGCAGAAGATATTTAGTACAAAAGGAGATAGAATAATATAAAATATACTTAACAGTTTTCGAAGAAAAGGAATGCAGTGTACCATCACAGTATTATCTAAACCCAACTGGCTGGGTTTGAGTCCCATCTCCACTCTACTGTGTGATGCTGAGCATGCTACTGAAAGTCTGTCTCTCTTGTGTCATCTGTAAAGTGACAATATAATTGTATTTATCTTATAGAGCTATTGTGAGGATCACACGTGTATTGCTCCTTTCTTTGTTACAAAACAGTGACTTAGAACAGTGATAAACATCAATGATCTCTCACAATTTCGATGGGTCAAGAATATGGGAGTGGTTGGGCTGGGAGTTCTGCTAGTGGTCTCCTAATGGTGCTGCGTTGGGGCTGCTCTGACTCACTTTCTGGCTGGCAAGGTGGTGCTGGCTATTGACAAGAGGACTCAACTTCTCTTTTTTGCAGGTTCTCCCCCAAGAAACTTAAGTGTCCTTATGACATGATGGTTATTAGCCTCAGAGTAAATAAACTGAGAAAGAGAAAAAAAAATATATATATATATGAGAGGATTAATTCTTGCTATCTCCAGCTTCTTAGTAAAAAGGTACCAGTAGCCACATGCCAAGAAGTGATGTCTGCAAGGCTGTGGGTGAAGAGCCCGGCTCCCTCTAAGCCAGGTGAGGCACTCAGCCTGAATGAGGTCAGTTTGAAGTACCCACCGTGGCTCCATCCCAGCCGCAGAAGGACGCCTCACGGACATTCTGGTGGCCACATCTGGAGCAGGAAACAGTCTCCCCTTTCTGAGAGGGCAGAGAAGGGCCTTTATCCCCACTGCACATGGACTGGCGAACAAAAGAGCATTTACAGGCAGGATTAGTATTATGGTCTCTAATAACTCCCCAAGCCAAAAAGATAAAAAGCCCTAAAACAACAGAAGCTCTGGAAGAATAAAATGACAACGGGCTCCAGCAATTAATAAATTAATGCAAGGAGCACACATCCCTTCATGGAGATCACAGAAAGGTGATGACACTGATGCCTCACGCATCTTGATATGCCTCGGTATCAGAGGTAGAAAGCCTACTGATGAGTTAACAGAGCAGTCTCAATAAAGGGTGGAAAGATACATGAGCTACCTAAGGTGTCATAATTGAAGTTTACCAACTATCCTTCAAGGTCCTGGTTTCCATACAAAAAATGTACATTTATTTTCCACTCCTGACACATAAAGAGAATTATTTTATTTTGGGGAAGGATGCAGAATTGTTTCTTGAGAATTTCTGAGACACTTTGTTAGGAATACCTAGACTGGACGCTTTGCTCTTGCTCTTTTTTCGCTATTGCCTAGGAAGAGATCTTCTCACTTCCCAAATGCGGATTACAGTAGTAATGACTGGTCTCTGAGCACCTCCAAGGTGCAGGCACAGTGCTGAGCAATGCCCTGGACCCTCACCTCAATCCGCATGACAAACCTGTGAGGTGGCTGCCAGCGCTGTGTACAGAGGGAAACTGGGGCGCAAAGAGGGTAAGCCCCAAGATTTGAACCCAAGCCATCTGACTTGAAAGCCTGACTTTTATCCATGACTCCACACGACTTCTGCAATACAATAGCTTCCTCTTGGGTCTGTAGAGGGCTTCAGATTAACAATTAAGTCTGTAGGAATGCTTAGCACACGGTCAGGCTCTAAATGTCAGCTTCCTTCTCTGCTCATCTTGCTTTTAACTAGATTCTTATTTCTTTCAGAGAAAAGACTATAATGTCTTTTCTTTCTTTTCTTTTCTTTTCTTTTTTTTTTTTTTCCATTTTTTTCCCCAACAAACACAGTACAGTAGTTCCCCATTACCCTAGGAGGAGGTTAGATTCCAAGCCCCCTGTGGATGTCTAAAACCACGAATAGGACCCTATATATGCTGCTTTGTCCCGTTACATACTTATGATACATTTTAATTTATAAAGAACAGTAAGAGATTAGCAACAGTAACTAATAGTAAGATAGAACAATCATAACAATATAAAAATTATGTGAATGTGATCTCTCTCTCTGTCTCATAGTACCTTATTATATTGTACTCACCTATTTTCACATCACGGCTGATCACAGGTAACTGAAACTACGGAAAGTGAAATTCCAGATACAGGGGGACTATAGTACCTGGTCCCTTGGCACATGGGAGGCATAGAATAGTTGCTGAATCAGTGATAAACCCATTCAGCTCATCACTGAATACATGTACTGCCACATAAACTGTTAACCCTTGAAAAACAGGTTAGAACTGTGCAGGCCACCTTTGACATGGATTTATTTCAGTAAATACTATATGTGTATTCTCTCTTCCTGATGATGTTCTTTTAAGATTTTTTTCTTTTCTTTTTCTTTCTTTCTTTCTTTTTTTCTTCTTTTTTTTGCCATAGGGTGCACGCACTCACCAGAGAGAGAGAGAGAGAGAGAGAGAGAGAGAAAGGGAAAGTGAGAAATCATCCCCCAGAGGAGATGGCCACGCTGCAATCCCTTCTCCATTCTCCTCCTGAGATTTTAGGCATGCAAACACACATGCCTGGTGTGATTTTAAAGCTTCAAGATCCAGAACTTAAACCACCATCAGCCATGTGGGAATCTAGCAGCTTAAGTGTTATGCCAAATGTTGGACGCCCTGATATTTTCTTAATAATGTTTTCTTTCTCTAGCTTATTTAGTTTTAAGAATTTATCAATAGTATATGTGTAATACATGTAATGTACAAAAGATAATAGCCTATTTATGTTATATTGGTTTCTGGTCAACAGTAGGCTATTAGTAGTTAAGTTTTTGGAGAAGCTGAAGTTCTATGTGGATCTTCAACTATGCAAGCGATCATCACCCCTAACACCCATGTTGTTCAAGGGTCAACTGTATAGTGCTAAGAAAGCACACACTGGAGTAAACGTTTTCTAAGGACAATATTATTTAGCAGGCAATAATATGGGGTCGCCTGAAGTCATGATACATTTTTGCACAGGAAAACACATCATGACTTTTCTGACAGCCCAATATATCAATTTATGCCTTGTTAGGGGGATGCATTGCCTGTAAGAAACTAGAACTAGTACCTCCAAAAGGAAAAACAAAGTAAGGAAGAAGAGAGAAAGAAAAAGAAAAGAAAAGAATGAAGGAAACAACTAGTGCCTCTAAAAAGAAAAGAAAATTATCTAAGTCTGACCTTAAGATAAGTTAAATGCTAGAACTAACAAGCCAGAATTTTAAAGTATATATGCTGCCCACAGTGCATAAAAAGATACGAAATCTCAGCATAGAAGCATAAGCGATAAAAAGAGAAACAAATTAAAGTTCTAAAACAGAAAAGATAATACTATTTTAAATAAATCACTTACTTGGATGGATTTAATAGCTGAAAGGAAATGGTAAAGGAAAAAGAAATCAAAGATAGACCAATAGGAATTACACAATGTAAAGAAAAAAGGGGCCAGCAGGTGGCAGATGGTTGAGATGCTGGATTCCCATCATGGCTGACTGCTGTTCAAGTCTTGGACCTGGTGGCTTGCTTTCTCACATTACTTCTTTATCTCTGTCTCTCTGGTGAGTACATGTACCCCATAGCAAACTTAAATAATAATAAATAAAACAAATTAATTACAAAAACAAGTCGCATCCCTAAAAAAAAAAAAAAAGAAAAAAAGAAAAAAGAGGGGAAAAAAGATTTAGGGGTCAGTTTGTGGCATCGTGTTTAAAGCCGCTGAATCCCACATAGCCGACTGCCTGACCCAGCAGCTTGAAAAAATACATTTGGACATATGTGTGTTCATATCCAAAGTGTCCCAGATCTAGCAGCTTGAAAAACACACTGGGAACATATGTGTGTGCCCCAAAATCTCAAAAGGTAAAATGGGAGGGAACCAGCAGTTAGCGTAATGGCTATGTCGCTGGACTCCCACATAGTCAACCACGGTTTGCGTCCCAGACCTGGTGGCTTAAAACTTACGCCGGGTGCGTGTGCGTGCGTGCCCAAGATTCTGAGAGGAGAATGGAGGAGAAGGGATTGTGGCGTGACCATCCCCCCGGGGGGTGATTTCTCGCTTTCTGTCTCTATGTCTCTCTCTGTCTGTCTGGCGAGCACACGCACCCTGTAGCGAAAACCTCTCCAAAAAAAAAAAAAAAGGTAAAATGGGAGAGAAGGGATTGTGGTACAACCATCCTCCACGGAGAGTGTTTTCTCACATTTCACTCTCACTCTCTCTGTCTCTCTGCAGTGAGCACACATACCCTCCAGCAAACTTTCCTTTTTTTAAAGGTTTTTGCTATTGCGCATGTGTGCTCGCCCGAGACAGACATAGAGATAGAAAGTGAGAAATCAACAACCCAAGGGGTTTGGCCAGGCTGCAATTTCATCTCCACCATTCTCCTCTTGGGAGGAGAATGTGCCCAATGTGATTTACAAGCTATCAGGTCTATCATTCGAACCATAGTCAACCACGTGGGAGTCCAGCACCTTAACCACCATGCCACCTGCTAGACTTCACAAAGGATATTTTTTTTTGAAGAGGTTTATGGTATAGGGCGTATGTGCTCACCAGAAAAACAGAGAGAGACAGAGAGATAGAAAGCGAGAAATCATCCTCCAGGGGGGGATGGCTACACCACAATCCCTTCTCCTCCATTCTCCTTTTGGGATCTTAGGCACGCACGCACATGTGCCTGGCGCGAGTGTAAGCCACCAGGTCCGGGACTCGAACCGCAGTCGACTACACGGGAGTTCAGCAACACAGCCATTATGCTAACTGCTGGTCCCACAATGGATTTTTTAAAAAAGATAAAAACCTACATTGAAGCCACAGACAAGATGCACCTATATAAGCCAAACATAAATAAATAGAAATAAATATTCCATGTAAATAGTAAAAACAAGGATGATACTTGAAGTTGAAAAAATGCTAGAAGAAAACAGAGGAAATGTTCCATGACATAGTTTGGTAATGATTCTTTTACATATGCCCCCAAAACATTGGCAACCAAAGCAAGGGGTTATACCAAACTAAAAAACTTCTGCACAACAAGGAAGAAATAACAGAGCAAAGAGACAATCTACAGAATGAGTTAGAATTTTTGCAAACCATACATTTGATAGTTAATATTAAAAATATGTAAGGAACTGGGGCTGGCAGGTGGCATGGTGGTTAAGGGAACTGGTCTCCCACAAGGTCGACCATGGTTCAAATCCTGGACTTGGTGGCTTGCCTTCCCACTCCTCCCTTCTCTTGTTCTCTATCTCTGTCCCTCTCTGGTCAAAATCTAAATAAATAAATAAATAAATAAATAAATAAATAAATAAAGTTAAATAAAATAATTCTTAAAAAAAAGTAAGGAACTCAACTCAATAGTAATAAAAACAACTCAATTAAAAATTAGCAAAGGATATGAATAGACATTTTTCAAAAGAAGACATGCAGATGGCCAACAGGCATATGAAACAAAATGCTTAACATCACTAATCATAAGAGAAATGCAAATTAAAACCACATGAGATATCACTTCACATTTGTTTGTGAGATGCATTTGTGATTGAGGTAGCTGGATCCTACACTTCCAACTGCACAGTTTGAGTCTCAGACCTAGCAGGTTGAAAAACATGCCAGGTGTGTGTGCATGCCCAAAATTCCAAAAGAAGGCAGGAATAAAGAAGAAGGGATTGTGGTGTGTTATCTCCCATGAGGAGAGGGAGCGCTTTCTCACATTCTCTCTCTCTTTCTTTCTCTCTCTATCTCTGGCGAGTACACACACCTTCTGGGAAATTATAAAAAAATAAATGAAGTGAAAATGTAAGCTTTAAAAATGGGAGAGTAAAAAGAAGGCTGAAGTTTCTTTATCAATAAAGGATAAAACAGGTTTCAGAAAAATGTATTAACAAAGATGAAGAGAGACATTTCATGGCAACAAAAGTTAAACCTACCAATAAGACAACAATAAAAAATATTTATGTGACTAACTAAAAAACAGATTAAAGGTGAAAATAAACAATTCTAGAATCATAGTTGAAGGGTGTTTTTGTCCACTGTGGAAGCATTTAAACATTTTTTAATTATCAAATAAAAATTGTATCTATTTATGGTGCATAATATGATCCCTTGACACATATTTTAAGAAATGGCCAAATCAAGCTAAACAGATGCATTATCTCACATAACTATCATTTTTCTGTGGTAAAAACACTTAAAATTTATTCTGTTAAATCAATTTGCAAATATATAACACATTGTTATTAAGTATAGTCACATGATGTACAATGTATCTTTTAGACTTATTCCTCCTAACTGAAATTTTGTGTCCTTCTATCAACATCCCTTTAATTCCCCCTACCCTCACTCTGGTCTGTTGGGTTTTTTGTTTCTTTTTGCCATAGGGCATGTTAGCTCACCAGAGAGAAACAGAGGAAAAGTAAGAAATTACCCCCCAGGGGAGATAGCCATGACACAATCCCTTTTCCTCCATTCTCCACTTGGGGTTTTGGGCATGCACTCACATGCACCTGAAATTTTTTTCAGGCCACTGGGTCCAGAAACCCAGTGGCCTGGGTCCAGAGAACCCAGTGGCCTGGGTTCCACAGAGTTGAACCACAGAGTTGGTTCTATGGGATCCAGTGCCTTATCACCATGCCACCTGCTGGCCCTAAGATAACATTTTTACACTCCATATATGTGTGATTATGCTATACATTATGCTGTGCCTGATTTAACAGAATATCTTCCAGGTTCATCTGTGTTGTCAAAAATAAAAGAATTTTCTTCTCTTTTAAAGTTGAATAGTGTCACATAATGTATATATACCACATTTTTTAATCCATTCATCCACTGATGAACACAGGCTGATTCTATTTCTTGGCTATTGTGAATAATGCTGCAATGAACATGGAAGTGCAGATATCTCTTCCACATATTGATTGTATTTCCTTTGATATATACCCACTAGTAGGACTGCTGAATCATATGTAGTATTACTTTTAATTTTGTGGGTAATCTGCATAGTATTTTCCATAATGGCTGTACTAGTTTACATTTCTACCAACAATGCAAGGGTTCCCTTTTCTCCATACCTTCACCAATACTTGTTATTTTTCACTTTTTGGATAATGGCCAAGAAAACAAATGTGAAATGATATCATATGTAGTTTTAATTTGCATTTCTCTTATGATTAGTGATGTTAAGCATTTTGTTTCATGTACCTGTTGGCTGTCTGCATGTCTTCTTTTGAAAAATATCTTTTCATAGCCTTTGCCCATTTTTTAATTGAGTTGTTTTCATTACTATTGAGTTATATATTTTTTAAGAATTATTTTATTTAACTTTATTTATTTATTTATTTAAATTTTGACCAAAATGGGACAGAGCTAGAGAACAAGAGGAGGGAGGAGTCGGAAGGCAAGCCACCAAGTCCAGGACTCAAACCATGGTCGACCATGTGGAGACCAGCATCCTTAACCACCATGCCACCTGCCAGCCCCAGTTCCTTACATATTTTTAATACTAACTATCAGATGTATGGTTTGCAAAAATTACATCCCATTCTGTAGATTGTCTCTTTGCTCTGTTATTTCTTCCTTGTTGTGCAGAAGCTTTTTAGTTTGGTGTAATACCATCCATTGATTTTTGCTTTGGTTGCCAATGTTTTGGGGGTCATACGTAAAAGAATCCTTGCCAAACTATGTCATGGAACATTTCCTCTATGTTTTCTTATAGCAGTTTTTCCACCTCAAATCTCATGTTTAAGTCTTTAATTCATTTTGAGTTAATTTTTGTATGACATGGGATAAGGTTCTAATTTCATTCTTCAGCATGTCGTTATCCAGTTTTCTCAATCCTACTTATTGAAGAGACTGTTTTCCTCACTGTGAGGTCTTAGCACCTTTGCTGAAAAAAATCAACTGATGTCAAATGTATGAATGTATTTTTGGACTCGCTATTCTGTTCCATTGGTCTGTATATCTGTTTTTATGACATACCATGTTGTTTAGTTACTATACCTATCATCAGGAGCTGTGATGTCTCTGGCTTTATTCTTTTGCTTAAGATTACTGATTCCACATGAATTTGAGAACTTTTCTTCTTTTTTTAATGAAAGAGAAAGGGAGGGAGAGAGGAAAAAGTGACCGAGTTTTTTTTGGCAAGATCTCACAGTTGTGATCCTCTAACCTAGCATCCTGGTTATCTAGGATTATAGACATGCATAGTCATGCTTGTCCTGTTTAGGTTGATGCAGAATGCAAATCCAGTCCCCTACCCCCATATGGTCACAGTTTCTCCCAGCAGCACCCTAACACCTGTGCCACTGTGGCTGCGCCTGTTCTTACTATTTCTGTGAACAATGTGGGGACCAGTAGTTAGCATAATGGCTATGTCGCTGGACTCCCATGTAGTCAACTGTGGTTCGTATCCTGGACCCGGTGGATTAAAACTCATGCCGGGCATGTGTGCGTGTGTGCCCAAGATCCTGAGAGGAGAATGGAGGAGAAGGGATTGCAGCATGGCCATCTCCCCTGGGGGGTGATTTCTCGTTTTCTGTCTCTCTGTCTCTGTCTGTCTGGTGAACATACGTGCCCTATAATGTTAAAAAAAAAAAAAAAAGAAAGAAAAAGAAAAAGAAAAGAAAAGAAAAGAAAAGAAAAGAAAAAGAAAAAACTCTCAAAAAAATGTCATTAGAACATTGATAGGTAGTGCATTGAATCTGTAGATTAATTTGGATAGCATAGTCATTTTAACAATATTAATTCTTCCTATCCATCCATGAAAATGGGATATCTTTCCATTTATTTGTATCTCCTTCAATTTCTTTTATCAATGTTTCATCATTTTCAATCTACAGGTCTTCACTTCCCATAGTTGGAAGTTTTAATACCCTTTTCTCAGTATTTGCTGTATCTGGTCAAAAATCAGAACAAATATCTAAGATCTGTGCAACATTCCACTTTGACTTGATGCTTATAGAATACTATACCCAACAGTTGGGACCAGCAGTTGGCATAATGGCTATGTCATTGGACTCCCATGTAGTCAACTGCAGTTTGAGTCCTGGACCCGGTGGCTTAAACTCACACTGGGCGCGTGTGCATGCGTGCCCAAAATCCCGAGAGGAGAATGGAGGAGAAGGGATTGTGGTATGGCCATCTCCTCTGGGGGGTGATTTCTTGCTTCCTGTTGCTCTGTCTCTTTCTTTTTGGCAAGTGCACATACCCTATAGCAAAAACTTCTCCAAAAAAAATCAAAAAGAATAATATACCCAACAATGATTTAGAGAGAGATTTTTGCTATAGGGCATGTGTGCTCAGGAATGGTTATACCACAATCCCTTTTCCATTTCTCCCTCTAAGATTTTGGACACACACACACACACACACACACACATAATATAAAACGCACACAATGTGTCCAGTGTGTTTCTCAAGCTGCCAGTCTAGAACTTGAATTGCACAGCCAGCCATGTAGAATCCAGCTGCCTCAACCACCACACCATGGGGTGTCCCTGGGTTACTGTTCTTAACTGGGTAAAAGCTTTGTGTTTTAGATTTTCTGCAGTTAGGAAAGACAAATCAGAAAATGTTTTGAGAGGGGAGGATGGTGGTGTAGTGGTCAATAACTAAGCTCTGCATGGCTGAATCACATTGAAGAGATGTGCGTTCATATTGGATATCTCCCTCAGTACAATGGGCATGCACATGCCCATTATTGGAGACTGGCTGAGGCTGGGAGTCATGGTGATGATACCCTGTTGGGAGTGTTGTCTCTCTCTCTCTCTCTCACAGAATAAATAAGTGGATAAACTTTTTAAAAAGAAATGGTTTGAACAGAATTAGAATGAAAATACAACATAAATAAATTTGTAGGATGCTGCTAATTTCTTAGAAATTACAGTTTGTGTTAGAAAAGAAGAAAATCAGTGTTCTTAAGACTTTAGAAAAAGTGGGCCAGCAGGTGGCATGAAGGTTAAGGCACTGGGTCCCATATGGTTGACTAAGCAGTTCGAGTCCAGGGCCCAGTGGCTTGAAAATCACACCAGGCACATGTGCATGCATGCCCAAAATCCTGAGAGGAGAAAGGAAGGATTGCAGTGTGGTCATCCTTCTTGGGGTGGGCAGGAGGGGACTTCTCACTTTCTCTCTCTCTCTCTCTCTGGTGAACACATACACCCTAAAGGAAAAAAAATAAAAATAATAAAAAAATTAAACCCAAAGCAAAGAGAAGGAAATAATAAAGAGCAAATTAAAAACAAATAGAATACAAAAATAAAGAGAAAGTTAAAGATCAGCAATATTAACAAGTTCCTATCTGGACAGAGAATGAGAAAACATATATTACAAATATGAGACATGAAAAAGGGATATCATAGATCTTATAGATTCTATTGAAATTAAAATAACATAAAGAGATTATGAATAAAATGCCTGATAAGACCAAATGTAGGAGTGTTTACAAAGAGAAACTGGAACCTTTATATATTGCTGATAAGAATGAAAAATGGTGGGACCAGCAGATAGTGTAATGGTTACGTCATTGGACTCCCACGTAGTTGACTGTGGTTTGAGTACTGGACCTGGTAACTTAAAACTCATGTCAAGTGCATGTACGTGCATGTCCAAAATCCTAAGAGGAGAATGGAGGAAAACAGATTACAGCATGGCCTTCCCCCTGAGGGGGGTGATTTCTTGCTTTCTGTCTCTCTTCCTCTCCAATAAGCCCTACAGCAAACGTCTCTTTAAAAAAAAAAAAGAAAGAAAGAATACAAAATGGTATATTAATGGTGGATAACAGTATAAATGTATCTCATAAAATTAAACATGGATTTAGAAAAGACCAAGCAATCTTACTCATAGGTATTTAGCAGAGAAATAAAATATGCCCACACAGACTTGTATGCAAATCCACTTATAACTATGCATTTATATCATTTTAATGTTGGTAGAATATATATGATCTATGATATTCCTTCCTCCATGCCTGGTATTTGTTAAGATGTGTTCCCTCTCTCTGTGTAGCTAGAGACTTGTTCATTTCATTTTTCAATCTTTAAAAAAAAAAAAAACTGGCTTCTGATTCATTAATTTTCTTGACTTTTTGGTATCCTATTTTTTTTTAAATTTGCTCTTTCCTTCTCTTTGCTTTGAGTTTAATTTCATCTTCTATTTCTAATTTCTTAAGGTGAGAACTCAGAACACTGATTTTATTATTTTCTAATGTGAACTATAAATTTGTAATAGAAAATTATGCATAGATTATAAAATGCCAAAAATGAAAATAGCGTAAGTACCCATAAATAAGTCAATCATGACAGTAGTATATCCACACTGAGTATTAATAATAATCAAAATGGAAAAAAAATATTTGCAACAACATGAAGGAGCCTCCGAAACATTCTGCTAAATTAAGGGAATCAAACACACAAAAAAGTACATACTTCTATAAAAGGTAAAACCATAGTGTCAAGAGAGACCAGTATTTTCTGTGGCTAGTGATCGAGGAGGGGTTCAACTATAAAGGAGCATGAGAAAACTTTGTAGGGTAAATGAAGTGTTCTGTATCTTCATAGTGGTGGTTAAAATGATTGTATATAATTGCCAACATTCATCAAACTGTACAATTAAAATAGCTGATTTACTGAATATAAATTATATCTCAACGAAGCTATGAGTAGAAAGAGTTCCTTCAAATCAACTAGTCTTAGATTGTCAGTAATTAGACAAGCCTTAAAATTTATCTTGTCCAACTCCCCTATTACAGGCTGAATTGTGTCCCCTAAAAACAATGTCGAAGTTCTAACTCCCACTACCTCAAAATGGAAAAATCGAGTCTTATTTGGAAATAGGGTCTTCACAAATGTAATCAAGTCATGTATGGTCCTTAGGGTGGGTGCTAATCCAGTTTGCTGTCCTTGTAAAAAAGAGAGAGAGAGACCTGAACACAGAGGCAAACACACACAGAGGGAAGGCGATGTGGAAATACAGAAGTAGAACATCACATGGGGCAGAAGCAGATATTAGAGTGATGTAGCTGGAAACCAAGGGAAGCCCGAGGCTTCCAAAAGCTAGGAGAGAGGCATGCAACAGTTCCTTCCCTTCACCTCCAGAGGGTGCACTGCCTGGCCAACACCTTGATTTTGGACTTCGAGCCTCCTGAACTGCCTCCTGACACAATCATTTTCTGTTGTTGTGAGCCACCAGCAATCCTAAAAAACTAGTATGCTCCCATTTGACACTAACCATATTAACCACACTAATCAAATGGTTAATTACCCAACGCATCCCCCTGAGATGAGAACAAATCCCACAAAGAGTCACATACGTATACAACAGCCCAAAAGAAGCGAGTTTTTTTTCTTCTAAGTTGGCTAGTAAATGCCAACTTCTTGGTACTGTTAGGCCAGAGAAAGAGCCATCTGGAAGTAATTTTAAGTTTCATCAGAAACGTTTTATAAAACAGGCCATCTAAATTGAACCCACTGTATTTAAACTGCACAGATGTCCATTCCTTCAACACTGAAAATGG
>NW_006202562.1:7933908-7936686 GCF_000334495.1 Tupaia belangeri chinensis | reverse complement strand
GCAGAATGGCCAGGAAATGAGTGTCTACAAAATCAGTATGCACGCGGAATCAATGAAGACATACCCGTCAGTAAATAACATGTGTTGGTCCACTTTTCCACAGGCTACTGCCAGTCTCTCATGCAGTTATTAAACAAAATGGTTTAAAAAAAAAAAAAAACCTGTCAATTTCAATGAGTCCTCTTGAAGTTAAGACCTTGAAAACAATTTAATATTTATGAATACCTAAAGTGTTTTGCTTTTGGTTTACCACGAGAAGCTATCTTCTGGGTCTCTGTTCCTCAACCACAGACAATGTTTTTCTATTTTTATTAACACTGGACATCAAGTAGCCATTAAATATAGAATTGATACATGTGGTCAACCTACCTGTTTGGATGAAGGTAGGGCCCCCTCACAGGTGACACAGTATTTCAGGTGAGCAGGATTTCCTGTGCCACAGACCTGGCAGATTATCTTCTCCTTGACAACAGAGAATAAGAAATACATGTTTTGGGGGCCAGCAGGTTGTTGTGATTAAGGCACTGGGTCCCACATGGTTGACTGGTTTGAGTCTAGGACCTGGTGGCTTAAAATCATACCAGGCACCAGGGAGTGTTTACCCAAAATCATGAGAGGAGAATGAAGGAGAAGGGATTTCGGCATGGCCATCCTCTATGGGGGTGATTTCTCACTTTTTCTCACTCTCTGTCTCTCTGGTGAGCATACGCGCTATGTAGCAAAAATAAAGACAAATTAAAAAAAGAAATACATGGGGCCAGCAGATGGCGTGGTGGTTAAAGCAATGAACTCCCACATGGCTGACCGTAGTTTTGAGTCCTTACCTGGCAGCTTGCTTTCTTGCTCTCTCTCTCTCTCTCTTTCTAGCTCTCCCTGGTGAGCACACATATCCTATAGCAAATTAAAAGACAATAATAATAAATAAAAATTTAAAAATAATTCTTTAAAAAGAAAAAAGAAATACACATTCCGCTGAACAAACAACTATGCAAAGAAATCATCAAGCAGACTTGGCAATCAATGAGTCAGTGACAGACCCGGTTATAATGCCCAGGCCCTGAGTATTGGATCAGCTTTGGAATTATTATGACATAAATACTGTGAGACAAAATTTTAAAAGAAACGAAATCCCAAACAAACTGAAAAAAGCATACATTTGTCTTGGGATGGCAAATGGAGAATTTTTGTTTGTTTGTTTATTACCAGTGGGCACATGTGCTCATCAGAGAGACAGCAAACCTGCCTCTTCACAGGGCATGGTTATGCCTTTTCCTCCATTTCTCTTGCCAAGATTTGGGGCATACATGCACACATGTCCAGCATGTTTTTCAAGCCACCCAGGGCTAGCATTTGAACCTCAGTCGACCATATAAATCCATCTTTCTGTGCACAGCACTTGCTGCTGCACGAGGCTGATCCTCAAGTGAAAAATTTTGTATTAATTACATTTTTACATAAGATTTTTACTTCCAATGTGGAAAACATGATACTGAATAGGCTCTCCATTTCACGTCTTAAACAATAAACAGAAAGACCAAAGACCAGTAAGACTTATGTCTGTTTACAAGTTATCTGGTTCTTGGACTGGAGTTTGACCCCACAGGGCTTTATGTTAAATATGAATTTGATTTCTGCTGTAGTTTCTCACTTAGAAATGGAAGAAACAGAATGACTATCTTAGAAAGGGAATGGAAATGCAACTTTCCAAGTCAGGACCCCAGGATTAAGGTGTAACACAGAAAAGAGACAGGGAGAGAGAGAAAGAGAGAAATGATTTAGAATAATATAACTGGAGTTTGGTTATCAGGGATTTCTAATATCTGTTTAGTCGCTAGACCATTCCATACTCTCAGAAGACTATTTTTTCTAATTGTTGAGGGATAAGTGACACGCAACTATTCATTTCTACTCTAGGACTGTGATCCCTAGATGTCCTGAAACTGAGATAGTGTCTTCTTAAGATGGTACAGGAAATTGAACCACAACAGAAGATAAAGTACATGAGACTGAATTGGTGAAGTATAATTTTATGACTTTTGACTAAAATATTGCTGATTTTCTTTTTTTTTTGGAGAGGTTTTTTGTTTGTTTGTTTGTTTGTTTTGATATAGGGCGCATGCGCTCGCCAGACAGACAGAGAGAGACAGAGAGATATAAAGCGAGAAATCACCCCCCAGGGGGGATGGCCACGCCGCAATCCCTTCTCCTCCATTCTCCTCTCAGGATCTTGGGCATGCACACACACGCGCCCGGCGTGAGTTTAAGCCACTGGGTCCGGGACTTGAACCGCGGTTGACTACGTGGGAGTCCAGTGACATAGCCATTACGCTAACTGCTGGTCCCAGTATTGCTGATTTTCTTACAGACTTTGTTATCTGGTTGTAAGGATTTGTGTCCTGTCTTGAGATATGGATAGGTTCATGTACCTATCATTTGATCAGAATCCTAACCTGCTTCCTGGCTTTAAGCAAAGTTCCTTAGCATTTCTTTGATTTAAGTTAAAACTGGTTTTCTTAATAGTATCAAGTGAACTTGCTATTGAAAGTAGTTAGATTATCTAAGAAATTGTGTGATCAATACAACGTGGGTGGGAAAGGAATGGAAGACAATTGTAGACTACAGAGATAGTGTGAGAAGAGGGTGGGAAAGGACAGAAGGTCAGAAACGGGTAAAAAAAATTCTAGAAATGGAAAATTTGTGATAATAATATGCATGATTAAGCCACTATGCCTTATATTCTGGATAAGAAATCACATTTTGCATGCTGTGACAATGCTT
>NW_006202562.1:7919987-7933882 GCF_000334495.1 Tupaia belangeri chinensis | reverse complement strand
ATTAAGTTGAAAAATAAGTTTCGGGAAAAAAAAAAGTACCTATTTGATGACTACAGTATGATATATAGCCCCAGCTAGGTGCTACTTTATAGGATGTTCATTATACTCATAGAGGCTTATGCCTAAAGTTGGACTTGTGTTCATAGAAATGTATGTATCAGCTGTGCTTGCTATGAAAATATTTAGATTAAGATCTTTAGTGACTCAATAAAATATGGGGGGAAAACAGTATAGAAAGCAAACATAGATGCCAGACACAGTGTGGGAGGAGAGTGGGAGATGGCAGAGGATAAGAAATAGGAAATCAAGGATGAGGGGAAAAAAAACAAAACATATAGGAAACAAGAAATGGAAAATTATTTATTGATGGTACCATGTATGTTGATGTGTCTGATTGAGCCAATATACAGTGTACTCTGGGTGGAAAATATCATTTTGTATGTTGTAATGATATACAGTGAATGAATGTAAATAAATAAATTTAAATTAAAGAAAATAAAAATTTAAAAAGATGGTAGAGGAAAAGAGAATGATCAAGAAAAAGAAATCCCAATCCAAAAGGTTTTATTTCCAATACCACTAGGTAGCTCTATGAGGTCACAGCCTTTTGAAGTCTGGTTAACTCCATTCAGTATTATTTTGAATAGTCTGAGGAAAGGTATTATCTTCAAACATCCTGGGTAAATGTATTAAAAGAATAGGCTCTACTGTGACTGACGGAACATCTCCAAATAACAGTGGCTGAAATGAGAAAATAGTTTATTTCTCTCTCTCTCCTGTATAAGAAATCTGGTAGGGGCTACCAGGTGGTATAGTAGTTAAGGAGCTAAACTCCTACATGGCTGATTGCAGTTTAAGTCCCGGACCTAGTGGCTTGCTTTCTCACTCTCTCTCTCTCTCTCATCAAACTTAAAAATAACAATAAATTAAATTAAATAACTGGGGTAAAAAAAGAAAGTCTAGTGACAAACTTCTAGAACAGTATGGTAGCTTCCTGTGGTAGTTTTTAAAGAGTCTTAAGATTGAAAACAGTTGGGCCAGTCCCAGAGTCTAGTGATTAAGAGAGCTGGATCTCACATGGCTGACTGAAGATTGAATTCCCCAGCCCAGTGGTTTGAAAAACATTCCAGTGATGTAAGTGTGTGTGTGTGTGTGTGTGTATGTGTGTGTGTGTGTGTGTGTGTCTAAAACACCAACAGGATGGAGCAGAGTGACCAAACCCCACTGTGGGGATGCTTTCTTTCTCTCTCTCTCTCTCTCTCTCTCTCTCTCTCTGGTGAGCACACAAGTCCTCTCCAAAAAAACAAAAAGACTGAAAAAGTCATCTAGCAAAAAGAGTAGTAAATTTTCATCTACCTGACTGGCCTATTTAATTCTTCATCTCATTTCTAAGGCTTGCATAATCTGGAACACTTTTGCTCTTTCATCCTTCCACAGTGAAGGAAACTTGGAGGTGAAAGAAAAGTCAATTGATCTTTTGTCTCATATGTTTTGCCCACAAAGAATCCACAAGCCATTTTAAGGAATGTTATGATTCTAACTGAATATTAAATCCATGTATTTGCCCTACAGCTAAAAATTCTTGCTTCTTTATCCTCCAAATTCCCTTTATTAAACTATTTCATCCTCTAGTCATCTTAACTTGGGATTTAATAAGAGATAACTAGGAGTATACATTGAAAAATGGAGAACAAATACAGTTCAATGGTTCAACCAAAGATTTTTTTTCACAGTATAATACCATTGTCTAGCAAAGTTTTTGTTTGTTTGTTTAAGATTTTGTCATAGGGTGCATGCACTTGCTGGAGAGGAATAAAGACAGAGAGAGCAAAAGAGAAAGTGAGAAATTCTCCCCGGAGGGGTGATGACTATGCAGCAATCCCTTCTCCACTCTCCTTTTGGGATTTTGGGCACACACACAAATGCCGGGCATGTTTTTCAAGCCACTGGGTCCAGGACTAAAACCTCAGAGTCAGCCATGTTATCCAGTGCCTTAACAACCACACCATCTGCTGGCCCCTAACAACATTTTTGAATATATGTGGTAACACATTTTTTCATCCATGTGACTAGTTCTAATCATTCTTTCTCTACATTTTAGGGGCTCATAATCAAACAAAACAACTAAAAGCATAAAGCCACTTTAAGGACAAAATTATATTAACTGTTATGTCGAAGTTTAATATATAAACTAAACAGTTATCTATCTTGTTAAACTAGTTTTCCAAAATGAAGGAAAGATAAAAAAAATTTTCAGACTTAAAAAATAAAAATCTAAGTTAGCTGTAGTATAATTAGTCCTCCAAATCTATATTGGATTTTATTCACAGATATTAGTTTACCCATTGTTAGCCCATTCTACCAGGTGAAGAGAGACAAACAGAGCCGTTCGAACATCACTGTCTATATATATCATTCATAATTTTCATTACCTTCAAGTGGAGGCTGGCTTGCGGCTGCAGCTGTGGAGCAAGAGGGGCCTCGCACACTACACAGATGGGTGTATTCATCGGTACCAGGTTTCTGCATTCTACACATAAGCCCATCTGTTCAAATGAAAAGGTAAAGTTTGCCTGGGGATGGAAAACTGAAGGTGTGAGTTGATCTTAGACCGTAAGGTTTAAATTACTTCTGAAAAACAACTTTTAAAATAATTACCTTTATTATTATTATTTCATTCCTGTAAAGAGGAAAAACATAGTTCTTATAGAAAAGATATAAAAAAGGAAAAAAAGAAAAAAACATATATACATAGGAGAGGGGAAGCTATGCTCTAAACTCCATCTTCTAGACTCCTGAAATATTCAGACGAGAAGCCATTTTAAAGCTGAGGTGTGTCCTGGCCTGTTCAGGGAAGCTATGCTCTAAACTCCATCTTCTAGACTCCCAAAATATTCAAACCAGGTAGGGCAACCTTTGTCCTCTCGCTGTCTCTAGCCATGTCTCTCTGTCTCAAGAACTCTCTCTCTCTTTAATTTTTTTTTTTTTTTTTTTTAATTTTCAACCCCTTCTTCCCTTGGGCCTTTTCTTTTCACTTGCTAATTTCAGAAGCCATTTTAAAGCTGAGGTGTGTCCTGGCCTGTAAGCACAGCGTGCTAGCAGGCTGTGTGGTTTACATTTTTTATGTGTAAAAAAATTATTTTTCCTCTTTTAGTAGTATTTTTCTAGTTTTTATTTATTTTATTTTTTTAACCTTATTTTCCCACTCTAAGCTTCACTCTCCAC
The DNA here is from genome assembly GCF_000334495.1 of Tupaia belangeri chinensis. NCBI lineage: Eukaryota > Metazoa > Chordata > Mammalia > Scandentia > Tupaiidae > Tupaia > Tupaia belangeri. The sequence continues at coordinate 7,930,657 of NW_006202562.1, read as the reverse complement.
ACACTGAATGTCTAGATAGGCCTTTGTGCACAGTAGCCAAGCATTTGAATACTTTTAGCATCATTGAAATCCTCAATGCTTATTGAACCTCCTGCTTTATGGAAGAAATTTCTTTTTATAAAGCTAAACTACTAATCTCTTTCTGTGGATATCACATTGCTAAGCACTTGGAGGAGAGATTTTTGTCACAGAATGACCAGAAACCACTGCAGAGGCACAGGAAACATGAGAAACCAAGAAACTATCGCTCCCCGAAGGAAAAAGAACAATCCCTTATCATCCACAGATGGTACAGTAGGTACAGTAGAACTCTTGGAAATGTCTGATAGAGAATTCAGAATGTTCATAATGATAAAATTAAATGAAATACAAGAACTGAGAGAGAATAAACTCCAGAAGATGCAGGAGAAAAGAGACAACAAGTTCCAGGAGGAGTTGAAGTTCTTCCATGACTTGAAAGAGGAAATACACACCATAAAAAAGAATCAAATGGAACTATTAGAGATGAAGGCTACCATTCAGGAAGTCAAAACCTCCCTTGAAAGTATTAAAAGCAGATTAGTCCATGTAGAAAAATGAATCTTGGATGTTGAAGGCAAAACCTCTGATCTAGGAAAAACAACAACAACAACAAAACAGAAAATAACCCAAAAAATGCGAATACCATACAAGAAATACTAGACAGCATTAAGTGCCCAAACATCCGGATAATTGGTAAACCAGAAGGTGAGGAAACTAATAAGGACATTGATAATCTATTCCATGAAATCTTGGAAAAAAACTTTCCAAATCTAGAGAGGCATTCAAATATCCAGACCCAAGAAATACAGAGGACTCCTAATAATAAAATCAACCCAAGAAGTTCTCCTCCAAGGCACATCATAGCCAGACTGGCCAAATCTACAGACAAAGACAAGATACTAAAATTGGCAAGAGAGAAATGTCAGGTTACTTATAAAGGTTATCCAATCAGGCTAACCTCAGACATCCAATCAGAAACAATGTGAGCAAGGAAAGAATGGGAAAATATATTCAAAGTGTTAAGTGAAAAACAGTTTCAAACAAGATACTATACCCAGCAAGATTATCTTTCATATGGAAAGAAAGGATAAAAACATTCTCAGATAAACAAGATCTGAAAAAATTTGCCAATAGCAAACCCACTTCAAGAAGTTCTGAAAGGAGTGCTCTACCAGGAAAACTAAAGACACTTACAGAAATAAGAGAACAAAAGACAACCAAGAAAATGACCAAATTAATGCCAGAGACAAGATATATCAATATTAACACTGAATGTTAACTTCTAGGATTTAAACAGAAAGACTGGACCACAGTAACACTGCATTTTCAACAGAAGAGAATTTGGGCATAAGACTGAACTGGTGAAATAGAATTTTATGACTTTTGAGTGAAACATTACTGATTTTTTTTTTTTACTCTGCTTTGTTTTCCCAATTTAAGCATTTTACTTTCTTTTGAGTTGTTGATAGATTAAGCAATTTGTTAAAATATTTTTCTTGTTTGTTTCTTTAAATAGAAACATAAACTTTTCTTCCTTCCTGACCCCTCTGTAATTAGAAAATATTTGAAAGTATTCTTATTTTGTGGCAGAAGGGTTATTTGCATAAGTTCAATAATGCTTGCTGCATTGAATGAGAAAGTGGAAATACTCATTTTTGGATAGGGCTTTGACCGGAATGTCATATCTGAAGATTAATCAGAAAACTGTGGAACTAAGGTGGATCTCAAATAAGCCAACAGAAGCTCTTAGAAAGATGGCCTGGTACCATAAATAATTCTGTCTGGCAGAGAGGATTAACTCAAATGGATTGAAGATCTAAACATAAAACCTCAAACTATAAACCTCAAACTAGAGGAAAACACAGGAAAAACTCTTGGAGACTCTGGAGTAGGTAAAGACTTCTTAAAGAACACCTCCAAAGCACAGGCAATAGTCCTGAAAATAGACAAATGGGAGTATATTAGGCTGAGACACTTCTGCGTGGCCATAGAAACAATAAGAAGAGTGAGAAGAAAACCCTCAGAGTGGGAGAATATATCTGTAAGTTATACCTCAGATAAGGGACTGATAACCAGCATATATAGGGGACTCAAGCAAAAAAAAAAAAAATTATCAATCCAGTGACCGATAGGTACCTGGTGGTTAAGGGCACTGGACTCCCACATGGCCCACCATGGTTCAAGTCCTGGACGTGGTGCTTGCTTTCTCACTTTCTCTCTCTCTCTTTCTCTTACTCTGTCCCTCTCTGGTCAAGTTAAAAAATAAATAAACAACGGTTCGTTTAAAAAAATCAATCCAATTAGAAGATGGGAAAATGAGCTGAACAGATAATTCTCTGAAGAAGACATACAAATTGGCCCCAAAGTTTATGAAAAAATGCTTGACATCTCTTATCCTAAGGGAAATGCAAATTAAAACCACAATGAGATACCACTTAACCCAGTCAGAATGGTTAAAATTAAGAAAATAAATAATGACAAGTGCTGGTGATGCTGTAGTGAAAAGGGAACTATCCTACACTGGTGGTGAGAATGTAAATTAGTACAACCACTTTGGAAAACAATATACTGATTCCTTAGAAACCTGCAAATAGAACTACCAAACAACCCAGTAACTCCACTAATAGGTATTTACCCAAAGGATAGAAAATCTCTCAGTTGGAAAAACACTTGCACATCCATGTCTATTGCAGTATAATTTGCAATTGCAAGGACATGGAATCAACCCAAATGTCCAAAAATAGATGATTAGATTGAAAAAATGTGGCATATGTACTCTATGGAATACTACTCAGCTATAAAAAATAATGAAATCCTGACATTTGATACAAAGTGTACCAATATGGGAGACTTAATGCTAAGTGAAGCAAGTCAGATACGAAAGACAGATTTTTTATGTCTCTACTAAATACATACCAATTATCTGTGCTCTATGGCAGACACTGAAAGTTTGGAAGGTATAGTAGCAGGGATAGTAATGGTAGATACTAGAGATAGTAAAGTTGGGGTAATACAGGGTTGAGTAATGGAGGGAGGGAGGGAGAACAGGGGAAGAAAAACAAAAGAAAGTATGTTTAATTGAGACCATGTAAAGCTATTTGCTGATGATGTGTATAGTAACGTCTTTGTCTTGACTGATACGCATGGTAATTGTGCTGGAAAAAGAAATGTTATACACTGTACAGATATATGTGATTAAAATGTAATGTAAAAAAATAAATAAAAATTAAAAAAAAAACAATTCCACTGCTCACCTGAGCTCCTTCTGGGGGTGGGAGACGACAGCCAAATATGGGTGGTACAGGAGAGCCGCATTCTTGACAGAAGCGAGCAAAGGGGTCTGACGGGCGGGAGGCAAGGCAGTGGGCACACCTACAACAAAACAGGTTCCTGATTGGCCATGTTCAGATGGATTCACATTAAGGAGACTGCGGGAATTACAAAAGTGTTCAGTTTTAAAAAGCAAACAGAATACAAGCAGACCACCCTCAATGGCCATGGGACAAGTTTAAGACAGTTGCTTCTCTAGGTCATTTTATTGCCAAGTGGCCTTGCAGCTGGAACTGCTGGTGTCTTTAGCTACAGGCAGGGCCCATCTCACTTCCAGACCATGGCAGAAAGCTATAAGCAGTCTTGATCCCACTTCTTAGCAGGTTCTGGCTTGTTCTATTACTCCAGATTGGGTGTGTACAGAGAGCCCTGGAAATTCCAATAATGTTTTCATTGCACTTTTCTAACTCTTGCCTGGTCACTAAACTGGTCCTATTAAACCACTGACCCCATCTGAGTGACAAGTGTTCTTGACCCCTAGCACACCAGAGGGTCACCATGAGTCGAGTCCTGTGTCGACTATTTAGAGTCCAGTGGCCCTGACCTAACAACATCTGGCCTCATTTCTTGGGCAGCTGGATCCCATAATTTACTCTTGACTCATTTTACTGGGTTTGCCTCTTTGCCAGAATGAAAGGACTCCTGGAATTAGGCTGTCTGGTGAATAGGCAGCTGCTGCCAGACTTTCCAGGCAGGCTGGACCCCTGTTTCTGTGGCTTTTGGTGTAAATATCTCTTTAGCAATTACAATGCTTGGATACTGTGGACTGGACTGCCTGGCTGCCTGCACCAGTCTCCACCATGGCCTCCCAACAATTACCAGCCATTAGAGTTGAGTTCTTTTTTTTCCTATTCAGTCCTTCTTTACTGGATCCTCACTGCCAGGGTTTCTCCATGTCTCCTACCTGGGCCCACCCACCAGAGGATCAACAGTATCTTCTTTACTATCCCCAAATTATGTGAAGTATTGCTCAACAGTCCATGGAGTCACCTATCTCATTACTCTTACCTGAATTGAAGGCATAGAGTTGGGAGTCTAAGCTGGGAGTCAAGCAAGACAACTAGAGTTTTTAGGGGAAAATACCAGAAAAGTTGCTTCAGAAATTTGCAGAAGGTTACTCTTTTTTTTTTTTAATACAGATTTTTGCTATATGGTACATGCACTTGCTGTAGAGACAGAAAGACAGAAAGCAAGAAATCGGCCCCTCCAAAGGGGATTGCCATGCTGCAATCCCTTATCTTCCATTCTCCACTCAGAATTTTGGGCATGCATACATTCACACCCAGTGTGAGTTTTAGGCCACTGGGTCTAGGACTCAAACCACGGTCAACCATGTGAAAGCTCAGTGCCTTAACCACTACACCACTTGCTGGCCCCAAAGAGGGTTACTTTTAAGTTTTCAAATGGGTATCACTAATCAGTGCATGTGATGGAAGAAACCATTTAAGGCCAGAAAATAAACACCAAAGGAGATCAAAGGAGACAATCCTTAGGACTCACGCAGTGCTGAGAAATACACACCCATAACAGCCAAAGTAGAAAAACTTCTACTTTGTAATGCAGCAATAGTTTTATACTACACATATTCTTTAAGTACCCAATTAGAATGCAGCGATCATATTTTTTAGAAAAGTAATACCTACATTGCTTAAAACAAGCCAACTTTGAACTGAGAAGAAAAAAGATTAAAAGTAAAGGAATATGCACCAGCAGGTGGCATGGTGCTTATGGCACTGGATCCCACATAGCCAAATTTATGATTCAAGTCCTGGACCTGGCAGCTTGAAAATCATGCTGGACAATAGAGGAGAAAGGGTTGTGGTGTGGCTATCGCTCTGGGAGTGATTTCTCACTTTCTCTCTCTCTCTCTCCCTCCCTTTCTCTTTCTCTCTCTCCAGTGAGCTCACATACCCAATAGTACAACTAAAAAAATTAATAATAATACACCTGGTAAAATAAATGAATAAATAAATGAATAATACACATGGTACATAACATTCCCAATAGAAACATATACTAAGCTAGGGCACTTCAAAAGTTGTCTTCAGGGGCCAGAAGATGGTGTGGTGGCTAAGACGTTGTACTCCTACATGGTCAACCACAGTTTGAGTCCCAGATTTGGTGGCCTGAAAAACCACCAGGTGCATATGCATGCATGCCCAAAATCCCAGGAAGAGAATGGAGGAGAAGGGGTTGCAATGTGACCATGCCCCTTGGGGGTTGAGAAGTAATTTCTCACTTTCTCTCTCACTGTTTCTCACTGTCTTTCTCTGGCAAGTGCATGGGCCTTATGGCAAAAGCCTTTAGAAAAAGTTGTCTTCAAAGAAAGAATGGAATCAGGACCAGCAGTTGGTGTAATGGCTATGTCGCTGGACTCCATGTAGTCGACTGCAGTTCGAGTCCCGGATCCAACAGCTTAAACTCACACCGGGCACGTGTGTGTGTGCATGCCCAAGCTCCTGAGAGAATGGAGGAGAAGGGATTGCAGTGTGGCCATCCCCCCTGGGGGGTGATTTCTCACTTTCTGTATCTGTCTCTCTGTCTTTTTAGCAAATGCACGCACCCTATAGCAAAAACTTCTCCCCCCTCCCCCCACAAAAAAAAGGAATAATGGAATTAATGTATGAGCTTATTCTGGTGCAAAAGACATTTGAAATCCATACATAGTTTTTTCCATAATGTACATATTCCATGCACTTTTTGAAGACCCCCCCCATATACACAATATATCAAAATTCAGAGGTTGCGGGTACAGTAGTACCCAGAGGGAGATGCATAGTTCTAAGTACCTTTACTGGAAAAGACCACAGGCCTCATGACATCAATGCTACATCTTCTACATTAAAGAAAATATTGGACCAGCAGATGGTGTAGCAGTTACATCACTGGATTTCCTTGGAGTTGACTATGGTTTGAATCACAGACCGAGCAGCTTAAAACACACACCAGATGTATGTGTGTGAGTACACAAAATCTTGAGAGGAGGATAGAGGACAAGGAATTGCAGTGTGGTCATCCATCCTAGGCGAGGGTGGGGGTGGGGGGTGAGTGATTTCTCACTTTCTGTCTCTCTGGTAATCGCCCACACCCTATATAAAAAATATCTCAAAAAAAAAAAAAAAAAAAAAAAAAAAAAAAAGAAAGAGAGGGGAAAAAAGAAAAAAAGAAAGCAACTAAAAGAGATTTAAAAGAGCAAATAAAACCCCAAATTCTATCCAAAAGAAACAGATAAATCTGAACTAATATCTATTAAAGAAATCAAATATATAGTTTAAAGTCTTACTATGAAACCTCCAAACTCAAATTATTTCACTGGTAAATTCTCCCAAATATATAATGAAGAACTAATACCAATTTTACAAAAATTCTTTCAAAGATGTGGAGAAGAAAGCATACTCTCGACTTACTTTATGAACCCCAAATTATTCTGATACTAAAACTAAAGACATTCACAGGAAAAGAAAATCTCCCAACATCCCTCATATACAAAATGCAAAACAATATTTTAAAACCTTTTGGAAAATCAAATTCAACGATACGTAAACAGATAATGCTTCAAATGAATATATGTCAGGTTTAACATTTGAAAATTGATTGTTATAACTTACTACAGGAACAGAAAACAGAAACAGGTATGATACTTTTAATCCTTTGGACAACATCTACTCCTGATTTTAAAAATGAAAACTCCCCTCCATCTTCCATACCTCAGAAAAGCTCAGCCAGAAGCCATTTAAATCTGAGGTAGAGGAACCAGCAGTTAGCGTAATGGCTATGTCGCTGGACTCTTATGTAGTCCACCACGGTTCATGTCTGGGACCCAGTGGCTTAAAACTCATGCTGGGCGCGTCTGCGTGCGTGTCCAAGATCCCGAGAGGAGAATGGAGGAGAAGGGATTGTGGTGTGGCCATCCTCCCAGGGGGTGATTTCTCGCTTTCTGTCTCTCTGTCTCTCTCTATCTGGCGAGTGCATGGACCCTATAGCAAAAACCTCTCCTACTTCCCCAAAATGAGTTTACAGAATAAATAAATAAATAAATAAATAAAATAAATCTGAGGAAGAAGCCATTGAAATCTGAGGTGTGTCCTGTGATGTTCTGGGACCAAGGCAACTAATCTCTGCTCTAAACTCCATCTGACCATAGTAACACTGCAAATTCAAAAGAGAGATTAATTACATGAGACTAAACTCGTGAAATAGAATTCTATGACTTTTGGCTAAAACAGTATTGATTTTTTTTTTACTATGCTTTCTTTTCCAGATTTAAGGATTTTGTTTTCTATTGACCTGTTGGTAGGTTCAGCAATTTGTTAAAATGCTTTTATTTTGTTTGTTTTAATTTGAAACATAAACTTTTCTCCATTCCTAACCCCTCTGAAACTGGAAAATATTTATGAGTATTCTTATTTTGTGGCAGAAGGGTTATTTGTGTAAGTTCAATAATACCTTTGCCTTGCATCAGAAATTAGAAACACTTGTTATTGCAGGGCTTTGACTGGAATGTCATTTCTGAAGATAAGACCAGAAAACTATGAAACTAAGGTGTATCTAAAGAATGCCAATAGAAGCTCTTGAAAATATTGCCTGGCACCATAAACAGTTCTGCCTGATAGAGAGGATTAGAGAAGCCATACAAAAGAGTTTGTACCACCTGGACTTTTCCAGTCCAGCATTGTAATCAGCAGAGATTGCAAAAGGGTAGCCTCAACCAGAGGATTACCTTGAGGAAGACTTTGAAGGAAGAAAAATAAGCTGATCTTTGCTAGCAAGTGGTAAACAACAGAAACTCAGTAGGCAGAACTGAGCTGGGACGGTTCATGTGTGAATTGTGTGCTAGGTGTGCTTTTTTTTTTTTTTCTCATGCCTGACTTTATTTGTTGTTTTCTTAAGTCCAGTCACCTGAGGCGGTGACTTTAGTTTAGTCAGGGGTGGAGATGGGGTAGGGCAGCAGCATGGTGTGATGGGTCCTTCCACGTAGTACCAGGCTAAGAGTTCAGCAGCCAGTGCCATGCCGACGACCAGAATGACCTGAAGGCTGGGCTTCCTCAGCACTGCAGTGGCTGTTTGGAAGGGGCAGCTGCTGCCCTCCAGGGCACCTTTGTCTAGTTCAGCAGCGTGGAAGGGGCATTTGCACATGTCTCCTTTCCCATCATGCACAAGGAGCCCATCCTCCAGGGTCTCTCTAGTCAATGTGGAGCCAGCCTGGTTCAGTTCATTGAATGTTGTATTCAAAGGCTTTGTTGGCCTCCTCCACAATCCTCTCTTCAGTCTACAGGTTCAGGTCCAGGGCATTCATCCTGCCCCGGTAGAACTGTTTAAACTGCTGGGCATTGCCCATACTCTCAAACAGGTACAATTGCATCCCCTCGGCCATGCTGGGCAGCTTCAGTGCTCCCTGGGCCACACTCTTCAACACTTGGTCCCCCAAAAGGTCCCTCATGTATCAGGTGTGGGCATGGGCCACTAGCAGCTCTAGGTCATGCTGCCCCATGTAGTGGATCCGCTCCACATATTTTTGGGCAGCCTCACAGCACTGCACCTGCTCCTCCCAATTTTCACCAGAGAAGTACTCCATGTCCTCGGTCAGTGCCTCCTTTCAGTGCAGCTCCATGGGGAATACAAGGGGGCAAAGGCTGAGTGGTCCTTGTTGCGGTCCATTTCCTCCTCCAGGGCTGAGTAGGTGAGGTCAAGGGCAGTGGTGGCCAGCTTAAATAGCTCCTTCTTAATGTTGCCTTTCAAGAAGTCCTTGACAACCTGCGTATTCTCTGCCTGGCCATGTGCTTCCTTGGTCCCTTCCTTCAGGAGCTCAGAGAGGTCAGCCATTCTGGTGTGGTTTTTTTTTTCTCTACTCCCAGAGTTCTTTTTCTCTGACTCATCTACCCCCTCGGAGGTCTCCACTTCCACCAACATTGCTGTGGAGTGTGGTTCCTGGTGCTCAGTCCTCTGATCTGCCCATGGGTCTGGACGGCCAGCCAGCCGTCAGTCCACTTGTGAGTACCTTCGTCAGCGCTTGGGTCAGCGGTTCCCTTCTGCTCGGCTGCCAACACAGCTCAGTAGGTGGTGAGGGGTGTTTGCTTTTCTGCAGTTTAAGTAGTTGATATGTAAATAATTTCTCAAAAATATTTAAAACCATACTGTCTCTGTTATAGAATCACAAACAAAATTACAACAAATATTTGAAAAGTTATCTCAGTGGAAGCCATGCAGCCAACACAGGCAGAACATGGAGAGCTGCCTCTCATGTCTAAGCAAGGCTTGGCTGAGAAGGCCTGCAGGCAAGACCACAGCTGCGAGCTCAAGGTTTCAACTGTGTTTGTTGTACTGGTTTGTGCTTTCAATCTCTCTGCCATGGGCTTTACTATCATTACAGTACCCCGGTACTCTGGAAGGGTAAAATAACACCCTCAGCCTTACTGTAACTTTTACAATAACACCAACTAATAATCCTGAAAGAATGCGGAACCCTAAGGCAGCGACATACAGGAATTATTTCCGTGAGACTCACCCCAATTACCTGGAAACTATCGATAAAGAATGCTGCATTCACTTCTCCTACTGGGGATTACATAGATAGCATTAGAAAGGTTTGGGTTAATGGAAAGCTACTAAATTGGTGAAATGACCTCAGTAGCTGGGAGAGGCTCAGGGGCTCAACTGTGAGGTACTGATACCCCAAACAAAGACCATGAGTCACCTTTGATCTCAGGACAAGGGAAAACTGCCACTCTCCTGCGTGACAGCCATTGTATAGAACAGCATGTAGAGGGTCCCAAGTACACAATAACCTTTAGGTCAGTCATTAAGTTGCTTACAAGACCACATTCCTTTCCTATATGGGCAATAGGCTCACCCCCTTAGCTGTAATATAGAAATTCCACTTTAGTATATATTAACCATGTCTTTACTTAACAAGGCAAGATTTCTATCTAGGCCTTTGTAACTGGCAATCCGCTGCCACCCTGACCTGGGGCTGAAGTTATCAAGCTGGCCTGAGGCCGGATTTATCAAGCTGGCCTGGGACTGAAGTTATCAAGCTTCCTGAAAGCCTCCTCATCCAAAAGACCTTTCCCAGTAATCAAGATCTAAGAAGTGAATGCACCAGACAAATGGACTCCCCCTCACCCTGAGAACTGTGACTGATTACACCTAATCAAACAGAGCATGTTTTATGATTATTGTTTCCATACTTTGAATACCTCATTTTTTAGAGTAAAATCTTTCACTTCTCCCTCACCCCTCCTACTTCCATAAACATCCCTCAATAAATACATATGTCTCCTAGCCACTAACGTGGCAGTCTTGAGCTTTTCCCGACTGCA